>NC_056052.1:9801339-10115539 GCF_004379255.2 Salvia splendens
AAAATGTGTCACTTAGAGTGAGACCGGGGGACTATTTTATATTTGAGGGAACATCATTTTAGGTCCACGAACTTTGCCAAAGTATCATTTTAGGTCCACGAACTCTGAAAATATCATTTTAGGTCCGTGAACTTTGAGTTAGTATCATTTGAGGTACTTTTTACTATTTCCAAGTTTTTTTGGACGAAAATACCCTCAATACCTTAAAGTGTATATATTTTTAATAAATTTATCATATTCTCATATTTTTTATAAATATCTTTACAATATATTTTTGACAAATTTTCTAAATATAATTTGACCTTAAATATTATCACTTAATTTTGTGACATGCAAGTAAAATTTCTTCTTCAATTTTTTATATTAATTTTTTTAAATTGAATAAAAAACTTTTATTTAATAATAAAAAATTGAAGAAAGATCTTTTTATAAATATCTTTACAATATATTTTTGACAAATTTTCTAAATATAATTTTACCTTCAATATTATCATTTAATTTTGTGACATGCAAGAAAAGATCTTTATTCAATTTTTTATTATTAAAGAAAAGTTCTTTATTCAATTTTTAAAAAAATTAATATAAAAAATTGAAGAAGCAATTTTACTTGCACGTCAAAAAATTAAGTGATAATATTTAAGGTCAAATTATATTTAGAAAATTTGTCAAAAATATATTGTAAAGATATTTATAAAAAAATATGAGTATATGATAAATTTATTAAAAATATATACACTTTAAGGTATTGAGGGTATTTTCGTCCAAAAAAATTTGAAAATAGTAAAAAGTACCTCAAATGATACTAATTCAAAGTTCACAGACCTAAAATGATATTTTCAAAGTTCACGGACCTAAAATGATACTTTGGCAAAGTTCGTGGACCTAAAATGATGTTCCCTCTTTATATTTTTATTTATGATTTTCATAATATAAGTAGCTGTACATAATATTAATCTGTTATATTATATTTAATACACATATATATTAGATTTCTATTACTATCCATACGTCTCATAAGAATATAGACTTTTGTTGGGCACGAGTTTTAATGTATAATATGTAAAGTAAGAGAGATAGAAAGAAAAAAAAGTAAACAAAGAATTGTTAGTGGAGAATGAGTTCAACCTTAGTATAGAGAGTAACAGACAAATACATTTAAATTTCAAAATATGTTTTAAATTTTTTCAAAATATTAGTATTGTGTTTTATTTTAGTTATATAAATTTTAAAGAATCATGTTTGTTTAAGTATATATTTCAAAATTGTCATAATTTTACATTCTATAAATATAACTAATTTTCATCGTTATATATTAATACTATGTTACGCAAGACCGAAATCCGAACGTTTATGATAGGGTTGTAAGTTTCATATAAGATAAAATCACAATTCAATTAGCTCGGATTAACCCAAATAGAGTTGATCCGAAACCCGTTGTATCGGCCCGATTGATATAAGCGCCGTTTCACACACGTACCCTCTTAAATTCTTCATCATCCTCTGTTTTTCATTGCTTCGCATACACCTTCGAAACAAGAATTTGAAAGAAGAAAAAAGGGTTATTTTGTTGTTCCGTTCCGATGAAATCGCAAGCATTGCACAACTTGGATTCCGGTGATGATGAGCAAGCAGCGGAGGAGGAGGAGGAGAATGGGGAGGCGAAGAAGCCGTGGATGCTGCGGTCGGAAAGGCAAACAGGCCATGATGGCAACTCGAGTTCGAAAAGGAAGCTATGGATTTCGCTGTTGAGGGAAGAAATCGAGGAGGATCTCTACGCTTTCACAGCGGCCAAGCCTTCCCGCCGTCCCAAAAAGTGGCCTAACAATCTCAAGAAACAACTCGATGTATGTCTAATGTATGTATATATATGTATGTCTCTGATTTCTGATTTTGATAGTAGAATTTGATTTGTTGAATGTGTTTAAAACAGCGTGTATTTCCTGGATTGTCTTTGGTTGGAGTTTCACCCGACTCTTATCTATTGGTATGCCCTGCTTTTCCTTTGTTTCTTTTTGTGCATGTTTCTTCAACTTTTTCTGCGACTGCAACATGCTTTGTAACCCAACATCTTCTGCATGCACATGTCTTGGAAATATCTCCAATAGGAATTAGGGCATTGTGGTTGCACTCGTTGCGTCTTGACTATTAATGATGCATCCCTGTAAAGTGGATATTGGCACAAGGAACTTGCGTCTTCATTCGTGTTTGTTATTGCATCGATTATCGTGGATTTCGGCTGACAGTTTGACAATCTGATGTGCAGAGGAAGATCCGGTGTTGATACTTGATAAACAAGGATGACAGGGATGGTGAATTTATACTGTACATACTTAATTTCTAATCTTCAGTGGCTTATTTTGGGCCTTATCCAGAATTAAGGGTTTAAGAGTTCTTATGATGTCTAAGATTGAGACATTTTTGTTAGACCGTATTGGCACTCGGCTCTCATCTTAACGTGTTCGTAATATACGTTTGTATGCTTTCTCGCGCAAGTATCTTTTCCTCTACTTACTAGTCCTTGTTCAGTGATGATTTTTACAATTTGTTTCTTTGAGAGAATGAATATGCTTTATGATTGCAGCTGTTATGTCTGCAACTTTCTTGTCATGTTGAGACTCTTTAACATATATTTGTCAAAGAGAATGGCTTAGTGGTTGCTGTCTCCATGTTGTGAGAAACAATGGGAAATAGAGTTTTACTAATATAACAACTTGCATTACTCAGAGATGATGCAGCTTGTTTTGCTATGCTGTATTCTTCTTCGTTTTGGCTCGTGTAAAAAATCGTTTAGCTTACCTGCTCGAAATGTAGTAGTATGAATAGATTGAATTAACCAAAACCTTCTCAAGTTGACAGATTTGGAATTGCTAGAGCTTGTAAATAGTAATGCTAGAAGACTTGTATGCAGGATTCATATTGAAATTGGGGAAACCAAGTTGTGATTGTTGCTGCTTCAGTTTGCCATTTCTTGTCAAGTTGTGATTATTTTAAATATTTTTGGTACCAACTATGACCTCTCAACTACTTGCATTTTCATGAATTGTAAGTTGTGACTGGGTAGTAAAAATGAAAAAAATTAAACAAAGTTTAGGGGACATTAAGATTCACTCACTAATTGTGTTAATATTTTTATGTATTCACAAATTTGTAGTATTATTTGTCAATTCTAGGAATAAGAATTTCACTACTAAGAAATTGAAGTATTTCAATATGATTTGCTAATATGCAGTGGTGAAAACAATTTACTTGAGACAAATCCATCATTGTTAAAAATGGTAAACACTCGAATTAGAAACTCTGAATTTCTGATACAATCTGAAACCTTTCTCTTGCAAAATATATGATACATAAAACACCTCCAACTACCCCCAGATCAAGTCTTGGTTGCTGGTCTAACGAGCCCGAGGCCTGAACCGCTACCTAAATGTTTAAAGTCTTTAGCTTCAAGATGGTCTGCCAAACCAGTTCCACCCTTGGCAAGACTCACAAGATGCCTCTCTTTGCAAGGCTTGTCGCAGGCTAGACAGACCTTATTGACAGCGACAAACTTGTCAGCGCACTTCTTGCAGAAGACGTGCCCGCAAGAACTCAAGGCCACGAGCGCGAGTGTATTTGTCAGCGTGACCTTGCAACTAGGGAATATATATAAGTTTTGTAAAGTAGCGTCTTCTGTGAAAACTACGGGGAAGATTTTCGTGTCTGTTGACGGAGCGTGCACTTTATTAGGAGCTTCGGGCGTTGCAGAAGGTAGCCAAAAAGCCTTCATTGTACGGAGGGAGTGCTTCCTCTTGGTATGAGGTCGTCTTCACACTGTTGGTTTTTGTCTCGACTGTAGTTCTTATCGTTGAACTGTGGTATCGCCCCGTGGTTCTGCTGATCAAACGCATCGAGCTCTCTAGCTTTTTGCAGCATAAGCTTGTCTTCATCTTCTTTTTCCTGTTTCTGTTGAGCAGCATGGCCTGCTGACTTTCTGCACTTGAAAACAGATTTCTTAAACATCACAGTTTCCCCAAATAGGCTTTGAATTCCAATAACCTAACTTCACTAAGAATTCAACACAATGCTCAGAAAACAAACAAAATCACACTAATTCAATGTGAATCTAACAACATGAACACAAATTAACAACCTAACTTTACTAAGAATTCAACACAATGCTCAGAAAACAAACACTATCACACTAATTAAATGTGAATCCAACAGCATGAACACAAATCAACAACAGTTAGCATTTAAAACAAAAATGAAATCCATAAACATAGGAGATGAAGATCACCTGTGGATATCTTTCTTCTGGGCTAAAAGGCATTCCAAAATGCACTCTTTGCAGAAAATATGGCCTTTATAGCAGGAGAGGGGGGGGGGGGGGGGGGGGGTCAATAAAGGGCTTCAAGCAGAGTGAACAAGCGTCGAAGGGTTTGATGGAATCTCTTCCCAATCTCTCACTCTGCGTGCCATAACCAAGCTTCCGCTTCTCATCGTACGTGAAGAATGCTAAATCGTTGTTTTCTTTGAGTGTCTCTGAGGCATATCGACCGATTTAAGAAATTTCGAGATTTGATGAATGGGGTCAACTTTCAATTTGGGGAAATTGATGTCGGAAGAAACTCCCGAAGAATGAGCCTAAGAGCACCAGCAACAACGCATCAAGCGGGTGCCTCTTAGAGCATCCACAATATATATACAATAGTCCTAACATAGTCTTTCCACTGCCATATCATCAGCACTAAAATCCTCCTGCCACATCATCTGGACATGCAACTGGACATGCAATAGCTCTCACATAGCCTTCCCATAGCATATCCACATCACTAATAACAATTATATAATTTAATTTACAAACGTAGCAATATACAGAATTTAATTTACGAGACAAATACGGGAAAAATACATAATAATATTAAAATTTTAAAGCAGTACAAAAGTTTTTAAAAAGTACATTAATTTAAAAAAAGTACAAAAATTAAAAATAAAAAAAAATTACATAAAACATCACTCCTCGTCGCAGTCCTCGCCTCCGCCGTCGCCACCGCCGCCCCCAACGCCGCCGCTACTCCCGCCGATATCCCTCTGAAACCCCTCCAATTCTTCACGCAAGCTCTGGAGCAATACGCGAAGATAAGACTTCTCATCGGGGTCCGTAGCCGTCCGGAAGTTGGCTAAGGTCTTCACCATTTGAGCGCGCGTTTGTTGACGCGTGAAGAATTTGAGCTCGTCAATGGACCTGCCGATGCGGGATGCCGACTCGACCTCCTGGGAACTTGGGGTGCCCCCCACGCTTCCCGTTGCGCCTGCCTTTGGCCAACCGGGCTAGGTGGCGACCGAACGAACGAGGGGTTGGGAGATCCTGGGCCGTCTCGGGGAGGTCGTGGGAACCACCGCTGCTGCCGCTATACTCACCGGTATAGTTCAGCCTCTGCTTCTTCGGCCAGCCAGTCTCGACACCTGCCCGGAATTTCTCCGACTCGCTGAGCACAAGGTAGGAGGTCCAGTAGGAGAACTCGTAGTACTTATGCACGGGATCCGGGTGCGCTCTCTCGGCAATCCTCTTGCAGTCCTCCTCTGTTTGGCCACTGGTCCGCATGCGGAGGGCGTTGGCGTACAAACCCGAAAATCGAGAGAGGCCAGACCTCATTCGGTCCCAGCACTTCCGGCACTCATCCCCGGTGCGCGGTCTCCCTTCAGGGCAACATGCCATGTAGGCTGCGGCTATCTTGACCCACAAGTTGACGATCCTCTGGTTGTTCGAAACGAGAGGATCATCTCAGACACTCACCCACGCCTTGGCCAGCGCAACGTTCTCCGAGTCCGTCCACTTCCTCCTGACCCCGCTATCCTCAATAGGCTGCGACGACTCGCCGACCTTCTTGGCCTTGCCCTTCTTCGTAGGGGCGCCCCGACCCCACCCTACTCCACGGCTTGGAATGGGGGTTTCCGGAACCGCGTTCATATCAAAACCCAACTCCTCTAAGGAGAAGGTCTCAAACGGCGTGTACTGTGCATCCGTTGGGGTTGATGTGTGGGAAGAACCGGTGGAAAAATCAAAAGTCGGCCGATAGACGTTTTCCCCCACGGGCGTTCCCTGCGGCGGTGGCATCTCTGCTGCGGCAGTGGCATCATCTGCTGCGCCGGTGGCTGCATCCCGGGTGCCCACACCGGCATCATCTGCATAGGGGGTTGCATCGGCGGTACCCCCCGCCAAGCCGGCACACTTCCACCGGCACCCATCTGTGGCATCATCTGCTGCCACGGGTACATGTTGTAGTACCTGGGTATCTGAGGCCAACCACCTCCCACGAGAGTCGGAGACCCGGACGTCACTGGAGTACCGTCGTAGTTGTTCTCCATTTCTCGTTGTTTTTTTAGTACAGAAATTAAGATATAGAGAGTACTCGTTTATACAAGTGGTGCGAATGAGAATGACGTCAAAATCGCGTATATATAGTGTTTCGAAATTTTTTTAAAAAGAATTTAAATGTTTCCGCCGGTCTGTCGCCGATTCGGGGCCTACAATGGCGCCGTGAGAATCGGCGTCAGACCAAGAATCGGCGTAGGCAGTAGGCACGCTGATTTTGACGCCGATTTCGCTGACGCGAGCTGCAATGGTTCGGCGTCAGCGAAAAATCGGCGTGCCTACGCTGACGCCGCCATTGTGGATGCTCTTAACTCGTCCCTCCGATACGAGACGGACGCGGACGCGTTGCAGCGTCCCGTCTCATCACCATCCCGCCGAGACGCCCGTCCCACCGAGACGGATGGCGAGCCGTCTCGCCACGCTCCCACGCAACGTGACGCGCGCTAGCGCCACGCGTGACGCCCACTCGCCGGCCCACGAGTGGGTTTCGTCACGCTGACGCAATAAATCATTTTTTTAAATTCAAATTTAATATAAAAAATAAAAAATCAAACGGTAATATTACCATTTTTTGACCTTTTTTCTTTTTTTTAATATATTTTTTACTCTATAAATATTCATATTTCATCATCATTACCCACACAAACACACATCTATTCTTCCTAAATCACTCCATTTCCTCTCCAATTTTCATCTAACATCTCCAATTTTCATCACAAAATGTTCAGCGACGGAAACTCTGGCGGTGGCGGCTCCGGCGGGTTTGACATCAACGCGTTTGGCGATTGGGGACATGTACAATGTATTGGGTGGTTCGGGTTCCGGTTCGTTGATGCCGGGCACCCAAGGCTCGTCGACGCCGGCGGGGTACCAACCACCTCATTTTGATGTGGATGCATATGCTCGTCCCTCCGCCTTGCGGTATTCGCAGGGATTATCCCAAATTAGGGAGGATTATCCGGATGAACCCACTGAGGAAGAAGGACGAGGTGGTGGAAGCTCCAGGGCATTCGACCTCGTGGAGGAAGAGGCAGAGGCGGCCGAGGAGGAGGAGGATGTAGACTGACATCCGTACAGCCGCAAGGACACAATGGCTGTGTACAACGCCTGGATCAGCGTCTCGTACGATCCCATCGTCGGGAATCAACAAACCTGGAAGTACTTCTGGGAAAAGGTCACCGATGCCTATAACGAGATTAAGCTGAAGGGGTCCCGCCACCGCACATTGAAGATGCTCTGCGCTCACTTTGACCGAATCGACAGAGAGGTCAAAAAATTCTGCGGCATCTACAAGACTGAAACGACTCATTTCCAAAGCGTTGCCACGTGAGCCGACATTCTGAGATCGGCTTTGCGAGTCTATTTCGACGACACCGGCGAAGAATACAAACATGTTGATGTTTGGTAGGTCTTCAAAGACGAGGCAAGGTGGCCGGAGGTGTCCAGTCCAGCACGGGTTCGACCTTGAAGCGCACGAAACACACGGCGGGTGGCCAATACTCGTCTAGTGGGGTCGGTTCAGCAGCACCGCACAAGAGGTTGCCTCGCAGGAGGTTGAGGGCACGACAGACGATGCAGGGGGTCCTACTGTGGGCGCCGTCGGCCGCAAGGGACCAAAGCGGCGAAGACGGCTAGAGGGAGGAGGGACCGAGGTGAATCAAGTCAGACGGGCTCCCAAGGGCCGCCCTCCTCCTTAATGTCCATGCACTTCACCCATTTTTTTTCCTTTCTCATTGTTACTTTTTCTCCCATCTCTTACTTTTTCACTGTCCAATCTCCCGCTTTATCTATTTTTTCACCTCTCTCTCTTATTTTACTAATATGTCATTAAAAATTAGGACGCAATTGCTATCGCATATAGTGACCCTGATATATTTCAGTATATCATTTTACTCCTATTATATTATAGAGTGAACTGCATAAAATAACCCTGACCTTTTCAAAAGTTTCACTCCAGACCTCTGACTAAAAAAAATATCGCCACATGCCTCTGACCTAAACCATAATCACAAATGAGATATTTGTAGCCATTTTTCGGACTAAAAGGCCCTTATGCCTTGAAGGTCATTTCAGTCATTTTTACTATGCACATGGCTGCATTCTTGCAGACAAGCTCTGCACATGGCTGCGCTTTTGTCAAATCAAATTTGATCGTTTGAGTTGATTTAATTGTTTTCACAAATACCATAAAAAATACCATAAAAATTTGTTAAGACTGTATTTTGTCTTGTAATAAAAATTATAAAAAGACATTACATGTGCCGACCTTAATTATCTTTGTATCAAATCTGCGATATAGTATTAATTCGGTTTAGACCCAACTTATATAATTCCAATTAAAAACATACACTATATCATATCTTCAAATTAAAGAGTGCTATCATTGGAAACAACTCAATGCTTGATAATTATATAAGCAAATTTTAGCAAACAACACTCATACAATATTGAATAGTGGAGTACTAGAATTAATTAATCTAACTCACTGTAATATGTAATGTTCGCGAAGTTGTCAAATCAATTAATTGTTCATGACTAAAAAACAAACTGGAAGATTTATCTTTATAATGTTAAATTTCAAACATTTCCACTTAAAAAACACAAACCTTAGTACATTAATACCATTTGATAATGACTGGCTTTTTTAATTCTCACTATATACTTTTTCTATTTTATTAATTATTTTTTTTATTTTGTGCATAACTTTTACGTCTTATGTATTCTCCCATGCTAAAATATAAGTCGTGTACAACTTAAATAATTTGTAGATTCGACTTCAGAAAAAGTTTGAATTATTTGATAAAATTTGTTTTTATTTTAGGCTCTCGATTTTAAGTAGCAATGAAGCATATCTGTATGTAGTGCACATCCCTCCATTTAAAAATGCAACTTCAAAAACTACATTGGATGATTCTTATATGTATTGACCATATTTTCTAGGAGTATGTTGTTTTAATTATAAACTAAATGTATTTTAATTAATTAAAATACAGTGTTATAAATAAAAAAGAAGATGAGACACAGCCATAAAGTGAAATTTTTGAAATGTATTTGTTAAATCACAAATGAAGTCTGGTATACGTGGCACGTATGCTGACGCATAGTCATCATGATTGACGGCTGACGCACAGCCGTCAAATCGCGTCAGGTCGCAGGCCGCCATTGCAGAAGTCCGTGTGATATGCCCATAATGCCCTTTTAGGGCTGAAGGGTCTTTTAGTCCGAAAAAACCTGATTTGTGATTATGTTAAAGGTCAGAGGCTTGTGGCGATATTTATTTTAGTCAGAGGTCTGGAGTGAAACTTTTGAAAAGGTGAGGATTATTTTATGCAGTTCACTCTATATTATAAAATCTAGAGAATTGTCCTGGCTTGCTCAGAATGAGCGCCCAGTGAGCGTCGAGGAAAATTGATAAACGGGTCAGTGGAAATAAGATAATTTACATCTTATAGTTTTTGGTTGATAAAAAATATTTGAATTGGTATCAAGATTGGAAAACAAAAAATGTGAACGTATGAGAATGATTTTTTTAACTGCATCGACATCAATGACAGTACGCGAGCGCAAATAAGAAATTTGTTGTGGGTTTCATCTCGTGCTTGCAATTTCGAGATTTCTGCAAATTTAGGAGAAATAAGAAAGTGGAAATAAGAAATTTGATGTAGTTCTTTTACATCTCACACTCGTGATTCTAGAAGGAGCAAGAAATTAAAAATTGATTGTGTTGTGAAATTTTAATTTGGAGAATACATCAAGGAGACTGGAGATTGAATCGCTGGCTGGGTAAGCAAGAAATCCAAAGTTTGAAATGTCACGTGTTTAAAAATTTCAATTTAAGAAAAAATAAAGGAGAAGGAGAGAGAATAAGATCTGGGGGGAAAAAGATGTCGCTGACTGTTCTGAGTCGCCCAGTAGAACAATTCTCATAAAATCAAGTATACGAAGTGGAATTTATTCCACTAAGGTTGAGGTCTATCTAACCCCGCCCACAAACAGCGTTTTTGATTAAAAAATTATATGTAGTGGAATTTATTTCACTAATTTTTTCTAAGTCACTTTCTTTTATATTCTCTCTGTTTCATATCAGTTGAGTCATTTTGCTATTTTGATACGTTCCATAATAATAGAGTCATTTCTCTTTTTAGTAAAAATCAATATATTTCATCTTACTTACTTTACCTTCTCTTATTTTATTCTCTTTTCATCTTTACACCTTTTTAATTTATTACTTTATTTTTCATTTACTTAACTCACTTAATATAATTTTTTTAAAATTGCGTACAAAAAACAATCGTCTCCACTACTATGAAATGGAGGGAGTATTTCTTAAAACCCATACTCAGTCAAAATTGGATTTTAAATTGAGGGAGAGAGTAGTAGCTTCCATCACAAGTGAAAGTCATGCTCTTGTTGAACTACATTTGGATGATTTAGATCTAGAAGCTTATCCGTTAGAATAGAATTAAGATGTGTTTGTCAAGATGGTTGCATTTATTAAGCAATCCGCAACGATGTCACTTATCCATCTCTTAACTATTCATGGGTTCACTGTACTTTTCACTTCATCTCTTAGTTTCATCTCTTAACTAAGAGACAGAACATGCAACCTTTTATCTCTTATCCGTCTCTTAACCATCTCATCCCTTAACTATTCATTCAATTTCATTTTTTTTATTTCCAACAAATTCAATTAATAAAAACACACTTCATTAAATAAAATAAAAATTACAACTTAAAATCCTAGTAAAAAAATACATAATTAAATTCGTGACAAAATAAATAAAAAAAGACATAATTTAAAATACAATTTTCTAGAAATTATAAAAACTACTCCGCCGGCGAATCATCCCCCGGAGGTGGTGGAGGCGGAATACCAAGTTGTCCCGCCAGATACATAATGCCGGCATGATGGGCTTGAAACTGGGCAGGCGTCATGCGGGAAGTGTCCCCCATCGTGGTGGTTAAGTACATGAACATTAAGGAGGAGGGCGGCCCTTGGGAGCCCGCCTGGCTTGATTCGCCTCAGCCCCTCCTCCCTCTAGCCGCCTTGGTCCCTTGCGGACGACGGCGCCCACGGGAGGACCCTCCTGCATCGTCCGCCGTGCCCTCAACCTCCTGCGAGGCAACCTCTTGTGCGGCGTTGCCTGAACCGCCCCACTAGACGAGTATTGGCCACCCCCGTGTGCTTCATGCGCTTCGAGGTCGAGCCTGTGCTGGACTGGACACCGCCGGCCCACCTTGCCTCGTCTTTGACGACATCCCAAACATCGACATGTTTGAAATCTTTGCAGGTGTCGTCGAAATAGACTAGCAAAGCGGATCTCAGAATGTCGGCTCCCCGTGGCTCCGCTTTGGTAATGAGCCGCTTCAGTCTTGTAGATGCCGCAGAATTTTTTGACCTATCTGTCGACTCGGTCAAAGTGAGCGCGGAGCATCTTCAATGTGCAGCGGCGGGACCCCTTCCGAGTATGTTGATTCCCGACGATGGGATCGTACGAGACACTAATCCAGGCATTGTACACAGCTATCGTGTCCTTGCCGCTGTACTGATGCTGGCCTACATCCTTCTCCTCCGACGCTTCTTCCACGGAGTCGAATGCCCTGAAGCTTCCACCGCCTCGTCCTCCTTCCGGAGTGGGTTCATCCGGATAATCCTCCCTAATTTGGGATAATCCCTGCGAATACCTCGGGGCGGAGGGACGAGCGTATGCATCCACATCAAAATGGGGTGGTTGGTACCCCGCCGGCGTCGACAAGCATTGGGTGCCCGGCGTCGACGAACCGGAATCCGAACCACCCAATATATTGTACATGCCCCCCAGTCGCCAAACGCGTTGATGTCAAACCCACTGGAGCCGTTACCGCCAAAGTTCCGTCGCCGGACATTTTGTGATGAAAATTGGAGAGGAAATAAAGATGATTTGAGAAGAATAGATGTGTGTTTGTGTGTGTAATGAGGATGAAATATGAGTAATTATAGAGTAAAAAGTAAAAAAATAATAAAAAAAAGAAAGAAAAAACGGTCAAAAAATGGTAATATTACCGTTTTTAATTTTAATTTTATAATTTTATTAAATTCGATTTAAAAAAATAATTTATTGCGTCAGCGTAATGAAGCCCATTCGCGGGCCGGCGAGTGGGCGTCACACGTGGCGCCAGCGCGCGCCACATCATGCGGACGCGTGACGAGACGGCTCGCCATCCGTCTCGGTGGGACGGGCGTCTCGGCGGTTTGGTGACGAGACGGGACGCTACAAGGTATCTCGCTCCCGTCTCGTCTAGGAGGGACGAGATAAGAAACGCCCGCAGGATGCGTTACGGGTGCTCTTAGAGTGTCCACAATGGGACAGCCACGGCTGTCTATTGCAAAGACAGAGGCGCCGTGGCGGTGGAGGAAGCGCCACGTAGGTGGTGGTGAACAAGGCGGAGTGGCGGCTGCCGAGACCGCCGCAGTTGTGAGAAACGTTTTTTTATTAATTTATTTTGTAATGACTAGGCGGACAAGTTTTTTGTGGCTGTGCTGACTAGGCAGACAAATTTCTGTGGCTATGGCATGGTTGTTCCGCCTCTACTTTTGACACTCTTATGCTTCCATCTTAAGGGGCTATCAAAACTAAAAAATCAAAAAGTACTGATTGTTTAGGATTTACTTCTTCTCTACCTAAAGAATAAGCACTTTTGGTTCAGCATGAGTTTTAGAGCATCCTCATCCATTCTCTTGCCAAAGAGCATGGATGTGGGTCTAGACCCACATTTATTCATTTATGTTTAGTGTAAATTAGGCATGCACAAACCGAACCGAACCGGACCGCCGGTTAACCGGCGGTTCGGAACCGCCGGTTCACAAATCGGAACAGGTGCCGGCGGTTCAAGGTTCAGGTTCAGGTTCAAAACCAACCGCTAGTTTGCCGGTTTGAACCAGCTGTTCCACGGTTCCAACGGTAGGATTCCGGCTAAGGTGTAGGTTTTCAGGCTAGATGTGCAGAAAACCGGCAGTTTCTGACGAAAACCGCCGGTTTCTAACCTAAACCGCCGGTTTCCGACATTTCCGGACATTTTTCAGGTGGCAGCGTATATGTGGCAGTGTATAGGCCTGAAAACCGATCAGAAACCGCCGGTTCCGGCCGAAATTTGAAATATGAATTTTTTTATTTTTATTTTATTTTTATTTCTTCCAATTTTACTCTTATAAGTACCCCACTTCCCCTATCATTTTTACTCACTTCATTCTTGTGTTAACAAGGATTTCCTTCTCAATCTCAATTTCTCTATTGTCTATCCTCATTCTCTCTAATTACTCAAGTTGTTTACTACTATATTTGTTGTTGTGTTCGTAATTTACCATTTATTTAATATTCTATATTCCGTACTACTTTCATTTTGAATTATGTCTTCTTCTCGTGGTGGACCGGGTGTGGTGATCAGGGCAAAAGAATTGTCCGAGATCAAAGTAGTCGTCCCCAAAGATCAAAGCGGCCTAGTTGTCGAGAAGTTATGGAAGAGGTTTCCCGAGTGCCGGCTGAACGCATGCAAGTAAGTTCTAAAAAATAAAATTATTTTTACAATTCATAATTTCATAAGATTAAGTTTTTTTAATTTTTTTTGTGGTGGGAGGGGCGGTGGTAGTTCCCAACAACAAGATGACGAATACGACGTGTCTATATCGTCAAAAGAGTAGGTCGACAATGTTTGGAGAAAAAAGTTGAATTATCACGTTATTTACTAACCTTAGGAGACAAAGTGAACATTTGCTCTGATGTATGGACTGATTATTTTAATAGACATTCATACATGGGCATTACGGTTCACTTTGTGGACAATAGTTGGACTTTGAACAAGCGTTTGATTGGGTTTAGAGAATTTGAGACACCACACACTGCAACCGAAATTGCTTCTTTAATTATTCAAATTTTGAATGAATTTCAATTTTGCAATAAGATATTTTCTGTTGGTTTTGATAATGCAATTGTTAACACTGCAAGTATTAATGACTATATTGCGGCTTGTGCTCCGGTTATTGGTGGTAAGTATTTTCATCAAAGATGCATATGTCATATTTTGAATTTATGTGTACAAGATGCGCTTGAATTATGGCAAAAGCATGTTAGTCCTATTAGATCTGCAGTTAGATTAATCCATCAAAAGTCGTCTATTGGCAAAGCTTAGAAGTAGTATTGTCATCAAAAGAAGGTAAGATGTACGAATTTTACCATGGAAATGCTTAGAGAGGCCTTCAAATAGAATGAACCCTTAGAGAGGCCTTCAAATAGAATGAACCCTTAGAGAGGCCTTCAAATAGAATGAACCCTTCTCCTCTAGGTATAAAGAGACCATAACCAAACAGTCAACCAGTGTTGATCGAGATACAGGGTCGCTGCTGGGTCGCCTGGGTCGAGTGAGTCGCCTGGGTCGCCCTAAACACATGTTATCTCTGATTTTCTCAAATCTCTCACATGTTTTCTGTCTCTCTCAATCACAATTCTCTCTATATATATGCATGCACCACATCAAACTTTTCAAACCTACTTTCTACACTTTAGAATTCGGCCTCTTCACTCCTAAACAAATAAACAATTCAAAGATCTTTTGCTACCAACCTTCATATATTCCCTTGTTTTGATGTTTTCAGACAATGGTTTCAATTATTTATTGTGTTATGACTTATGAATTGTTTTGGTATTTTGATCATTTCTATTTTCCATTTTATCTCTATTCACATGAATTGCGTTTACATTTATATTATTTGATGTATTCTAAACATTAGAGCAGTATATTTACTTTATTTAATATTAAAAGGCAAAAAAAATAACCTAGCTTTGTGGGTCTCTCGACCCCGTCGACCCGCGACCCGAATTTTCACCTCATCAACCCGGTGCGCCCCGCGACCCTAACAACACTGCAGTCAACTAAACATGTTTTCCAACCAACATCGAGATTTTCCTTCGGTTCACACAAGCTCTCATTTTAGCTTGAAACACAACACAAATTACAAAAGAAAAAGGAAACAGAAGTCGAACACAAAACAAGGATCCGTGAACCAGAATAATCGGAACAAAAACAATATAATATAATATAATAAAAAATCGTCAAATACATTACTACAGAGTACAAGTCTATTAGTGATAGAGTCTTGAGATAATACAGCATTCATCAAGCTCAACAACAAACAACAGCGAATGAATTATGAAAACCCTAAGCTAATTGCTGCAGCTAGATTAACGGAATGTTACTCTAACCAAAACAAATCGATAGACCAAACTGACCTAACCCAGGAATCAATAACACACATTTACGTCCACAGACAAAATCAACACTCCCCAAAATCAAATAATCAACTCGACAATTCCAAGCAACCTCGAGATTTCCCTTCCGCTTACACAAACAAACACAGCTTTATATTGAGCGTGGGAAACCCAATCCCATTACAGCTAGAAACAAAGCACAAATTACCCAAAACAAAAACCGACCTTGGCGGAAAAACTAGGGTTGGGTTTGTCAATCACAAATGTTAACAGGACTATGTATAAAATAATTCTAGAGGTGAAACAATTGGGGTTTTTTCTGCTGAAAACAAGCGACACTAGAAAAAATCATCAAAACCTTAGTATCACAATGAATCCATAAATCTTGCAGAAAGCAAAGCTAATTGTAGAAAGAGTCGGAGAGATTACCACGGCTGACGGCGGGGAGAGGAGCTCTGGGAAATGTGATTCGGTTTCTGCAAGTGCCGCTGCCGCTTCTGTTAGGGAGAAACTAGGGTTGGTTAATGTATAGCTTAGTCTTATTGGGCCAGCCCAGTACCACCACGATTTGTTAATGTATAGCTCTATCTTATCGGGCCGGCCCAATTCCGATACAGGAAAGGAATAACATTATCGGTTTAAATGTGAAGATATTAATCCGTATATTACCAAATTTTCTGTTTTTCTATATTTATTGATTTATCAATTATTTGACATTTAATCGACCTTTCCTTTTTGCATGCCCAATACCATCTTGGCTGGGCTGCCATTGTGAAGTTTCGATAAGATAATTTGGATTATAAATGTTTAATAATATCTCACTGTCTATGTGAAATTCGTAATAAAGTAGAGTTCAAACTAAATGCCAAATCGAAAGATGGAAAAAGGATTGAATATTTTGACAACTTGGCATATGAATTAGAAGTTGTTGAACTTCCATTTCTCATGGGGCATGTGGATGAGGTTTTGAGTGATGCCAGTAGTTGGATTGGAGATATGTGTTTCCTTTTAGGTCATCTTCTGATATTTGTCTTCGTCTTTCTGTGTTTCTGTTAATTTTGGGTTCCTCTCTTACTACTAGTTATGTCAGTACATAATTCTATATGTTTATTTCCGTGTATAATTTCGATCGAATCAAAGCTAGAGTGAACTTCATGATATATTAATATTTACTCTTGTATAGTAGTACTGGAGTACTACATATTAAAAGTCACGGCAAGATAAGTTGCCGTATTATTTTTTTTTAAATACACAAACTTTTGACATTATCTATTTTTTTCAAAACTTTCTTTTAATCAAATTACATGAAATTTTAAACTGTTTAATTTTGCTTCAAGCAAACAATCCCGATGAAAATATTCGTGCCGCCGTACGTACTATATTTCACTAGTTAGTCAAAGTGAGAAAAAATTGTTGAATAAAATGGAAGGCTACGTACCTTCTTCCACGTTGACACCAATGTATTTTTCTTTGCAGGAGGTAGGAAATTTAAGAGCAATTCTGGTTAATATAATACTCCCTCCGCCCCAATAAATATGAAACGTTTGGTTTTTGGCACAAGATTTAATGTAGGGTTGTTTTGTGAGTTAATGAAGAGAGAGTAAAGTAAGAGAGAAGAAAAAGTAGAGATGATGTTGTTTCCATTTTAGGAAACGTTTCATTTTTAATGGGACAACCCAAAAAGGAAAACGTTTCATTTCTAGTGGGACGGAGGGAGTAGTAATAATACTAATATCAAACGTCCAAAATCGCACGAGGGTAAATGGGCCACGGAAAATATTAATAATTATGGAATTATGCGGTTTTTCAGTCTATGTATATTGGTTTGATTCATTTCAATGACAAAAATGATTTTATTATTTGGAAACAGAAATTGAAGTGTATTCTTATTCAGCAAAAAGTGTTTAAGGTTATTGATGGTTCTTTACCTGATGACACTGCTTAAGAAAAGCTTGATGAGATGAATGAGTTGGCTAGAGCTACTATTGTGCTTAATTTGTTTGATTCTGTGATTAGGAAAATTGATCATATTGAATCTGCTTCTGAAATGTGGAAACATCTTGATACCCTGTTCACTGAGACTTCTATGTCCTCCAGAATGTATTTGCTTGAAAAGTTGTTTAAATTTAAGCTTGATCTTGCAAAAGACATTGATGATAATGTGAATAGGTTTCAGAAGCTTGTGCAAGATATAAAAAGATCTGGTGATAAGACAATTGATGAATACACTAGTATTTCTCTAATGAATACTATACCTGATTCTTACAGTGATGTGAAAGCTGCCATTAAGTATGGTAGAGACACTGCTCCTCTGGATTTGATTATTAGTTCCCTAAAATCTAAAGAACTTGAATTAAGGGAAAGGGCTGCTGACAAAAATGCTTTTAACAAGGCCTTGAATGTCAGAGGTAGACCTAAGTCAAGAGGGGGGAATGAATCTAATGGTGGATCTGGTACCAGCCCTAAACCCTAAACAGATCAAGGTCTAATAGTAAGTGGAGCACTATAGGAAAAAGTGTACCAAACCTAAAAAGAATAAATCCCCTAATAATAACACTCAGCTTGAAAATCTTGTAAATGTGGCCAAATATGATGCTGACAATGAATCTGTGTATATGGTGCATGATTTGATGTATATAAATGTTTTTCCTATGTGCCCCTTTACTTCAAATGATTGGCTTTGTGATTCTGGATGTACTTATCATGTTAGTCCATTCAAGGAAGTGTTCATTGAAATAAGGCCTGTGACAAATACTTATGTGTCAGTGGCTGATGACAAGAAATGTGAAATTCTTGGAATTGGCACTGTGTGTTTAAAATTTGATAATGACTATGTGTTGGACCTGAAGGATGTGAGATATGTTCCAGATCTTTGCTATAATTTGATGTCTTGTACTACCCTTGAGAACTCTAGCATGGGGGTAAATGGGGGAAAGACTACATGAAAATCTGCAAAGGGTCAATGTGTTTGTTTAAGGCCAAAAGAAAATGTGGTTTGGATGTCTGTACTGTTGTGCCTCTTACATATGAAAAAGCATGTGCCAATGTTGTTAAAACTAATAAAACTATGTTGTAGCATAATAGACTTGGTCACATGAGGGAAAAGGGCCTGAATATTCTGAAAAAACATGTTATTTTATCTGATGCTGAAGTTCATGGTAATTTTCCTTTCTGTGACACTTGTGTGCTGACTAAACAGCATAGGGTTACTTTTCCTACTCCTGTACCTGCAAATATCATTAGACATGTTCTTGAATACTTGCATATGGATGTGTGGGGCCCTGCTTCTGTGTCATCTCACTTTGGTTCTGTGTATTTCTTGTTTATTATTGATGATTTTCAAGTAAAGTTAGGAGATTCCTTATGAGACATAAGTGTGAAGTATTTGAAAAACTTGCTGCTTGGAAAACTTTGATTGAAACACAGACATGTGAGAAAATTAAGGCTATAAGAACTGATAATGGCTTGGAATTTTGTAATAAACAAATTGATGATTTGTGTGTTAGTTTTGGAATTAGAAGATATAAAACTGTTCCTTACTCCCCACGGCAAAATGGGGTAACTGAAAGAATGAATAGGACCTTACTTGACAAAGTGAGATAAGAAATTTTGGGGTGAAGCTTTGTTGACTGCTGCTTACTTGGTGAATGGATCTCCCTCTGTGCCTTTGTTAGGACAATGTCCTGAACATGTTTTTATTAGAAAAACTTTGAATCTTTCTCATCTAAGAGTTTTTGGTTGTTCAGCTTTTGTGCATACTAAAACTGATAAACTTGAACCTAGATCTAGAAAGAGTGTTTTTCTAGGTTATCCTGAAGGTGTTAAAGGTTATAGAATCTGGTTGAGAGATGAATTCCCTTGCTTAAAAGTGACAAGTAACCCTGCTCCTGACCCTGTGGACAATGATCCTCTAATTGAGGTAGAGTCCACAAAACAACCCACTGATGTGGAGCATTATGTTGATGCTCCAAGTGAGGTGGAACAACTTTCTAGAATTCTCACCCAGTCTATATGCCTGATGATACACCTAGTGAAGGGAATCTATAGGTGAATGATGTTAATGATGTGCTTCCACCCAATGATAATGATAATCCTCATGATTTGCATGCTAGTCCTAGGAGACGTAATCCTCATGTTCTTGCCCAGAATGTGATTAATAGCCCCAGTGGTATTTAAAATGCTATTGATGGTTCCAATTTGCATGATTATGTGTTATCTAGGGACAGGCCTAGAAGGCTTAATATTCAGAAACCTTTCTAGGTATGATGGTTATGCTGGCTTGGTTGCTCTTATAAACTTGGCTTTCAATGTGTATGAATCTGATGGGGAAGAACCCCAGTCTTATAAGCAAGCTCTTAAGTCAAAATTCTGGAGTCAGTGGCATAAAGCCATGTTGGAGGAGATAAATTCTCTGAAAATTAATCTTACCTGGATCCTTGTTCCTTTACCCCCTGGTGCCTCTGTGGTTGATTGCAGGTGGCTCTATAAATTGAAAAATGAGGTGGAGGGTATTAGGTACAAGGCCATACTTGTGGCCAAGGGTTTTACTCAACAAGAAGGGGTAGATTATACTAAAATTTTTGCTCATGTTGTTAAATTTACTACTGTGCGGTTGATGCTTGCTTTATGTGCTCATTTTGACTGGGAATTGAAACAAATGGATGTTAAAACTGCTCTCTTGCATGGTGACCTTGATAAACCTATTTTCATGAGACAACCTGAAGGTTTTGTTGATCCAAAGTTTCCCAATCATGTGTGCTTGCTGAAAAAGGCCTTGTATGGTTTAAAACAGTCTCCTAGAGAGTGGAATATCAAGTTTAATACTTGTATGAATAAGTTGGGCTTTGTGAGAAGTACTTTTGATGCATGCTTATATGAGAAATTTTTTTGCTTATATGTGAAAAATCTTGATTCGGTGTCTGTCTTCTTACTGTTGTATGTTGATGACATGCTTATTATGGGTCCCTGTTTGAAAACCATAAAGGTTGTGCAAACTGCTTTAAGTGAAAATTTTGATATGAAGGATTTTGGTGATGCCCAGAAAATATTGGGAATAAATATTTTCAGGAACAGAAAAGAGTGTATTCTCGTCTTGACGATATGAGTCATTTGAAAAATAAGCGCATTCGCTCTGTAGCGGATCTTTTACAAGATCAATTCGGATTGTCTCTGGTTCGTTTAGAAAATGTGGTTCGAGGAACTATATGTGGAGCAATTCGGCATAAATTGATACCGACTCCTCAGAATTTGGTAACTTCAACTCCATTAACAACCACTTATGAATCCTTTTTTGGTTTACACCCCTTATCTCAAGTTTTAGATCGAACTAATCCATTGACACAAATAGTTCATGGGAGAAAGTTGAGTTATTTAGGTCCGCATCAGTAACCTTATGTGCACAAAATTCTGAAGAAATTTAACATGTTTGATGCTAAACTTGCCTCTGTGCCTTTAGCTGCTCATTTTATGTTGAGTAAAGATATGTGCCCTAAGTCTAAAACTGATATTGAAGCTATGAAGAAAGTTCCCTATGCAAATGCTATTGGGTCAGTGATGTATTTGATGGTGAGTACCAGGCCTGACATTGCTTATGCAGTGTCCTGCCTGAGTAGGTATATGGCAAATCCTGGTCCTGTTCATTGGGAAGCTTTGAAATGGCTTCTGAGATATCTTAAGCATACTACTGAGTATGAATTGTGCTATTCTAAATGTAATGAAGGTGTTTCACTAACTGGATTTGTTGATTCTAATTATGCTAATGACAGGGATAAAAGGAAGTCCACCACCTCCTATGTGTTTACAATTTGTAGGTTCTGCATTAGCTGGAAGTCTCAGTTGCAGCACATAGTGGCTCTGTCCACTACTGAGTCAGAATATATTGCCTTAACAGAGGCAATGAAAGAAATTGTGTGGTTAAAGGGGGTGCTTTCTGAATTGAAGTTTGTGAAGTTCTCTCCTACTGTGTTTTCTGATTCTCAATCTTCTATTAAGTTGTGTAAAAATAATGTATTCCGTGATAAAACAAAGCATATTGATGTAAGGTTTCATTACATTAGAGATATTGTAGAAAAATGTGAAGTTTTTCTTCAAAAGGTACATACTGACATAAATCCTGCTGACATGGGAACTGAGAGCTTACCATTTGAAAAACTTCTTTTCTACATAAAACATTTGCATTTTGATCTAAGATAGGTTGCATGTCCCGGGGAAAGACCTCAGTCACCTTATCAGCTGTGGTAAGGGTGTTAGGTGGCTAGAGGCATGAAGTCCTTCTAGACTAATGGGTGTCACCCCTCTGGTGTCTGAAGGCAACCTGGTGGCTTCCCTAATGCTGGTGAACTTTAGTTCTTTGGAGCTGAGGGGACTACCTTGTAGGCTGTGATGATTAAAGCCTTAGCCTATAGTTCATATTGGTTTCCCAGAATAAAGTCCAAGGTGGAGTATGTTGAATATGTGTAAGTGGACATTTATTTAGGCAATGTATTAATTCTGGCTCAATGCCCAATTGATTGGGCTTGGCCAAACTGCTGAGCCCTTTAGCCCGCGACTCTTCCTCTCCACCGTCAGATTGCTGCCATGTCTTACCTTCACTTGGATCTTGAACCTGCGCCGTTGGATGGAGGGTTGTGTTTGTTACGTGTAGAATGTATGACGGTTTGTGTTTCACTTTACACTTCTTTCTCTCTTTACTCACTCGATTCAGTGACTTCTCTCTCTTCTCTCTTTTTCTCCGATGACTTCTCCGGCGGGTTCTCTTTGGTCTTTCGCTGTGTTCTTGTGTGATTGGCTGGTGGTGTAGCTGGTGAAGGCAACTACTTCGGTTGCCGGTGTGTTCATGAGACCTAGGATTTTGGTGGGTGAGAGATCTGGTGCAAGAGTGTGTTCTGTGGTTCTAGATCCGGTGTAAAGGAGTTGTGTGGTGTTGATATCGACGGTGAGAGGTGAATCTCTGGTCGGATTCGACGGTGCTCCCTTGGATCTGGTTTTGGTTGAATTGATTTGAACTGTCGGCGGGTGGCTAAGCCACAACTTGTGATCTATTCAGTTTCTACTTGTTTCTTGTTCTTCTTATGGGTAATATCCTTAGATCCAGTAGGATCTTGCTTGTTATTACTAACTAGTGTGTTTAGTGTGCAGGCTTCGGTTTTTTTTTTTTAACAAAACACCATTGTGGTGGAGGGTTCGTGGGTCCCTCATCCCTTCATATCATAAAAGACCATTTACACGCTTTATGCCCAAAAGTGACATAGAGCCCACGTAGGGAGTAATTTGTTGTCCCCTCCGCACACATGTGAGTGACACCAAATTACTCACCTCAAAAATTACAGTAAGATCAGCCTATGTTCACCAAACTTCAACATCCTACTAGTGCCTTAGGAATTGGAAATTCGGCATGTTGAGTTGATCCATTCTTACCAACGCTTTGATCATCGCCGGGGCTATGTCACGGTCAAATTCCCGCTGGCCATTCTCGAGACTCCCTAGCTTCGCTGCATATTCCGCTGCTTTGTTTCCGACGTTATAGCAGTGGGAATACTTGGCAACAACCTCCTTCAATTTGTTTCGGATGAACGTCGTTTGGTGTCGTAGATGTGCCGGTCCGTGTTTGTTGAGTTGAATTAAGGAGATCACTTCTTTAGAGTCCGATTCAACCCACACTTTTCTACCCCTACCTGCAACCATCTCAAGACCGAGGGAAAGAGCTTGCAGCTCCGCATCAAGAGCCGACGCAGCTGTCACTTTCTGAAAAAAGCCTCGGACAATGTTGCTGCTAGCGTCTCGGAAAATTCCTCCCGCCCCTGCGCCTGACCGGTTCCACACTCCCTTGATATTGAGCTTTAACCAGCCAGTGTCCGGCGGAATCCATCTGACTGTTTTGATGAGCTTTCTTGGCCTCTCGATCCAAGTGGTTGTATCAAAATTCTCTAGATTGCTGCATCCTTCCCACTCCTTCCTTCCCAATTTACCTGCTTTGATCATGTTCTGCAAGTAAGTCTTGGTTCTTTGGAACACATTTTCTGCTGTCATCTTCACTCCTCGATGTATGTAGCTGTTACGTTCCGTCCAAATGAACCATAGAATGAGGCAGGGGATGACCGAGCTGACATGTAGCTTGTTCGATTGACATAGCCTACGGTGCCAAAATCTTATCCGAGCCTCGAAATCAATCACTCTTTCGTTCCATTTCGGTAAGTTAGGGAACCAAGTTAGTGTGCAGGCTTCGGTTAATCAAGGAGCTAGCTAGGGTTTCAACTGAGAGTTGTAATAGCTAGATTATATTACTTGTAAACGTGCTTGTAGTCTTAATTAAAATCAGCCGCGTGGTTGAGAGTTTGGCTGAGCTCTCTTGTAAGAAGAACAAAGAGGTCTCGGTAATTAGTGAATCCAGACTGGTCTGATCCCTACAAGATTAAAATGAAAATTGTGATTTTTTTTATTTATTTTTTGTTGATAGTTAGTAATATTATACTCCCTCCGTCCCGGGTTAGTCGCACATTTGCTTTTCGGCACGGAGATTAAGGAATGAGTGTATAGCAAAGTCAACAATTGCGGCTGTAGGTGATAATTTTTACTAAAAATGGAAAAAGTGCAAATAACTTGGGACGCCCAGAAAGGAAAATAGTGCTAGTAACAGGGACGGAAGGAGTATTTGTAGCTAATTAGATAGATTATTTTTGTATATTCGCCGTATGTAACATCAATTTCTTCAGTTAATAGTTGGTCTACTTAATTTATTTGAAAGCGAAGGTGTATTTGATTTAAAATCGCTTCGACAAAATTAATGGTTATAGTGCGTTGGTGAATTTGAAAACGATGTTTGGTTTGACTGAAATAGAAAATTGTTTTCAAAATTAATAATGATGGTTTTGTCGACGTAGGTAGAAATAGAGTAATTAAGTGAATGCAAGATTTTGATTAAATTTAATATCTATGATAAATATTATGCATACTATTTAATCATATTATAATAATTATATTGTAACGTTATGATGAATATACTGTAATGTTACGTAGAACTATTGGTTGAACTATTCGGATTGTTATGACTAGCTAAATAAATACTCCTCTACTTAAGTATCACCTTTATAATTAGAGGGTTGGATCATTATCTGATTAATCCAATATCGACTCAACCCAAGAAAGTCAAATTACTTACATTTTGATTCGTAAATATATCCCGTTCTTCTCCGTAGCATAGTGTTTTTCTACAATATCGAAATTTAACTTATATAATTTGCGTGACAAATGCCTTCCTTGGATTTGGAAGCCATTTCTCATACTCCCTCTCCGAAATCGAATACCAATCTACCATCACGATAAGGATCTTTGTTTCGGGTCCTCTTGTTGATAACTTCATTCAATTTAGTATACCATGAGACGCAACGTCACCTTGAATCTACATACAACAACTGCACATTCGAGGAGATTTTAGTAACTCTTCTAACCCTATACCTCAATAGTCATAGATCCCAAATTCACGAGGGATATAGTCTTTAGCTTTGTTCTCCGTTACGACAATGTCAACATTACTTTGTCTTATGCCTTCAACTGAAGCTATATGATGAATATATTTTAATGCAAAATTACATATTTAACTATGCATAATGTTATTACAGTTATATTGATTCTATTATATGATTATGTTGATAGTTTGGTAACACTATCCAGATTCACTTGTTTAACTTTGGTTATTGTTATTTAATTATTACACATGCAAATTTCTTCAGTAGAATATATGCAATTGAGATTTTATTAGACTTTTTATAAAATTATCTTTAATTTTATATATATTGTATGAAAAGTAATTTAAATTAATAGAGTTATGTAAGATATAATGTTTTAAGATATTTTAGAATATAGAAAGTAGATCCACAAAAACTTAGTGATTCGTGGACAAATTAAGTAATGAAACACTTCATAGCAAAATTGAATTGAAGTAAAAATGACATAATTATTCTAATCGATTTTATTTTATTGAAATCTGCTACAATATGCCTCTTATTTTAGTTGTGATATAATATTCATATCTAAAAGTTACTACTATTCAGTCTTAATTATAAAATAATTATGAGTTACAAAAGTTATCATATCACTCCTATGAAGAACTAATACGGAGTATCTAATGACAAAATGAATGATTTAGATTTAATCCACGCAAATTAATTTCAATTTTGCTATCAATTTTGTTTTATAATAAATGAATATGCACAGTCTCCCATTCTTATTTTCGGAATTAATCCGAAAAAGTGTTGTTAACTTAACCCCCTAATCTAGAGGAACTAATTCCGAATAGTAATTAAACCTTCATAATATTTCAAATAAAGAAAAAAGAAAAAAGAAAAAAAAGGAATACCACTGCACTAAGTAAACAAGTTGAACTATATAATATACAAATTGAAACTGGTCAATGTAGAAAAATCGTTGATTTCTCTGTCCCATGACTTCACTTGTCTTTCTTCTTTCTCTTACTTAGTGATGAATTTTGCCCTTTTTTCCATTTCCCCTTTTCTTTCTTTTTATCTGAAATACTCCCTCCGTCCCAGATTAAGAGTCACTTTTTACCATAAAAGTCCGTCCCAATTTAAGAGTCACATTTAGAATTTTTCATATTTGATCATACAATTTTACCCCATTCTTCATCAAAATTACATAAAAATGTCATTATCTACATTAAATAAATCAAAATATCTTTTAAATCCAAAAAATCAAAAGGGACTCACCTTCAACCAACTTACTTCATTTATTACACACTCTACCATCTCACAACATTTATTACACACTCCACCATCTCACTTCATCTATTACACACTTCAATTCTTTCTTAAAACCCGAGCCATAACAATAAGTGACTCATAATCCGAAACGGATGGAGTATTAATTATGAACCAAAATATTACAGTATTAATTATGAACCAAAATATTACAAATACACAACTACTACTACTACTAATTATCAACCAACAACAACACGCTACAAGCAATGCCCGATTTGCCAGCGCAGCACAAATATTGAAACAAAAACCACATAGCAAATAAGACAAGCCTTCCCAATATAAGCAACCGAAAAAAGATATGATAACCACATTTACAACGAAACATAAAATCAACGAAGATAAATAAGAATTAAACTAAAGCCCTAAATTGCCTAGTCAGCAGTTTTTGAGAATTCAAATATCTTACATTATCTGCTAAGAAATTTAATATTAGTGATGAGTGTTTAGCAAATTTATAAGGATGGTGCATAAGATGGAAGAATCGTTCATATATCTTACATTAAATGGCATGGCATGCTGTTTCAATTTGTTGGGGCTCTTCTGCATTCTACTACCCATTTAGTAATAACCTTTTTGCATTAAATAAAATTTATTTTGTGAAAGTCCAATGTGGGTACTAAGGACCAGTGGTACGTTTTTATTACGAGCTTGTCAAGATACATGAATCTCAAGAAAATTGACAAATTTTGTATTTCAGTGCACCTCTTCTAAAACCTACTAACCATTCAGGAAATTTTAGTAATACCCTATGTGCATTAAATGCTATATATCTTGTGAAAGTTCAATCAGGGTACTAAGGACCAGCGGTGTGTTGTCCGCATTGAGTATATAATTCGTGGTACGTCGTATTACAAGCTTGTCAAGATGCATGAATCTCAACAAAATTGATCAAATTAGTACTATTTCAGTACCTCTTCCGAAGGTGGTAAGGTGCACCCGAATACACGAACCATTTCTCTTGTTTATTTTGCTGGTGTTCAAGAATATATGTTTCTGACAATGAAGTATACAGTTGTTATATGAAAACTTATTGTGAAATATTACCATATGCACAATTTGCATATTTAGTCACTGAGTTATACTACTTAGCTTGGGTTTTGTCATTATAAATGACCAGTTCTGTTGCCAGGGAGCTGAGGTGCAACAAGTTTTATGGTCCCGTGACATTGTCTTATCAAATCGTATGATGATAATATATTAGTAATACCGCATAACATTTAATTCCACACCCTTGCTATGTAGTAATTGATATGTGGTATGAGGAAACATATGATGACGTTCGAATTAGTAGCATAATGTTCTGGCTTTAATGGTTGTGAGTCTGTGCTATACTTCCTCGACATTGAAATGAAACGATCAATCTAGGACAGGGTCGTCAGAATCAGGAACTGCTAGATCACTATCACCCATGAATTAGTTTGACATACAATCAGGAGGACCCATGGAATTGCTTCTAGAAATGGTAAGATAGTTTCTAGACTCTTTAGTTCAGGGGCATTTCATTGCTGCTGCATACTCTTGCTATTGGCTCCTTTTATTTATGTTGCCGAAGACTAATAATTGTAACAGGGCAATGAACGGGATTATGTTACAGAATGGTGCAGGAGCAATCCAATTTAAATTAACTAGGAATGAAAACTTTGGAACTTTTGCTTGCTTTAAGAGTGATGTTTAGATGTTAATAGACATGCTAATACATCTAACCTTGAACATGAAACTTGATACTGCAAGGAAATGGTACATTGATTGATATTTTCAGGCTTGTAAATATGATTTTGATGGTTTCTCTACTATTTTGAAAGAGTACCCTTTTCTGTGTTTCTTTGACATATCGCAGACTTGATTGGCGATGGAGCACAACGGTAGTCAGAAGGCGATCTCATTCAGAGGCATATCGAGAGTGAGCTCATGAAAGTAAATTCTATGTTGTTATTTTACTACAAATCTTTTGTCCATAGAATTCAGAATGTTAGCAGTCGAGACGACATGCATACTACAGAGCAACAGACAAAAGATTTGTTAAAACTAGGAAATTGTAAGCATTTGAAGCCATCCATGTCTCCTCTTCCAAGAATGGCTCAGTAACTTCGATGATCCTTCAAGAAGATCCATGACGTACATTCCCAACTCCTGTTCGGTGTACTTGATGTGCTTTTTGCCAATAGAACTGATGATCATACAGACAAAGTTGCGATACACTTGGATAACCGTCTTGGAAGAAACTATTGTCACATCTTCACGAAGTTGAGGATCTGGGACAACCCATCTTGTCTGGCTCTTGTACAGATCCTCAAAAGCAGCGTTGAACTCTTGGCATCTTGTCTTTAGAGTTGCCTTCCTGGTTATCCCATCATAACGAAGAAAGGTTAGTAAAGAGCTCCATGTCGCTCTTTGGTAGTACACTGCATGCTGCCGGAACATCACAATGTGTTTTCTGATCCAATCATCCCCGAAGTAGGGGCAGATTTTTGACTTCTTGATCTTCTCAACCATATAGTGGATATTGTTCATCAAAAAAATATGCTTCAGTGAAGAATCTCTGTATAAACTCGATTTCTTGTCTAAGGCTGCTTCTAAAATCGATGTGAGTGACAAGGCACAGGAGGGATTGGGATCCACCTGTGCTCCGCTCTTCATCTCCATGCTCTCGGCCGTGCTCTTCATCTTGAAGAAGCAAATGAAGCGTATCTTCGTATTCAGCGAAGCACAAGATGTAGTTGACGAGGTACTTTGTTAAGTGGTGATTGTTGGTTTCTGGTGATTACAAGAGATAACAAAACCGGGCGTAATACAACCCAAAAGAAAGAAAAGGAGAAACTGAACTAAATGAAATTACAACGTAAGAATTCGAAACAAAGAACCGTGAACTAAGTTTAGCCGAGTCGAGGAGGCCTCTTCCCGCAAGACGAGATACGCCCCGGTAGTGCTCTTCGGTTTGGCGTGTCGTCCCCAAAGGTAAAACGGCTACGTCTCTATTGATGCAGCACCGCAATCACTAGAGCTCCGGCGAACTGGATGGAGGAGAGAGCAGAGCTTCGACAGAAGGACAATGCAGAGAGAGGGAGAGAGCTTATGCAGAGAATGCTTGTATGTGTTGTGTCCTAATGCAGTGGTATGGCTAGCCTATTTATAGGCCAAGCCACCATGCAGGGTCAACCAGCCATTGAAGGCTCATCATGGCCAATTCGTAACCGACGTCGGTTACAGGCGTGTGGCAGGAGTGTGCCATCCGTGTGTGGAGCGTGTGGATTTCTCACGTGGCACCCGTGACTGTGCCTCGCTTGACGACGTGTCAAGCCACTTGGATTGCTGACTCGGCGGTGGTCCAAAAAGAATAGTTTGGGCCAAGCCCCAAGCCCAAAGACCACCCAAAGACCAATTGCCCAGATCCAAGTCCAAGCCCAAGATCAAGATCGAGATCGAGATCAGGATCGGGATCGGGATCGGGCTCGGGCCTGGGCCCGAGGCCCGCGGCCCGAGGCCCGCGCCCACGCCGACGAGCATGAGCACGAGCACGGGCTCAGGCTCGGGCGGGGCGGGCGGCGGCGGCAGCGCGCGCGTGTGCGCGCGTGTGGGCTTTTTCACCCATCTTGATCCACTATAATTATTAAGTAACATAAAGTCACTTAATTTAAACACATTAAAGATGTATTAATCTTCCAATGTGGGATAATTAACACTAGTTAATTATTCCCTAAGCACATGCTCCAAGCTTTAATTAAAAGCTAATTATGCCCAACTTTAATCCACTATTTCTCACTCACCGGAAATCGGATTTGAGAAAGTGAATATACTATATTTATCTACGTAAAATGTAGATCGACGCTATATCATTTAATTTCACAAAATTAAATGTCTCGTCACATTTATTCTTTGGTCAAAACCATTGACCGGGCATATTTAATCCATGATTTTTACAATTCCCCACATGAGTGGAAATAGCCAAATGCATATGCATGCAGACATAAGCTCAACCCTCGAGAGGTATATAAGCATAAGGATAGGTAGTTGTTGACTTTGAACCCTCCATAGTCGACACCATCGGATACACAGGCGGCTTAGTAGCGCGATGCTTTGAACTAATCCCCCACGGCGTGTACCGAGACAATGGTGTTAACGCTTAAACACCTCAACCTCATCCGTTCTCACGTTTTGTGTCCATTGCGGTCTTGGACACCACTTTGGATTCATAAGTACGTTTTATGAAGCGACCACACTTCGCACTTACATAGGTGATTCTTAGTCAAGTACCTTGCCATACTTGGTCTCTTTGAGAACTCCATCTCTTTGAGATCCTTAAGAATCATTAAAAGTCATAGACTTAGCCTTTACCACAAGGCAAGTTCTCCAACACTCTATTGCTCTTAGGGAATAGATATAGTTGAGTGTTTCTCTTGAACTCTCATAGCTTAGTTGTCCCTTTGAACCAAGTTCTTGGATCTCCAGTCATCATGGTTGGGTTACCACTATGATAATTCTTTAGTTTGTGGATTTCAAACCCATTCCCTCTAGCAACTTATTCATTTGATCACGGTTTAACCCTTTGGTTAGCGGATCCGCTAGATTATCTATTGACTTCACATAGTCAATTGTAATCACCCCTGTTGTGATCAAATGTCTCACGGTGTTATGTCGTCGACGTATATGTCGAGACTTACCGTTATAGAAGCCATTGTTTGCCCTTCCAATAGCTGCTTGGCTATCGCAGTGGATCAGCACTGGTGGCACTGGCTTAGACCAACATGGAATGTCTTCAAGGAAGTTCTTAAGCCACTCGGCTTCCTCACCAGCCTTATCCAAGGCAATGAACTCCGATTCCATTGTTGATCGGGCTATACAGGTCTGTTTTGTGGATTTCCACGATACAGCACCACCCCCAATAGTAAAGACGTATCCACTTGTCGAAAGTGAGTCTCTATTATCAGATATCCAATTGGCATCACAGTACCCTTCAAGTACCGGGGGGTATCTCGAGAAGAGTAGCCCATGATTTTGAGTATGTTTTAGATATCTCAAAACCCTCACAAGAGCTCTCCAATGCTCTTTGTTTGGATTGCTCGTGTAACGACTTAACTTGTTCACGGCACAAGCAATGTCAGGTCGAGTGCAATTAGTCAAGTACATAATGCACCCGATGACCCGTGCATACTCTTCTTGAGCAACGGGCTCGCCTTTGTTTTTGCTCAAGTGAACGTCGAGTTCAATTGGAGTTTTAACCGGCGCGCCATCATAGGCTTTGAATTTATTCAATATCTTCTCAACATAATGTGATTGTGTTAAGATGATTCCATCATTTGTTCTTAGAATCTTCATTCCAAGAATTACATCGGCTAGACCCATGTCTTTCATGTCAAAGTTTCTCTTTAACATGGCCTTTGTATCGTTAATTACTTGAGTGTTGCTACCCAAGATTAACATATCATCAACGTAGAGACACACTATAACATGACCGTTATTAGTGCTCTTGATGTAGACACATTTGTCACACTCGTTGATTTTAAACCCATTTGATAACATCACATTATCAAACTTCAAGTGCCATTGCAATGACGCTTGTTTCAATCCATAGAGGGATTTAACCAGTTTGCAGACCTTTTTCTCTTGTCCAGGTACTACAAACCCTTCAGGTTGTTCCATATAGATTTCATCTTCTAGTTCACCATTTAGAAACGCAGTCTTTACGTCCATTTGGTGAATCTCAAGATTGTGCAATGCAGCAATCGCGAGAAGCACGCGGATGGAAGTAATCCTCGTTACAGGTGAGTATGTATCGAAGAAGTCATGTCCTTCCTTTTGTTTAAAACCCTTTACTACTAGTCGGGCTTTATACTTATCCACTGTTCCATCGGCCTTAAATTTTCTTTTAAGTACCCATTTACAACCCAGAGGTTTCGCACCTTCAGGTAGATCAACCAACACCCACGTGTGGTTTAGCAAAATTGAATCAATTTCGCTTTGAACAGCTTCTTTCCAATGCAACCCGTCTGGGCCATCGAAAGCTACTTTTATAGATGTCGGTTCTTCATCTAGCATAAAAGCAATGTAGTCAGGACCAAATGTTTTTGGTGTTCTGACCCTATTACCACGTCTTAGTACTGTATCATTAGGATCGGGCCTTGCACGCTTGCGCGATTCAGGTTCCGCATCCGCTGATTTAGAACTAGTGGCTTCTTCTTCCACTGGTTTAGAACTAGTGGCTTCTTCAATTCTTGTCTCAGAATCGGTTACGACCTTTTCTTTGTCTTTGCAAGGAAATGTATTTTCGAGAAATACGGCATTCCTTGACTCAATTGTTGTCCCCACTGTTATAATCGATATTTCAGACTTATGAACAACAAATCGATATGCACTACTGTTAAGTGCATATCCAATGAAGATACCATCAACCGTTTTAGGTCCGATTGTAACTTCTTTGGGCGGAGGAACCATTACCTTTGCCAAACACCCCCACACTTTGAGGTATTTGTAGGATGGCTTCCTTCCCTTCCACAACTCATAAGAAGTAACATCTTTTCCTTTGAGAGGGATCTTATTCAAGATATAGTTGGCTGTCAAAACAGCTTCCCCCCACATGTTATGTGGTAATCCTGAAGTTAGAAGCAGTGCATTCATCATCTCTTTTAGAGTTCGATTTTTGCGTTCTGCAACACTATTAGATTGTGGTGAATATGGTGCAGTTGTTTGATGAATTATACCACTTGCGTTGCATAACTCCTCAAACGGGGCTACATATTCTCCTCCTCTATCGCTTCGAATCATTTTGATTTTACAACCAAGTTGATTCTCAACTTCGTTCTTATAATTTTTGAACGCCTCTATTGCTTCATCTTTACTTCTTAAAAGATAAATGTAGCAATATCTTGTGCAATCATCTATGAAAGTGATAAAGTACTTTTTACCACCTCTAGTTTGCACCATCTTTAAATCACATACATCCGTGTGAATTAATTCAAGGGGTTTTGTGCTTCTTTCAACCGAGTGAAACGGCAACTTAGTCATTTTTGCTTCAAGACAAATTTCACATTTATCTTGATTATCCACTTCATTAGCCTTTAGTAAATCTAAATTCACTAATCTTTTAATGGCTTTTGAATTTACATGTCCCAATCTACAATGCCACAAGTTTGAATGCTCAGTCAAGTAAGATGAAGTAGATGCATTATTATTATTGGCCAATGGCTTTGCAACACTGCGAGTTGCTACACTAAGCTTGAAAAGCCCGTCGGTTACATAGCCTTTTCCGAGGGATTTTCCAAACTTATACAAGACAAACCTATCAGACTCAAATACAAGTTTAAACCCCTTATTACCTAGTATTGATCCTGACACTAGGTTCTTGCGGATGTCCGGGACATGCAGCACATCCTTCAACGTGATAGTTAGGCCAGACGTCATCATGAGAATCACGTTGCCAACGCCGAGGACTTCGAACGATGCTTGATTCCCCATGTTGATTTTCCTCCCTTCGACAGCAGTGTAGGAGGCAAACTTGCTCCTGTCGGAGCAAACATGTGCAGTAGCACCGGTATCAATATACCAGCCACCATTGTTGTTGTTAACAAGGTTGACCTCTTCAGTGACCACAGCAATGAGGTCGTTTTCATCCCAGTATTTGAACTCCTTCTCAACGACGTGGGCAGCCGGCTTCTTCTTCTTGCTGCGGCAGTCCTTTGCAAAGTGGCCTGGTTTGCCACATTTGTAGCAGCCCCCTTCAAACTTCTTTGAAGGCTGCTTTCCCTTCCCCTTGTCATTTGGACGGTTTGGGCGAGGGCGTTTGTTGGAGGGTCCGCCCCGCTCCAACAGATTGGCCTTGGCTTCATTTGGGGTGAATCCCTTAGCCTTTTGATCACTTTTGCGCACGTCGGCCTCGATGCGCAACTTCACGATCAAGTCTTCAAGGGTCATCTGCTTTCGCTTGTGCTTGAGATAACTCTTGAAGTCCTTCCAACTTGGAGGGAGCTTGTCAATGATCGTGCACCTTAGGAATTTGTCGGGCAAGGTCATCCCTTCAGCCACTAATGAGTGGATGATCATTTGGAGCTCTTGGACTTGCTCCATGACGGGTCGAGAGTCGACCATTTTGTAGTCCATAAATTTGGAAGCTACAACTTGCTCCGTCCCTGCAGCATTATCTATGCTATACTTCTTTTCTAGGTTTTCCCACATTTGTTTAGATGTGGTTACATTGGAGTATACATTGTACAAACTATCATCTAAAGCACTTAGAATGAAATTTTTACAAAGGTAATCTCCTTTCCTCCAAGCTTCATAATCTGCCATGACTTCGAGCCTAGTCTCTTGGTCGCTTGGTGCGGGCGGCTCGTTCTCCGTGAGGAAGTTGGCGACGCCCAATGTTGTCAAGTAGAACAACATCTTCTGGTACCACCGCTTGAAGTCAGATCCTCCAAACTTTGGTGGCTTCTCGGCGGGTGGCATCATTCTTGGTGCCATAGGTGCCGCACTTGGTCCATTGAAGGAACCAATTCCGTTGCCCCCGAAGGAGCCAACAACTTGGTTGGGCATAGAGCCCCCCATGTTCGTGTTGGGCATAGTACCCCCCCACATTCGTGTTGGGCATAGTGCCCCCCACATTCGTGTTGATCCCGGAAGATCCAACACCAGTATTGAGCCCGAAGGCACCAACACTCGATCCATTAAAGGATCCGAAGGAACCACTATAAGTGGAACCAACCGAACCACCAAAGGTGGAACCAGTGGACGCCCCGAAGGGGTTGTCCCAAACCCAAGGGACGGTGGATGAGGCAGCTGGGAAGCCGGGGGTTGGCATCATCGAGGAAATCGATGAAGTGTTGACCGGTCCAGTGGTCGCCATGGTGGAGGGAATGGCGGAGGTGGTGGTGGCAGCAGCAGTGTTGGATTCCGTCGACATCTCCAGCAAAGGTTTAAGTTTCGAAAGTTTTTAGTTCAGTTTAAAAGGTCCAAATCCCTTCAAAGGCAAGTTATCTCGTCTTGCGATTGTTGGTTTCTGGTGATTACAAGAGATAACAAAACCGGGCGTAATACAACCCAAAAGAAAGAAAAGGAGAAACTGAACTAAATGAAATTACAACGTAAGAATTCGAAACAAAGAACCGTGAACTAAGTTTAGCCGAGTCGAGGAGGCCTCTTCCCGCAAGACGAGATACGCCCCGGTAGTGCTCTTCGGTTTGGCGTGTCGTCCCCAAAGGTAAAACGGCTACGTCTCTATTGATGCAGCACCGCAATCACTAGAGCTCCGGCGAACTGGATGGAGGAGAGAGCAGAGCTTCGACAGAAGGACAATGCAGAGAGAGGGAGAGAGCTTATGCAGAGAATGCTTGTATGTGTTGTGTCCTAATGCAGTGGTATGGCTAGCCTATTTATAGGCCAAGCCACCATGCAGGGTCAACCAGCCATTGAAGGCTCATCATGGCCAATTCGTAACCGACGTCGGTTACAGGCGTGTGGCAGGAGTGTGCCATCCGTGTGTGGAGCGTGTGGATTTCTCACGTGGCACCCGTGACTGTGCCTCGCTTGACGACGTGTCAAGCCACTTGGATTGCTGACTCGGCGGTGGTCCAAAAAGAATAGTTTGGGCCAAGCCCCAAGCCCAAAGACCAATTGCCAAGATCCAAGTCCAAGTCCAAGTCCAAGCCCGAGATCGAGATCGGGCTCGGGCGGGGCGGGCGGCGGCGGCGGCGGCGCGCGCGTGTGCGCGCGTGTGGGTTTTTTCATCCATCTTGATCCACTATAATTATCAAGTAACATAAAGTCACTTAATTTAAACACATTAAAGATGTATTAATCTTCCAATGTGGGATAATTAACACTAGTTAATTATTCCCTAAGCACATGCTCCAAGCTTTAATTAAAAGCTAATTATGCCCAACTTTAATCCACTATTTCTCACTCACCGGAAATCGGATTTGAGAAAGTGAATATACTACATTTATCTACGTAAAATGTAGATCGACGCTATATCATTTAATTTCACAAAATTAAATGTCTCGTCACATTTATTCTTTGGTCAAAACCATTGACCGGGCATATTTAATCCATGATTTTTACAGTGAATCCCTCCATTTTGGAAAGGGGTAGTGGAAGTGCATGTTGTAATGCGATTTCCGAGCTCCTCGAGAATGGTTCTAACCGATTCTCCTAGTTCCAACACAAGCTCGTGGAACTCGATCCTGATTAACGACTCCGCCTCTTGTGGGAACAGAGCATCCAAATCCGGCATGAGATCAGCTAAAACCTCGTACATATCGAGCAAGCAGAAGAGCCATTCGGGATTGTGGGGTCCAATCAAAACAGCATGGCCGAAATTCAAGAGACAGAAGAGAACTTGGTCGAACAGCCGTTTTGCACTGCTAAGATAGACGCCGATGATTCTCCTCATTGCTACGTGCCATTTCCTGATCCTCGAGTTCATGTGCTTCCACTCCATCTGCTGAGCTGCTCCACATAGAGGATCATCGAGTGCTCCACGAATACATCCTTCCAGAAGGCGGTGAAGGCCATACAGAACTCTTGACCATAGCCCGACGAAAACATTGTATCCACGATGGACTTAATTTGAGGGACCACATCCAGGTGGATCAGATCCATTGCACAATCCTCGGTCTCCGAACCCGTATGTCCCTTGAGAGACACGTCCTCGATCGAGTCGTCGTTTATTGGAAACCCTTCGATAAGAGGGAGCGAGGAGGCGTACTCGTGCTCGAAGCACTGTCTGTTCTGCACAAGTATGTGGATCAGCTCATTTTGGAGCCTGTCCATAGCCATATGCAGAGTAGTTTTTGCTTGATCAAGACGTCCGATTCAACGCCATACCCTCGAGAGACTCGGTCAATCCCTGCACCTCGAAGACTGCTTCCAGAAAAATAACAAGAATTGTGAATGAAAGATTCTATTTGATCTTTCAGTATTCACACATTAATATTAAAATCATACCAAAACTGAAGCGCGGGGAGTAATCGGAAAAACTGGAGCAGCTGGAGCTGGAGCTGGAGCGAAGGGCAAGTTGCCGGAACTTCTCCCTGTCGAGAACAGCGCCAACCAATTTCTCCCATAAATCATAAACCCTTGACATTTTGACTCAGATCTTTACTGAAATTTATCAAATGCGTGATTGATTAATAGTACTCCATTTCACAACATTTTGAAGGCTGAGGCCTTAGAGTCTCAGACTTTGACCATTGACTTAGTATTATTAAAGGTAACCGTTACGCATTTTGGAGACATTGGAAGTTTCTGTGCAAGTGTCTATTCCAGTGTAGGTTATTCATGTACAATCTCCTTTCATATTGTTTCATGTTTACAATGAAAGTGTATCAATCTATTCTAGGCAGTGTTGTTAGGGTCGCGGGGCGTTGGGGCGACCCGGGGCTATGAGGTCAAATCCGGGGCGCGGGGCGTTGGGGCGAGCGGGGCGAGAGACAATGGCGGATCCAGGAACAAAATATCGTGGGGTCGAACAAGATAGTAAATATTTATGTAAAATAATTATTTAAATTATTTAAATTATTTATTTTTATAAATATATTTTATAATATAAATAATTCATGCGAGTGTCGATATTCTTAAAACAACATACTCCACTTTCTTCGTCCCGTCATAAGCGAGACACTTCTTTTGGATATATAATTTAAGAAAAAGACGTTTATGGAGCTAAGTGAAGAAAGAATAAAATATGATCTTAGATAAAACAAATATGCAAATAAATAATAAAGTAAGAGACACAATTATGTTATACCACGTATTTTGACAAAAAAAATGACATACACATAGCATAATTTTTCTGTAACATGCCAAATCTTTAAAGATTTAAAAAATTGAATATGAATAATAAGGTTGAAAATTTAAATTATAAAACTAAGAGAGAAGAAATTAAGAAATAATTACTTTATATAAGTAGGTGGTTAATTTAGATAAGTTGATTTTGATATACTGTAAAAATACTACTATTTAACATTAATTGATATTTTAAGATGAGAATATATTTTTAATGGACTTCTAAGAATTAATTCAAATAAAGAAAAATATTTCAAAGCCCATTTTATAATTAGATAACATATTTAATATATTTAATCTTTTAAATTTAGTTAAATTTATTGATGCCGGTTTATTCGATTTCACGAGTGAATATAGGGATGAGAAAACAATAATGACATCTCCAATACCATTCCTCTTTCTCTTCGAAAACAAAAACCGCGGAAGGACTCTTCCCCTCCAACTCCTTCGTTCTCGACAATAGTCTACCCATTCGGCTGCCTCACTTCCTTCCTTTCTCTCTGATCAGTCTCCTCATCATCTCACACAGCGTGAGGACGTGAGGTGGGAGCGGAGACGTGAACGCCGTAGGGTCGGAGGCCGAAGAAAGTAGCTTTCCGGTGCACTCCGGGGCAGGTGGTGGGGTCGGCCGACCCCGCCCGACCCCACCTGGATCCGCCAGTGGCGAGAGACCCACGAATCGGGGCGTACCATTAGCCTATTTAAAGGAGACCCATTTGGGATAAGGGCATATTTTTGAGAATTTAAATACTCCATAATAGTAAGTATGATGAAAGAAAACTCACCAACATAAATAACAACTAAACTATAGTTTTCCAAATTTAAATATGTTTTATATATGATGCATTAGTAGACAAGAACTAGAGAATTTAAAAGTGAAAATTAAATAGCCAAATTACTATGTATATCGATGCCTAAGATTGAGGCATCGCAATACCTTATGCGAACTAGGCGCGGCAGTGGATCAAGAATTGGCCCGGGGGGTATGGTAATTTAGCGGCATTGAATTTTGCGTTAGTTAGTTTGAGGCCATTTGGGAGATACCCAAAAACAAATCCTTGTGAACTTAACCTAAAATGACCAATATCAAACTAATATGTTGTTGACAATTCTAACATTATAATTAGAGTTTTTTTTTGGGTTAGACAAATAAATATATAAGTTCAAAGAATGTGTCATGGAAGACTCAAATTACCACTCTAGCGCTTGAGAACCCTTAAGTATATCTAATATTAATACAGATGCCTGAACCTGGGCCAAAAAAACATGGATCTTAAGAGCATCCACAATGAGACTGGACTTCACATAGCCCTCACATAGCCTTCACACTGCCGTATCTTAAGAGCATCCACAAAACGGCTGTTGATTTTGTACAGAAATTAAGATAGAGAGAGTACCCGTTAAAACAAGTGGTGCGAATGAAAATGACGTGCAAATCGCGTATATATAGTGTTTCGAAAATTTTTAAAAAAAATTAAAATTTGCTCGCCGATCGCTCGCCGGTCCGGAGCCTGCAATGGCGGCGAGTGGACCGGCTAGCGAATCGGCCAGCGCTCGCCGATTTTTCGCCGAAATGGCGCTCGCCGGTTACAATGGTTCGGCGAGTGAACCGGCGAGCGCCGGAAATCGGCTAGCCGGTCCACTCGCCGTCGTTGGAGATGCTCTTACTCCCAGAAACTTTTACCGGATTTTATGGAGTTAATTCATGTTCTCTACAGATTCTCTATTTCAAGATTATTATAAAACGATAATGATAAATAAGAGCAAATTTTTTATTTTACTACTACTTCAATATAGAAAATTACTGCTACTAGTTTTTTTGTTTGGCGATTAATAATCACTTTATATTGTTTTTATGATCATAACACATAAATTATTGTTAATAAATTTATTTTTAATAAAATTAAATTGGTAATACAATTTATATTATATCAATCTTAAGTATTTTTGCTAATCAGATTTTAGGTTTCAATTGAGAAAATAAAATTATACTTCTATTATTACAAAAAAAAATATACTTCTATTGATGTTTTCATTTGATGAACTTTTATACATAAAAAGTTTTGTGGGATTACAAAATTTAAATAACTCAAAAAAACGAAAAAATTAGTTTGCAATGCATCACATTGAACTTTGACGCAATTCCTCCATCCACAATCCAACCTTCCAAAATAGTTTCACGTATGTTATTTCGAAACATAAACTTATTACTTTTTTGTTATTCCTTATTTAGAAATACATAATAGTTTATCAACATTATTCAAAGCTGTCTTCTTCTACATCATTTTTCCTACTTATAAGATGCAAAAAAGTCGATGGTGTCGGAGAGGGCATTGATGAAGTCATCCACATCCTCGTTTGTGTTGTAGAAATGAAGGCTAGCGCGAGCACTCGAGTTCACCCCAAGGTACCGGTGAAGAGGCTGAGCACAATGGTGACCTGATCTAATTGCTGGAGAAGGAAAACAAATAGTACAAGGTAGAAGAATGGAGATATGTATATATGCTGGAGAGTCGAAATACGACAGTTTAGAGTGTGTGTACTCTTAACGATGGTAATCGAGAGAGGCGGAATTCCTCTTGCTAGGCATTTGGGATGTAAAGGAGTAGGAGTAGAGAAAGTGTTTTGTATGTTTCGTATATACTGAATGAAGAATTACAGCCGTCATTATAAAGGGGGGATTTGCCACTATCTATGGAAACTATACCAATCTATTATAGGACATAATATTAATTACATGATTCCATAATTCTTGCTTCCATAATTCTAGCCTTTCAATTATTCTTGCAATCTTTTCCTTCCATGGATTTCTCCGTTAATGTAGTTTGACACTCCCCCTCAAGTTGAGCGACGGTATCTCCGATACTCAACTTGTCCAGAATTTTCTTGAAGAATTTCGGATGAACTGCTTTAGTTAGAATGTCTGCAAATTGTTCTTCTGATCGAACAAACGGGAACTCTATGATTCCTCCTTCGAGCTTCTCCTTGATGAAGTGACGATCGACTTCAACATGTTTGGTTCGGTCGTGTTGTACTGGATTTTCTGCGATACTGATCGCTGTTTTGTTGTCACAGAACAATTTGCTCTTCCGTGTCGGTGGAAAGCCAATATCTGTCAACAACCTTCTTAGCCACATGATTTCCATTAGCCCACTTTTAATTCCTCGAAACTCCGCCTCTGCACTCGAGAGAGCGACCACCTTTTGCTTCTTACTTCTCCAAGTGACTAAGTTTCCTCCTATAAAGGTGAAGTAACCCCCTGTGGATTTTCTATCGATTGGATTGCTTGCCCAGTCAGCATCAGTATATCCATCGATTTCCAGATCATTCCTCTTAGCTAGGAACACTCCATAGCCAATGGTTCCTTTTAGGTATCTCACAATCCTCAAGGCAGCATCCATGTGGTTGACCTGTGGTCGGTGCATGAATTGGCTGATAATGCCGACTGCATACGTGATGTCTGGTCTAGTATGTGAGAGATATATAAGTCTCCCTACTAGCCGTTGGTATCTTTCTCTGTCCGCAAGATCAGCTCCCTCTTCGATCTTCAATCCATGGTTGGGAATCATTGGAGTCTCTGCAGGCTTGCAATCCAACAGCCCAATTTCGGCGAGGAGATCCAAAACATACTTTTTCTGCCTTAGAAATATTCCGTGTCTGGACCTCAATACCTCAATTCCAAGAAAGTACTTCAGTGCTCCTAGATCTTTCATCTCAAACTCTTTGAACAGGTTTTCCCTTAAATTTTGGATTTCCTCAGTGTCGTCTCCGGTAATGATCATGTCATCTACATAGATGATCAGACATGTCATCTTGCCGTCCCTCCTTTTTGTGAATAGTGTGTGATCCGAATGGCTTTGTTTAAACCCGTGTTTAAACATTGCCTGGCAGAACCTCCCAAACCAGATTCTTGGAGATTGCTTTAATCCGTACAGTGTCTTCCTGAGACGGCATACTTGTCCGGCTCCAAATTCTGCTGAACATCCTGGGGGAACCTCCATATATACTTCTTTATCCTTCTCCAATTCACCATGTAGGAACGCATTTGTGACATCAAATTGGTGTAGCGGCCAATCTTTGCATGCTGCCACGGAAAGTAAGGCTCGAACAGTGTCTAGTTTTGCAACTGGTAAGAAGGTCTCCTCATAATCTACTTCATACACCTGTGTGTATCCCTTGGCCACGAGTCTCGCCTTATATCTCTCGATTGAACCATCTGCACGCCGTTTTATAGTGAATATCCATCGGTATCCGACCGGCTTCTTCCCTGTGGGCAGTGTACACTTCTCCCATGTCTCATTTTTTATTAGAGCATCTATTTCTTTCTTCATGGCTTCTCTCCAATGTTTGTGTTTTGAGGCCTCCTCGAATGACTGTGGTATCTCCTCTTCTTCATATAGGGCAGCTTCAAACGCACGGGCTATTTCAGAAAGCTGTCCTTGAGCAATGTTTGCTACTGCATATCTGGCCTTTCTCCCTTTCCAGTCCGGAGAGTATCTCCGTGGAGGTACTCCTCGTGTACATCTGGGCGGTAATTCATATGATTGCCCTGTGTCTCCGTCTCCACCACTGGTTTGGTTGTCATCTCCACCGTCCCTGTCATCATTAGTACTTTCTAACATAGTATCCGGATCAGGATTGTTTACCTCTGGATTCAAAGACGGGGTTGACTGTTGAGCAATGTCACCTAACTCCTCGTCCTGTTCAATGGGATTCGACTGCCCGGTGGTACCACTACTTTCCTCTGTTAGACCGACGTCTGTGACAGGACTTGACTTAGGCGCGTCCTCTCCCCCTGACTGGTTTCTCCCCTGGTTAGGTATAGGTGTAGGGAGCCAATTTAGTAGGTCACTAGCAGGACTATTATCCGGTTCAATCTCCCCCTGACTACTAGATTGGCTATAGAAATATTCTCCTTCCACAAAGTCACAATTCATAGTCGTGTGGATACGGCTTGTGGCCGGATCATAGCACCTATAACCTTTTTGATTTTTTCCATACCCTAAGAAAACACATTTGAGGGCACAAGGTGAAAACTTATTACGCTCATGTTTCGGAATATGGACAAAGACTGAGCAGCCGAAAACTCTAGGTTCAAGAGACAGTGAAGATGGTAATTCAAAATGTTTGGAGAACGTGTCTAAGGGAGTTTTGAATTGTAGGATTCCAGTGGGTAGGCGGTTCATAAGGTAGACAGCGGTGGCTACGGCTTCAGGCCAGAAGGTTTTGGGTATTTTTGACTCGATTAAGAGGGCTCTGGTAACCTCAAGGATGTATCTGTTTTTCCGTTCTGCCACCCCATTTTGTTCTGGAGTGTATGCACAAGAAGTTTGGTGGACTAAACCCTTTTTTCGGAAAAAGTCTCGCATTTTTTCATTCACAAATTCTCCCCCATTATCTGACCTAAGGATTTGGATGTTCTGATTGTATTGGGTTTGGATAAGTGTATAGAAATCTGTGAATTTTTCAAAAACTTCAGATTTGTTTTTCAAAAAATAGACCCAAGTCATACGAGAATAATCATCCACGAATAACACGAAATAACGAAATCCTTGACCCCCAGTAACTGGTGCAGGGCCCCACACATCAGAGTGAATCAACGCAAAAGGTTTTTTCATTCTAGTATTATTCAACTTAAACGAGTGTCTATGGCTTTTGGCCAACAAGCAAGTTTCACAATGAAAAGATTTCATAGAAGTAGCTAATTTAAGATAAAGTAGACGAAGATATCCTATAGATGGGTGTCCTAACCGACGATGCCAAAGCCAAGTCTGCCTGACTGTCAGTCCATGAGTCAGCATCGCAGTACTCTGTTGGGCTATCTCATCAACATAGTACAGTCCGCTTCGTTCAGTGCCACGCCCAACTATCGTCCCCGTCTTGATATCCTGCAACATACAAAATTCCGGTTGCATCAGCAATTTGCAGTTCAGTTCCATAGTCACATGACTAATGGATAAGATCTTATGTGATAAAGACGGAACATAAAGGCAGTTAGACAGGCTTAGAGTAGGAGAAATATTAATTGTTCCCGCCCCCCGGACTTGCGCTAGGTCTCCACTGGCGGTTTGGACATAGGTTTTTTTGGATTTGGAAATGGATAGGAAATCTGAGGCATCAAATGACATTGTGTCGGTGGCCCCGCAATCAAATATCCATTGGGCGTCTTTGGTATGCGACTGTGAGGTAGAAGAACATGCCAGGGATTCAAAAGAATTTTTACACGGAATAACTGGCTGAATTTCGGGCAGTTTTGGTAGTTTGGGGGCAATCTGCAAGGTTTTGGCTGTTTTGGGGTCATTGTGAGTTTTGGGTGAAATTCGTGGGGCATTGTGGGTTTTAGGAGAGTTCTGGGGTGGTTTTAGGGATTGGGTATGGTTGTGGGGTAGAGTGTGTAATATAGGGAAATTGGAGGGGTTAAATTTGGATTTTGGAAGGGTTGGTCAATTTAATCGAAGAACCCCCCTTCCCTTGTCGAAAAACCTAGCCGCCTCGCCCCTCCCCTTCTCGGAAGCCCTAGCGCCGTCGTCCCGTCCACCGGGGGGCGTCTCTGCCGTCGTCCGGTAGCCGCCGGCGTTGGGGGTCGGTTTTGTACCTTCTGACCAGGACTTGACCACTGATGCAGTCGCCACGGTCTGTGGTTCGTCGTTGCCTCCTCGGGGTCTGTCCTCTCCATTTGCGGCTGACGGAGGGAAGATGTTGCCCGCCGGTTGATCTCCGACATAGGTAGCTCTTTCCCCAACAGCCACGGATGCCCGGCCTCTGATTCCTCCTCGATTCGAACTCCGGTTGGCTCTTGCCTTCTTCATCTCCTCCCACCACTCCGGATACCCGTGTATCAAGAAACAGGTATCCTTCGTGTGTTTCTTTCCCCCACAATGTGTACAGACGAGCTTGCTCTTGTCTTCGTCCCTCCGATTTGCTTGAAATTTGGATGGTTGGTTGTGGTTCCGATTTCTGTCGATTATACTTAGACCGATTCCAATTCCGGACTCCTTGGTTTCGGTCTTGGATGAACGGATGTTGGCGTTGACTGCCTCACGCCGTATCATGCCGTAGGCTGTTCTTACCGATGGGAGTGGATCCGTGTTCAGGATTTCTCTCTTGATGGTGTCGTACCGATCGTCGAGTGCCCACAAAAATTGGTAGACTCTGTGCCTTTGGGTGATTTGATTATACCTTTCGATGTTTGATGGGGTGTCAAAAGGATTTGGATCGCGGCTGTCGATGGATAGCCACAGATCCTGAAATTTTTGCCATAACGCCTGTAACGTCATTCCTCCTTGCTTCATTCCGTATGCTTGTCGATGCAGGTTCGAGACTTGGAACGGATCTGCGCCACTTCCGTAGGTAGTGGCCAGTCCTTCCCAGAGATCTCTGGCCGTCTTGTACTGTGAGACTTCATTCACAAGGCTGGCCTCGATATTGTTTATGATCCAGTTAAAACACCAATGATCGCGTTGCTGCCATACCGGATAGATTGGATCGGTAATCGGTGGGGGGGTCGGAAACTCCAGCGATGTGAGACGTCAGACCCTTCCCCCCGATTGCCCGTTCCATCAGATTCACCCAGAGCGGGTAGTTGTCTCCGTCTAGCTTGGTTTTCAGGTTGATGTCCCCCAACGATTCTAGTTGTGGGGATGGCCGATTTGGTGGTTTGGAGTTGATTGCCATCATCTGTATAAGTTCCGCAAATTGTGCGGCTGACAGATTGATGGGGCTGTTATTGACGGTGGTTATGGTGTTGTTTGAGTCGGTTTCGGTCTGGTCAGTTTCTGACATCGTTTGTTGCTTGGTTTTTGCAGGTTTACAAAGGCCGGGAAAGGTATTTTCGGGACAATGATGATACTTTTCTGAGTCCTAAGCAAGACCAAACCTGCTCTGATACCATCTTAACGATGGTAATCGAGAGAGGCGGAATTCCTCTTGCTAGGCATTTGGGATGTAAAGGAGTAGGAGTAGAGAAAGTGTTTTGTATGTTTCGTATATACTGAATGAAGAATTACAGCCCTCATTATAAAGGGGGGATTTGCCACTATCTATGGAAACTATACCAATCTATTATAGGACATAATATTAATTACATGATTCCATAATTCTTGCTTCCATAATTCTAGCCTTTCAATTATTCTTGCAATCTTTTCCTTTCCATGGATTTCTCCGTTAATGTAGTTTGACATGTACCTGTTGGTCGAGAAAAGTTGCAATATCGGTTGGATGAACACCTTCCACATTGAAAGAGTATAATGCTGCTCTGGTCACGTTTCTTAGACACGGACGCTGGGTACTGAGCTCATTCGATCATACATAATTCGCTAGCAAAGCGAAACAAAAAACTTAGTGCTCATTGTTGATGGTGCTTGCACCTGGGTCTTAGTAGTCTTCTTGAAGATATGATCAACTTAAAATGAAAATATAATACTCGTCACGACGATAGCTTATATACTGAATAAGCATGCAAGTACGATATCAAGGAGTTACAGGCTTCATCTAATAGTGTTGATCTATCGACACATAAGACACTCACTTAGATGGAGGTTCAGCATAGGTTGAGTGATCCAAAAATCATTTCACCACCACCTGATAATATGTAAGAAGTTTAGAGAGAAATTCTAAAAATACTAATACAAGACTCACTGGAAAAGGAAAAGGAAAAGAGATAACTCACCTAAGAAAGGAGGCTGGAAGACAAGAGCTCACTTTTACCATATAAGAACCCAATGCCTGTAGGCCCACACATCTGAAGCATGATTAATTCTTCATTTCAAACACTGATTTATAAGACTTGAGAGCTAACACATATTGATATTGACTTAAATTCTAATGCAGATGGGAAGGTCGGAAAGGACTTCACCTTATGGGAAGAAGCAACCAGAACATCAGCATCAAGGCTCCTCACGTCAACCACCATATGAGGAACACTTTGACAAGCATCAACAAGCACCTTGGCTCCAACATCATGAGCCCACTTGATCAATTGGGAGAACAGAAGCTGTGGGAAAGGCGGAAGCCAGAAGAATTAGGAGAACTTGTCATGCATAAGAGCTGTTATTTAGGCTCTTGAACAGAAATAGTAGCATCTTGTCAGAGTAAACTTCATACTATAATTTTAAGTAATTACCAAGTGCAAACATCTACAAAATCGATCGGGCCTTGATTTCAGTATGACATGTCGACTCCAACGAAATAGAAGCAATCCTAGCTGACCAAAATTTTTAAAACAGGACCAGAAATCAAGGAGACCAAAATGTTGCTTTAGTAAGAATCCTACATTAGCAAGCAAACCAACAGCTATGCATTGATATTAGAGGTCTAATGTACAAGCACAAAAAATGACACTACAATTAGATCAAGAGAATTCTGGTCATAACACCAATTAAAGGTGGTTACATTCATGCATACAAGTTGATGAAGTCCAAAAAATTCCATGAACCGTGCAAAATCAAAGTTAGCAATTCACTAACCCAGCATATTGGAGACATGATGAACAACGACAAGTTTCGCCTGCTTTGAGATCATTTCTCTTAGCTTTTCTACATCTGGAACTTCATCCTCTCTTAAACTTACAAACTTCAATACTGCACCAGTCTTTTGAGCCACAAATTGCCAAGGAACAATAGCACTGTGATGTTCAGCAATGGTAAGTATAACCTGAAAAATGCGAATCATTACTTATTAGCTAGCGAGTTCTTTCTATTTTTGTTATAGGACACTAATGGAATTCCATTTTAATGAAGGAGTGTAGATTTATTCCGACTTCGGGAGTGACGCATAACGCTTATGCGTCTTTGATTAATGACGCACAACCATTATGCGTCGTTAAAAGACGCATATATGCGTCACTCCCTAATGACGCCTAACCACTCTTTAATGTCGCATAACCCTTATGTGCCATCTTCAAATATTAAGGGTTGCACCAAACTATTCTCTACACTTATGGAATTTATTTTAATGGGGGCCTCCCACACTCATTTACAAAATGCATGCCTATATCAACGCTAAACAATTATGGGTCCCCACTAACACAAATTGCATGTTTAGTTATCATTTATAAAATCTAATTACACAACATATATGGTTGGATAGAGATGTGATCAAATACAAACTCTATATATTGTATAAGGTGTTGTGTTGACATTGTATTGACAAGGTATTGACATCAAAATCTTGAACTTTTATACTATGTTGACATTGTGTTAATGTTGTGTTGACATTGTATTGAAAAGTTTGGGGTTTGTACAATAAATAGAGTTTGCATTTTATCACTATCCGAGTGTGATATATCTAGGGCTGGGTAAAAATATCGAAATACCGAAATACCGCACTTACCATATCGAAAAAATACCGAAAATATCGGATTTTCGGTATACCGTAATTTTCGGTAAGGTATCACACCTTACCGATTTATTTCGGTACGGTAACGGTATGAATTTTCATATACCGGGGTATACCGTAATTTTAGGTATATACCGAAAATTATATTTTCGGTATATACCGATATCAATATACGCCAAATTATATCAAGTAAATTCATACTTTTACCAAACAAATAAATATTTACATGTAGAAATCAAAGCTTGCCTCATTATAGTTGTCGGGTAATCATGTAAATATAAAATCAAATAAACTCAATTAGGAAAACTTGGTATCGTTGAATCAATTAGTTTCAAATAAATATAAGATTTTAGTTAAATTAGTTCCAAACAAATATCGTTGAACGTAATGTGATTGCGTGGAGTTTAATTGTTGCAGTTTTTTTATTGAATATGTTTGAGTTTGATTAAATTTCACGTTTTCTAAGTATTTTTGAAATTTTATTTTCATTTGTGTTTGTATTTAGAATTATTTACAAAATAATGATATTTTGGTATGTCGTATTGTAGTCCGATATACCGTAAAACTCTGGTATACCGTAAAAATACGGTATACTGAATTTAGATACGACATACTGAAAATAAGGTATGGTATCGATATTGAAATTTGTCATACCGAAAATTTTGGTAAAGTAAAGGTATGATTTTTTCTCATATCGAATTTTCGGTAAGGTATACGGTATGATGGTTTCGGTAAGGTATACCGTACCTACCCACCCCTAGATATATCTCCCATTCTATTAGAAATATCAAACGAGCCAATTTATTGAATTTCGGATCAGTCCTATTTTGATTGCAAGTTAATTGGGTTGATATTTTTTCGCATTGAAGTTGTCAATCTAAAACGTTCAAGTTTTATATTATCTTTTATGGCTAATCAGACTAGAATCCAACGATGAAAATTAATCTATATATGCATAATTCATTCTTAATAATTCAAGACGAGTAATTTTAAGTTTTTGAAATATAGTAGGAATGATAGATTTGTTAGGCACTAATGTGTCAAAATCGAAAAGACGCACAACCCTTATGCGTCTTTGGTTAATGACGCACAACCATTTTGCGTCGTTAAAAGACGCATAACCCTTATGCGTCACTCCCTAATGACGCATAACCCTTATGCGTCACTAAATAAAGACGCATGATGGTGGTTATGCGTCTCTCTATTAACGACGCATAATGGTTATGCGTCACTCCCTGAGTCAGAATACAACTAAAACCCTTCATTAAAATGGAATTCCATTAACATGCATTACCAAAAAAAAGAAATTTTCCATTAGCTAGCCCAACTCATAGCAAAGAAATACAAAGGTTTGGATTTAGCGAGAAAAAGAGAGTACAAGCAAAAAAGGAAAATGGTCTTATGCATTGCAATATTTCGACATATTTTCACAGTGATTCATGCTTTGCCTTATTCCATTATTCTCAATGGTTATATTCATTGCAAAAAGACCATGAGGAACAGTTTTAAAGGGTAAAACACGCAAGGATCAAGTGCTACACGCCCACACATATATGAAACTTGCAGCAGCACCTATAATGAGTTCAAATGACAGTGCAAGGCATTGAGATGAGAAATAACAACAAAATCTGGGTTTTTAACAATTGAAGCACTCAGTTCCTATCTATTATCACAACAATACAAGATAAAATTTATGTCCAGCAGCCATCTAAATCAACTCAAATTCACAATCATCTATGTGCTGAATTATGAAAAGGAAACGAACAGTCGTAGAAGGGAAAATTGTAAACCTCATCTCCCTCCTTGAGATTCGAGAGACCCCAACTATACGCCACCAAATTGATCGCCTTGTTAGAGTTAGTTAGTTAGTTAAAGGAGTTAGTTAGTTAGATGTAAGCCTATATAAGGCATACCTTGGTGTAGTTTGAAAACAATGTTAATTATGGAGCCTAAAATATCTCCTACCATGTTTAGGATTTGTTTCCTTGAAGTATATTTCCTTGTGATAGATTTATTCCTTAAAAGATATTTCCTTATGGAATATGTTTCCTAGTTTGACTAGAATTAGGGCTCTCTAGTTACTTATAAATAGAGGTGCTCCCTCATTGTTAAATCATCCTGAAATTATATAGTGAAATCACTGGCTTGGCATCGCCCCCAGAGGTAGATACACATTGTATCGAACTGGGTAAATAATTTCTTGTGTTCATTCTCTTTCATATTCGTGATTGCCTGTGTTTATTTCCCAACAACTGGTATCAAGAGCCTAGGGTTTAAGAGGCAGAAATCACAATGGGGATCGACGAGAAAATTGCTGTAGAGAAGTTCGATGGATCTGATTTCGGATTTTGGAAGATGCAGATTGAGGATTACCTGTACGGTAAAGATCTCTGGAAGCCTTTAAAAACCAAACCCGAAAAGATGGAACATGAGGAGTGGGAGCTGCTGGACAGAAAAGCGATGAGCGCGATTAGGCTATCGTTGTCCAAGGATGTGGCTTATCACACGACTGCAGCAAAGTCGACAAAGGAGATGATAAAGATCTTGGAGGACATGCATCAGAAACCATCAACGGCAAACAAGGTACATCTGATTAGACGATTGTTTAATTTTAGAATGCAAGAAGGAAAGCTGGTGCAACAACATCTCAACGAGTTCAACATGATTACTTCGCAACTGAACTCGATTAATATAAAATTCGATGATGAAATTTGTGCCCTGATTTTGCTATCGTCTTTGCCTGAGAGTTGGGCTGGCACAGTGACAGCAGTTATTGCTGCAGAGACAAAACTAACAGTTGACAGAGTAAGAGATCTGATGATTGGTGAGGAAGTTCACCGGAGAGAATCAGGATCTTCTACTTCGGGATCAGCACTGAATACAGAACAGAGAGGCAGATCGAAGGGAAAGCAAAATCATGGAAGATCAAATTCCAGAGGAAGGAGTCAATCCAAGAAGGATTTGGATAAAGTTAAATGCTGGAATTGTGATGAGTTTGGGCATTTTAGAAATCAATGTGAGGCACCGAAGAAGTATAAGAATAAGGATCAGAAGGACAAGAAGACAGCAAACGCTACCATGTCTGATGACGATGGCGAGGCGTTGGTCTTGAGCGTCAGTAGTCCGATGGAATCGTGGGTATTGGATTCTGGGGCGTCGTTTCACTCCTGCGGCAATGTGGAGATAATGGAAGACTACGTTTCTGGCGATTTTGGGAAGGTACATCTGGCTGATGACGAGCCCTTAGATATCGTGGGAAAGGGAAACGTGAAGGTAGTGACGTCCAATGGATCCGTAATAAAACTGAATGGAGTCAGACACATTCCTGGATTGCAGAGAAGTTTGATTTCGATTGGGCAGCTTGATGCAGAAGGGTACACCGTGACGTTTGGCTGCAACAATTGGAAGATTACCAAGGGAGCTATGATAGTAGCTCGAGGTAAGAATGAGGGTACGTTGTATACCACAACTAACTCCAAAGATTGCATTGATATTGCAAGTGAGGCAAATAATGCAGATTTGTGGCACTGTCGTCTTGGCCACATGAGCGAGAAAGGGATGAAGATAATGTGCTCAAGAGGTTTACTGCCTGGCTTGAAAACTGTTGAAGTTGGCCTGTGCGAGGATTGCGAGTTTGGGAAACAGAAAAGGGTGAGTTTCTCAAGAGGAGGCAGAAAATTGAAGACACAGAAGTTGGAGATGGTCCACACTGATCTATGGGGACCAGCACCTGTGAAGTCCCTAGGAGGCTCTGAATATTATATGACTTTCATCGACGACTCTACTCGAAAGCTATGGGTTTATTTTCTGAAGAGTAAATCCGATGCGTTTGACGCTTTCAGGAAATGGAAAGCCCTTGTTGAAACTGAAACCGGGATGAAGGTGAAGTGTCTAAGATCCGATAATGGAGAAGAAGCACAACCGGGTATGTATTTACTTATGGTGGTACTGCTATTTCATGGACTTCTAAGTTGCAGAAGACTGTTGCTTTGTCTACTACGGAGGCTGAATATGTAGCTGCGACAGAGGCAAGCAAGGAGATGGTGTGGTTGCAGAGTTTCTTAGATGAACTTGGGAAGGAGAACAAGAGTAGCATACTCTACAGTGATAGTCAGAGTGCTATTTTCTTGGCGAAGAATCCAGCGTTTCATTCTGTTAGAAAGGCCTAGAATATTTTGCAAGATCAACGAGGAGATCACGGAGTAAATGCGGAGATTACGTAGTATCTTTACCATGTAATTATAAAGATTTGATTGAGGGAATATCTTACCATGTATAGTGAGGATTCTAGTCTATATATGATGTGTAATACATTAGTGATATTCAAGCAATAAAATTATCGATTTCTACACATTCTAGGACAAAGCATGTGGAGTTGAAATATCATACATCCGACACCTAGTGGAGATGAAAATCCTGCAACTTGTGAAGATACTTGGAAGTGAGAATCCTGCAGACATGTTTACTAAGGTTGTGACCTTAGAGAAATTGAAGCTATGCATAGCTTCAATTGGCCTTGGAACTTGAAGAGAAGGTTAGGCGATGCTAAGCGGATGAAGGGATGAGATCACGAGGAAATGGTTGTTTAGGAGTTGTTCGTCTCCAAGTGGGAGATTGTTAATTATGGAGCCTAAAATATCTCCTACCATGTTTAGGATTTGTTTCCTTGAAGTATATTTCCTTGTGATAGATTTATTCCTTAAAAGATATTTCCTTATGGAATATGTTTCCTAGTTTGACTAGAATTAGGGTTCTCTAGTTACTTATAAATAGAGGTGCTCTCTCATTGTTAAATCATCCTGAAATTATATAGTGAAATCCCTGGCTTGGCATCGCCCCCAGACGTAGATACACATTGTATCGAACTGGGTAAACAATTTCTTGTGTTCATTCTCTTTCATATTCGTGATTGCCTGTGTTTATTTCCCAACAAACAACAATTCACAATGTAGTCAATACAGATTTTCGATTCGCTTCTTCTTCCCATGCAACAGAAATCGGCAGTTTTCCTCTATAAATATGTTCTTCATCTCCTTCTACGGAGTTCTATCATATCTTCATCCATCTCCTCACATTTTACCTCTGATTTTCACAATGGTCGGTTTGATAAAGGTTGACATCAGTAGCATTTCTCGTAAACACAATCACTCTACAATCAGACGCGTTTATAAAATTCGCCACCTTCTGCCTCGCCAGCTCATATTCATCCGTCGCCTTTGCACTACACAACAACACCAAAACAAACCAACTGAAACAATCCACACACCTTCGCCGATAAAAATTTCCCCCCCAAAAACTCACCTCAGATAGTGAATTCCGCGATGAACGTTCGAATTATACGATTCGTAATAATTCCACAGGGCGTTCAACACCGCCGCCGGCTTCTGCGACGTGGCGGCGTTATCTAAATACACCTGCAGCCTCTTTCTATTCACCTCCTGCGCAATAAAAAAATGTTCCCACTCAAAAATTGAAACAAGTGTTGATAAATTGAGGGTTCAGGAAGTGGAAGTAGTACCTGGTGAAGGATGGGGAAGTCGGGGCGGGTGAGGTGCGCGAGGGATACGGGTCGGTTGAGAGAGGTGAGGGAGCGGCGGAGGAGGAAGCGAAGGGAACGGTGCGGAGAGCGCGGTTATGGTTGGGGTGGATGGTGCGGAGGGAGGAGGGGAGTTTGATGACGACGGCCTCCATATATATCATCATCGCCGCCGCCGTCGAAAGTCCAAGTAGCGGTGGTAGCAGTTGGTCTAGCAGTTAGCACCACAAAACGATATATACTGCGTGATTTATTGACTGGATTTATGCGTAATTTATTTTTGTGTGACATATTGAAAATGTAAATAATCTATTTTATGGGATGAAATGAGTATAAATAAATTAAACAAATTTTATTCCTACCAATTTGGCTGAAGGGGACGTTTTGAAGGTAAATTCCAATTTGATTAATTGATTTCTCCAAGCCTCGAGTTATTTCTCGATGGATAACGGTTAAATAAGTGTACATAATATCTGATTTAATTAGATAATTAATTAATATATTTTAATTCTTTAATTAGTTAAATATTTATAATTAGTAAATTATTATTATTTGATATGATTAAATTATTATTATTCAATTATTTCATTATTTAATTTAAATAATTTCACAATTTATCATATCAACTCAATCTAATTTTGTTATTTATCTTATTAATCAAATATCTTATTAAAATTATCTTTGATATAATCTTAGTAACTAAATAATAATATAAAATTCAATATTAATATAGTCATGGATAATATTTACTTATCATATATTATATTTCATTATTACTTGTCCATCAAACTGAATAAATTTAAATCACTGGACTCGGGTGTTCAACACTTGTCTATTTGTTAATTGGATTTTTTTTTTCATTTTTTCAGAATATCAGTATATTACTCGTACATTGTCTGTTGATTATATGAGGCATGGATTTAACATTTTTATGGAATAAAACTGTAATTTTCACCAAAGAATTTGAGTTAATTAGCGATAAATAGCTTTGCTGGGCCTATATGATATTATGGGTATTCACCTAGATTATACATGACCCTTTTAGGGGCTTGTTCAATGAATTATTGGGCTAAATACCACTATACGACTACACCATTTTTACGTTTCATTTAGAAAACTAATTAAATAAAGAAAAAACAAACGATTTAGATCCTCGATAAATCAATCACATTGAGGGTGCTAGTACTATATAAATATCTCTTACTCTCAAAATTTTGAGTTTTCTCCATATTCCGTACCGATCACGTAAATTATTAACTATCAGTCACATCACGAAGGAGTTGAATTGTACTGTTTCGATGCATCCACATTTTTATCTCTCACACGAAATTGTATATAGGTATACTTATCATTAAAATTTTATATTAATATCGTATATACCTTCTCGATCGAACTATACTTTATTGAAAAAAGTGACAGACATCACACATTCGGTTCCACATAAATTTAGACAAGTGGTGTTATAATATTAATGACATTTAAATGTGTGGGTATATGGTCAATGAAGTACACATAAAACTGCATAATTAATGCATAATTGAGATTAATTAAGAGATGAAAGTGAGATGAGTTGGGAAGTCATGTTACACGTTAGGTGACTTACCAACTACCTTTACTTCACTTGCAAATCCTTCTTTCCCTTTCCTCTCCATCACAATACACGACCCAATTTCCTATCACGTCTCGTATTTCATTTCATCAGTACATACGCATACTAACATCGACATTCTCGGCCGGATGTTAAAAAATGAGACTCATACACGATAGACACTCATTTCCCTTCCCACCCACGTCAAACTAACCCTTCTTTCCCTTTCCTCTCCATCACAATACACGACCCAATTTCCTATCACGTCTCGTATTTCATTTCATCAGTACATACACATACTAACATCGGCCGGATGATAAAAAAACATGACTCGAACACGATAGAGACCCTTTTCCCTTCCCACCCAAGTCAAAATAATTACTACATCACTATCTTTTAAAGAGTAGACAAAATTGAACAACAACCTGTCTGCTTTAATAACAAGTAAAAAAAAGCATTTCAATAGTAATAATATTATGACAAAAATGAATGAATCTATAGACATTTCAGCCTGAGATTAGGCCGAGCCGCGCCAATCCACCACGGCTTCAACTCAACGTTGCACTCTTCCTCGACCGGGGCAGGCAAGTTGAGGTCAAGAAAACGCCGAACTTGTGGAGCTTGTGTCTCTTCGACACGAAGATGGCCAGTGGGATTGATCTTGGGCTGATCAGTGATCAAATGGGATCTTTTGTGACCACCCAATGCTTGGCCTGATGGGAAGATCTTGAAGCAAATTGGGCACTCATGATCTTTACTTTTTCTTGCAATCTTGAAGATTGTGAGGTGGATTTGTTGTTGTCGGAGCACAACAACCTTTGAACTTTTTGTGGCTTGCTCTGTGACCACCTAATGCTTGGTATGACGAGAAGGCCTTGTTGCAAATCATGCACCTAAACTTGTTATCCTCGGATTGATCATTCCGGTTGCTCTTGATTCTGTTATTGTTGTTGGAGTCAGAATTGGTGCAATCCATGGAGAGGAGTATCAAGGTGAAGGCAACCTCCTCCTGCTCGGAGGAGGAGGAGGAGAGATCAAGGGAGGACTCGTCCGAGTACCTTTGAGATCGCTTCTTCGTCTTCTTCTTCTTCGTGCATAATGATGGTTCGTCGCTGGAGGTGATCAAGTGAGACCTCATGTGGCCACCGAGGGACCGGCCGCAGGGGAACATTTTGCGGCAGAATTTGCACTTGTGGTTTGATTTGTGATCAACTTGTTCCATGTTCTAAATTGGCATGAAATTTGTGATGAGCAAGAAAAGATAAAGAAAGTGAGCTAGTGAGCAACTAAGCAACCTCTCTCTCTTGATATATGGTTTATTTGCTCTTACTAGAAGTAGAAGTAGCTATAGGGTAGTTGAGAGTTGAAGAATATATCAAATCTGAAATGATGGCGATCAATGAGCCACTACACCACTACTACTTCTACCATTAAACAAGACAACTTTTTTTTTAATGAGATTAATTGATACCTCTTTTCAACACTATTATTGGTTTTCTCTCTCTTATACACTACTATGTATTGCCAACATGAAAACTGAAATAAAATTAGATCACTTGAATTATCACATCTTTTCAATATTATCATTGGTTTTATCTCTCTTTGAGTAATTCTTGAAATTAATTTGTGTTATAATAAATTCATAATAGTAATATGAAAAAAGTATTCTTTTCTTTGTCTTGGGTTATAAAGAGAGGCTAATGAGAGATGGGAAATTCGAGTTTTTGTCTTTGGAAGTTATTCTGTTGGACTTTTTTTATGATGTAGTTTTGCACAATGTAGGTGGGCTTCAATTTTTAGTTGTCATTTGTCAACAAAGCTTGCCACTTCACTCATCTAATTTATTTGCCAAATCATTTTGGTTTGGATTTTAAGCATAGCTCCAACTCATTGTGAGTATCCCCGGAGGCAATGGTCCGAAGGGGGTCGGTGTGGAACGTGTATAGGGAAAGAGGGTTGGGCGCCACTCCAAGTTCCTTTCGACGACCATGCCTGCTCTCTGGATATGAACTGCATAGTATTTGATAGAAATCCATGGGTTCCAGGAGGAGTGGCTCATGAGATTTATATATTAGTTTCAGTTTTCTTTTAACACTGATGTGAGACGTTATATGTTATTTTTCTAGTTTCAATTGCCAAGTATTTTTTATTTTTTATTTTTTTTTCTCTTTTGAACGATTTTTAGTTGGCATTAATGTGTGTACGTGTGTAAGGGCAATGCTGTTACTATATTATATAATAATGAAAAATAAAGCAAAATGGGTGTTCATATCCAATTAATTCTCTTTTATGTAATTTTCGAACTACATTTATAGTTGGATTACCACGATTCGAGCTTGTTCCGATATAAGCGAACATGAGTCAGTTTCGATACTTTGATATTGTAAATTATAATAGCAATTTTACACCGACATTTGTATAATCGTTAGTTGATCCTATTAATCACTAGTATTGATTGTTAATATTGATGGGACTAGTGTGGATCAATAGTAATTAACTTTCATTGAAACTTCTATTATTCTATATATTATGGGGGTTGTATTATACAACATTTCTATTTTTCTAGTCAGAAATTTTAGAATTTGTACTGCTCAATTTTTAAGTCGTTTCTACCCTCAAATGAATTGTGAATAATCCGTTCTTCCCTTTGAAAAAAAGGGTACTTCCTGTTTTTTCGATGTTTAAAACAATCTTATCTTCTTCATATTAGTTGGCAAATTGGCAATAGTGTGATTAGCTGAATGAATTGCTCCGCCGTTGCTGCATTAATTGCCGGTCTTTACGGCCGGCTATATTTAATTACTATTATCTCATTGCAAAAATCGCTTAATTATAATACTATACTTGATTAAATATATTTTTCTCCTTTATGATATCCTCATCTTTACCCAACATTTTATTCCAAGATTTAGCTGTACTTTGTCTACATGCTGCCAATCTTTTGCTCCTTTTTTGTTATTGAATTAAGCTGGTTTTATGATGAAAATTATTGAGTGTGATTACTAGGAAATATCCCCAAATAAAATATTATTTCCCAAACATTTTTGGTTGATTTCTTTTGAGCAAGAAGCATGTGCATGCACATTGTGTGTGGTGTATATAATTTTTTCAACTATTTAGTTTATGGAATCTTGGTTTAGAAAGCAATTAATTAAAGATCAAATTTCAGTTTAGGGTCTTTATGATTTAATTTGATTTTTTTTAATAGAAGTTAAAGTATGTACACTTTTTAGAAGTGCAAAATAAACACCACATATGTGTTTTCAGAGTAGATGAGCAGTCCATTTTAGGATTAGTTTATGAAATAGACGAATGTTTTCTAACTAAACAAAAAATGTGTATATTTTCCTTTTCTTCTCAATTTTCAAGATATTGAAAATTTTTCAAGAAATTTAGCTAATTGTTGATTACGAATCTCAAGTGAATTAACTTCATGGAGACAACATATCAGAGGAGTGGGCTAGAAATAGTAGGAGCAATATATATAGTGTGACAAAAATTATTCTTTTTATTTTTTTAAGAGTGAGTCACAACCACAACATTAGGTTATCTACATCACAATCAAAATGTCTTGGGACAAAGTGAGAAAAAGGGAGATAATACCACATAGGGGCAAATCTGTCTTTTCAAAATATGACTTAATATTATTGACCTATAAACAGACATTTATTGGTATTAACCTTTTAACCTTGGATCTAACATTATAGTAGTAAAATGTTAGGATTTTGCCAATGGTTAGAATAATACTTTTTTAAATAATAAAGATAGTGCTAGTAAATTAATAATGAGCCATATTTTTTAATTATATGAACTAAAAATTACTAATATATCACTAGCAAAAAAGAAAATAAAAAACCCCAAACCATATATGTGCCCTCATTCATTGGGATGGTAAACTAAAGTTAATGGCTTCCTTTATTGGTGTGTTAGAGAACAACTACTCAGCTTTATATGCTTAACAAACACTCAAAATGGTCAATGTTAAAATAAAAAAGAAAAATTACTAAACTTTTTCCATTTATAAAAACAAGCAATCAGCACTATCATTTTCACTAAACTAACTCAATTGTTGCTTGCTTGCTTGCTTGCTTGCATATGTGTAATGTGTTATGTGTGTCATCTGATTGATGCAAGTTATTAAAAGTATTATTATAATTTAATAGTGACTTTTGTGGAGAATTTGACAATTTTATGTGAAGGTAGGCCAATCAAGATTGTTTAGATGTGGCATAATCTATATCCTAGCATATAAATTCGTAACGAAATTATTAATATTACTATTATATATGGATTTGAACAATAATGTGGCATTTTGTTTTTAATTATAAGAACTAACTATCACTCATTTGGTTTCATGGAGGAGTGGTGATCCACAATTTCATGATGATGGAAAAGGAACGTAGCAAATTTCCTATATTAAAGAAAAATTGAAATCTTAAAAAAGATTTTAAGGGCAGTGTGTTGAGTTGACTAAATATGTGGGAAATACATCTTTGTAATGGTGGGCACGAACATGAACATATATCTGTCCTTTTATTGGCAATTCATTTTCTACATCCATTTATATCATACCCCATGCAACTTATAAAAAAAATAAGTACTCTCACGTCCTATAAGAGTAGGAACTCTTTCATTTTTATTTCGTCTCATAAAAATATATATTTTCAAATTTTAAAAACTTTCTTCTTTCTAATAAGGTGGGACTCATTCCCAATAACAATACATTTTATTACTTTTTTTTTCTGCATCTCTCTTACTTTATCAATTTGCATTAAAATTCGTGTCCAACCAAAAATGCATACTCTTATCGGATGTGTGGAGTACTCCACTACCTTTATCCTTGGAACTACATGAGATATACTACTAGTTCTATATGATATTTCATCCGTCCACAAAATAAAGATTCATTTTGCAATTTTGGAATGTTCACTATTTAAACATCCATTATTTTATATTATTATTTTTATATGCGGACCTCGCATTCCATTAACTTTTTACTCACAATTCCATTATAAAATTAATACTAAAAATATGATTTAGGAGTAATATTTTACTTGACTCTTTCATGATAAAGTCAAACAATTTCTTAAAATCTTTTTCAAATTACAATAACTCTTTACATTATAAATGGTGGACCTGGACCCATAACTAATAGTCATAGTTTTCCATAAAAATGAAATCACCTTCCATTTTTAATATGTTTTCTCTCTAATGAGATTAACTTCATTTATCTTTAATGGAGTAATACTTTTATAACTATATCTTTCCTATTTTATTAATTAAATCACTACACCACTATAAAAACAGAACTATGTGAGCGGAAAAGGGAAAAGGATGCAATATGACTCATCTGCCCTTTATATACAACAATTTATTCGATGCATTTATAAAATGTTTACAGAATCAGGTACCCAAGTCCCATACATAAATTGCCAAGTGGCAAGGACAAAAACGCCATTTACATCTTGAAACCATTCCACTGCAAATGAACCCAATCAAACCACTATACATCTTGAAACATAGGAAAAAGGAGAGCCAGTTATGTCATAAATAATGAATGGTACATCAGCAAACCAGGCAACTGCAAGAATATAGAAGCCTAACAATATTTGCAGCAGAACTAGCAAGCATCTCATAGATCAACGCCCTCATCGAGGCCTTTGGAGTTTATCATCACATTCGAATCTATCAGTTTGTCGAACTTCCTTTTCCTCCGGCCCTCAAAATCTTCAAAGCCTTCCATCTGCACGTGGTATATAATGTGTTTAGAACATAGGTGATGCCAATATTATTATTATAATTATACCTGTTGAAAATCATCCATAGAAATGGGGTTGCCGTGGAGGGATATATTCTGCAGGCTTTTGCAATCTTTCAGCAAGTTTGGAGGTATCTGTGTGCGACAGACGCTATATTCATGAGTTCGGTTCTGACTGAAGAAACCCGAAGTGGACGAGTCCAAACAACATTTTAACCACAATGTAATAATGCCATTAGTGTGGCAGAAACAAAATGCAATTATAGGAGACAAATGCATAAAATTAATGTCAACGACACTAACTCTTCTTCATAATCGAACTGTAGAAGATAGGCTCTGTGATATATGAATGTGAGACAGGCAGGTGAGGGATGGGAAGTATCCCAAGAATCTTCATAACAGAAAGCATGAAAAATCATACTCCCTCCGTCCCATGTTACTTGAGGCGTTTCTTTTCGGCACGAGATTTAAGAAAGTTGTGTTTAATGAGTTAAATAAAGTAGAAGAGAGAATAAATTAAGAGAGAGGAGGGAGGGTAAAGTAAAAGAAATAATAAAGTAAGTGTGATTAGATGATTTTTTTTTTAGCCAAAAAGAGAAATGACTCAAATAACTTGGGATAACCCAAAATGGAATACGACTCAAGTAACTTGGGACGGAGGGAGTACAAAAGAAAACATTCCACTTGAGACTAGATGCATTGATGCTTATCTTTTTATCTACTGGAGAATATCCTTAAAGGACATGGAAAGGTTCACCAAGTGGCAATCATATATCAATAAGTACTATATTACTACAGAAATATACTAGTGAAGGGTAAATACAGATTTAAAACAGAAGACAATATAATCAATCTGATAAGGAAACATATCCACCTAAACCAAACAGTTTAAATTTTGTTTTCTTAGCTAGACTTCATAAGCTCAAAATTGAACACCATATTTTTCAACAGTAACCAGTACAGTTCATCTCCATTTCATGACTTTCTGAGGAATCACGAGTAATCCTAAAAAGTGCAATGAAGTTCCTATTTCAACTTCTTAAAAACATATGATACCAGCAAAGTGGAAACCCAAAACCTGAAGGTCAAACAAATGCTTAAATGTAGACTTGACAGAAAAGACTAAGACTTGCAACAGGAGCTGGTATGATCCCGGAAAGCGATAAATTAAGATTTCCTAGTATGAATTCCCAGTCTTCAATTATTATTTGCTTCAAGAAATTCAATCTAAAATGAATTCTCTCCCTACAACTTCCTAGTACTTTCATGGAATAGACAATTTTGTGCAGCATTATAGAGTTACAAACGTTAATTTGGATTTTACTTCATCTTTGATTATATGTGCAAGCTGCCAGCTTTCATGTGGATTTATAGTCTATAGAGGATGCCAATGCGAAATCCAAAGCATTCTTACACACAATATGGGAATATGTCCGAGGATGGCATGTAAACAACCAATTGAGGTAAGCAAATTATTTTTGAACGAATAGCCAGCATAAAATGAATATGAAGTCCAAGTTAAACCTGCTTCACTGTGTTATTATCCAAAGAGAGTGACTTTAGATGAACAAGATTGCAAACTGACAATGGGAGCTCTTCAATAGAATTTTCTGCAGCAAATATTAGAATCGCGTCAAAACAGAAAAGGCCAACAGCCACTTTCAATATGACAAACAATTTATGGTTGATTGTAAGTCAAAGCTAGTTAGCCTTATGGAATGGGATGAGAGTGTGATAGCATATGATTAAATGATTAGAGTAATGTTAATCATTATGCCAGGTTGAACAGTAATTTAATGGTTGGAATTTAGAAACATATTTTTGCCTTACATATGTTAGATTTTATTGGAATTTCATTGGCCCAATGATCCTTTAAAAAAGTTTTCTCAATAGATACACCTTTACCTATACTTACTGCATCGATTCACTAACACAAATTTCACTATGAAAGCTAGGTTATAGATATATTCAGTGACAATCAGTAAAATAATACCAACAAGATACAAATATATGAACAAGGGAGTAAAGAGAGAGCGAGAGTTTGTAATTATGCAAATGAGAGTTTAAAAGGAAAAATAACATAACAAGACTGATACGAATAATCTAGATAGAGATGAAGTACCATTAGCTTGAATTTCCTCCAAAGAAAAGCAACTACCAATGGATTCAGGAAGAAACTTTATTTTATTGTTTGACACATCTAACAGCATCAACTGCAAAGTCAAAAAGTTCACACAAATTGTTTGAATAAACTTATAGAATACATATCATATATTTGACACATGAAATAACATGTCTGCATTCCTTAGACTCTACGTAAACATTAAGGTACTTACATTCCTCAAGCTCCCAATAGTTTCAGGCAAGTTAAGTAACAAATTTCGGGATATTGATAGCTTCTCCAGTTTCACCAATTGACCAACTGAAAATCAAATCTTATTCAATCCTTTGCAATTTGGACAATGATGGAAGACTTTTAACTCAGTAACAAACTTTATTCAACTCCAGTTCTCTCATCTCTAGATGAAGAGACTTACATTCATCAGGCAATGTGGTGATCCGATTTCCATCCAGTGCCATAACTTTTAGATATTGAAGCTTCCCCAAGTTCATTGGTAGACACTCAATAACATTTTCTGTTAAAACCTGTAACAAAAGATTGCTCAATCAGACCCATGAAACCAAAATTAGAGATTCATATAATCATTAAACTAAATTATCAGAATAACTTCCATACCCTCTCTATGCAAACTATAACCACGTGGACCATATCAAATTCTTTCAAATAACAGCAAGCACATTCTAAAATAAAAGGAAGTAATAAATTCTCACCAGCCGCTGCAAGTTTATCAGTTTGTTTATCTCCGTTGGCACATCAACTGCCATAGCAACCGGATATATATTAGTCAACAAAAGCGACTACAATCGGATATATATTAGTCCATATAGAATGGCTGTATTGGCAGTTTTTAGTGACGTGACACGTGTTATAGACCTAGTAAGTGTAAAATGTGCATATAAGACAAGTTCTCGCTAACGGTTAGATGCTTTTATTATCCATTGGGGCTAATGAGAGGCATCAATCCAAGCTCAAGTAACTGAAAAACACTAATCTAAATAATCGCAATCCAATGTTGTCAAAGCAGTATAGCGGTTCATGGCGGTTCGCCCAAAAAATGCCACAGGGATATAGCGTATCGGTATGGCGGGATACAGCGGTCATTAATTAAATATATAAAATAATATTTATATATTCATATATAATTCAAAAAATTAGAAAACAATAAAAATATAACATTAAAAACTCTAAAAACATGTAATAAAGCATAAAATAGAAAACAATTATATAAAAGTCTAGCAATTAAAGTCTTTAGTTCAAGTGTTCAACAAAACATAAAACCATGATAAGCTCAATAGTCATCAATCATCAAGCTCAACATAGTCTTCTAGCTCATCATCATCACTATCATCGGCATCCATTTCATCTTCATCCTCCATTGCTTCATCCTCTTGATCTCCACTTACACTATCCTCAAATTCTTCCTCTTCCGATTCTTCATCTACAAGCGCAAGCCTTTTCCTTTTCCCTTTCCCTTTTCTAGGTATGATAGGTTCTTTTTTCTTAGAAACTCTAAGACAACTTGAACTAGATGTAGAAGATTCTTTCCTCTTCTTTGACCTAGTATATGTCCTAGGCTCTCCAACACCCGAAGCCTTATACACCATGTTCCAATCAAGTGTATCATCGTCATCATGAACCAAATGATTACCACCATCAATATCATCATCATCATCATCCAACTCCCCAACTAGCCACTCATTGCACTCATCAATATCATCGAGAATAATAGGATCAAATATCATCAAGTGGCTGGGCGGTGGCTGAGTCACTGAGTGGGATGATTGTGAATAGGAGGGGCTGTAGGGTGCAGATTGTGAATAGGAGGGGCTGTATGGCTGGGCGGTGGCTGAGTCACTGAGTGGGGCTGGAGGGTGCTGGCGGGTGCTGGCTAGGCTGCAACAGGCGGCGGCGGCGCACGACGGTGGGTGACAGATTGTGGAAGGACTGAAGGAGTAGAGATGAAAAGCGGCAGATTGGGGTTGTGGAATTAGGGTTTAGAATTATTGGGGTTAGAATTATTGGGGTGGGCTGATAGGGCCTATGCAAAATTAAATTTAAAAATAAAAAGCCCAATAAAAGTCAAAATTAGCACCAAAAAGTCAAAATTGGGCTAAAATACTGCTATTGCGGGATATGGTAGCGCTATGGCGCCACGACCGCCACGGGTATGGCGGCCGCCACAGAAAAATGCTACGTATCGGTGTGGCGATAGCGTTTTCATTAAAAACTGATATGCTATAGCGCAATATCCCCGCTATAGCCGCTATTTGACAACATTGTCGCAATCACATGCTCCAGATTTTGAGAGCAAACATTACCTAATTTGTTGTTCGTCAAATCAAGCGTGCGGACTGATCTTTCCAAATCAAGAACTTCATCTGGAAATGTCTATTATAAACAATCCAAAAAAGAGCAACCTAATCAGCATCAACAGAGATATCCATACATTTGTTGCATATCAATAAAGGTTTCAAGCAGCACAAACAAAATCCTCTAAATTCAACTGAACATTGTATTTGTTCCCTAATCCCTGCCACTTATATCCGAACAACACAACGAAACACCAAATTATCAACACACACAAACGCTCAAAATCTAGTAGTAATATCAAACCGAACATTTTTCTAACAAACAGCAAGAGCAATTCCAGCTACACACTTGAGTCTAAACAATCAAGCATCGTGTCTGAAACTGGTTAATTAAATTCCAGAACAAAATTCATTTTCAGAGCAATAATAAGTCTGCTCCCTGACGAAATTACTCAACATAATCCATCAGTATTGAAAAGAGAGAAGTTAATGCCTTCAATTTGGAGTCGCGCAAGGCAACGATTCCGGTGGAGCGCCAGCGAGCGGCGCGGCTGGCCTTGGAATCAGCGCTCTTGCTGGTGCAGCACCCCATTCAAAACTGAGCTGGATTTACCCCTCCTTCACCGATCAAAACACGAACAGATTTCCAGAGAATTTGAAATTTTTTCTCGGAGATGTATATGTGAGTGATGATCGATGACGAGAGGAGAGGGAAAATTGGGTAGACTTTGAACAAGAAAGCGCGTAAGATTCTTGTCTGCCTTTTGTCTTACTGCTGCGATTCCCAATTTATATTCATTTTCCTTTTTACTCTTTCGTCCTCAATTAAAGTCTTGAATTCTCATCGGAACCGTTCGTGATTAAAGTCTCGGTTCACATTTTTAATAAAATAATTAGTCGAGATTCCATTCGAGAAATTTCGTTATTTGAGATTAATTACGCTGACCTTTCGAAATAAGAGGTTAATTTCGCTGACCTTTTAAAATATGAGATCGAGATGTGGGTATTTTTCAGAATAAAGAATTTCTGATTTTTTATCCTTTTTCTATTCTTTTTTTTCTATTATTTACTTCCCATCATTTATAAATATACCTTTTCATATTTTTATCTAAATTCTAACAAAACAACATAATTACCTTTCATATTTTTTTACCTATATTCTAATAAATCAAAGAGAATCACGTTTCTTTTGAGAGACGCCAAACTCCCATCTCTTTACTCCAGACAACCAGACTTGCCTCCACCTATCTCCTCTACTGTGTCTCCACTCTTTACCCTTTGCTGCCTCATTTCCTTACTCCAGACCCATCTCCACCCTCCTCGATGGGCGCCTCCGCTGTTCGCTGCCTCCGTCTCCACCCTTCTCTTCCCGCCGTCTCTTCAATCCAAAATAATTGTGATTCTGTAAGAAACCTATAAATACATGTGTCCATAGTTTCTGTGTTCGGTGGTGTTGGAGTAGTAGTTGTAACTGTCTTTTCCCGTGGCATTGCTTCCTCCACGTGCAATGCACGAGACAATGACTCGACATACGAGAGCCTTCCACGGCATGCCAAAGCCATCCTGATTTCGTGCCTCAGACCCGCACAAAACTTTTCCGCCATCTTCTCGTCAGTATTTACCTGCTCCGGTGCGTATCAAGACATGTCGCATAGGGCACGGTCATATTCAGTCACGGTCATCCGCCCTTGCTTCAGATTGTAGAACTCGGCCTCCTTAGCCTTGCGGTAACTCCTCGGAATATATTTATCATATAGTTCCTCCTTGAAGTCTTCCCATGTCAGGGCGTCTAGTTGTTCCTGCGTCATCGTCCCCTGCTTAGTCTCCCACCAAAATTCGGCGGACCCGGTAAGTTGGTAGGTCACGCACGATAGGCGCTCCTGGTCGGTGCACCTTAGGAACTTGAAGATGGGTTCTATGGCCCGAATCCAGGTTTCAGCCTTGGCCGGATCTTCCATTGATCCATTCCATCGAATACGGGAGGACGTTCCTTCCGAAACTCCTTCTCAATGTTTCGTTCCGGCTGTGGTGGTGGTGGAGGTGGTGGTGGTGGTGGTGGTTGTCCTTCAGGCCCCACACTACTTTGGGTCTCGTTGCTTGCCTCGTTCTCGTGATGAACGGCTGCAAGTCGAGGAGGCATTCTGTTCAACACACACGTTAGTACAAAAGTGTGAATTTACCATCACCACACCACACCACACAACTTCTCCAAAAGCGATTTCACAAGTTTTCTATACGTAGCAAGGTAAAACGAGCACAACGGTAAAACAACGGGAATTTTGTTAACTTAAAAACAAAACAAGTACGTGTTCCCACAAGGTCTTTGCAACAAGTAAAACCAAAACTTCAAAAGAAAATATTACATAGTTCGTCAAAACAAAACATTCAAAAGCTAACAAAAACAGTAAAAAGAACACTACTCCTCGGGAGCTCTCTCAACGGTCGCCCCTCCCTCGCTTACTACTTCAATCTCCCTTTCAAGGGGCTCTTCATCTTCTTCGGGGGTCATCCTCTTCCTCCATGGGATCCTCCTCATCTTCAAGAGGTTCTTCTTCATCTTCAAGAGGATCTTCCTCATCTTCCTCATCGTTCTCTCTCACATAAGTAGCTACGTCGATATGCTTATCGACAACAAGGACTTCTGTCGCGGGAGGTGCAGAGGTGCGCATCCCAAGCCTCCTTCTCTTGGGAAAGTTTGGTTGCGGCGTCTCACTCTCGTACCGACCCCCACTGTAGGGGCTGTGACTCGATGAGGATGCCTCCTTCCTAGGTGGGGCATAGGGTGGCAGTCCATCACGAGCATCGACCAGGGCTTCCAAGAGAACCTTCACAAAACCATGCACGTCTCCTTGCACACTATAGTCAGGGAGCTTATGCCAAATGTATGGCCGCGAAGCCTCGTCGGCCCACCTATTCCAAGGCGCCGGTAATCCATCAATCAACCTCTTAATGTCTTCATAGTGCCTCACTCCACACCCATGAGCATCCCGCCATAGTTCCAAGTAGTCGGCAACATAAGACATCAAAGGGGCCCTCTCGTCCCTCTCAAACCCCCGATACAATTCCACTGCCCGTAGTCCATTCTTGACATACCTTCCCCTAAGCGGTGTGTGGATCATGATCGCCATCTACATGAAAGTATGTTCCCTTAGTAACGAGTCAAAGAAAAATAATAAAGCAAGGTAGAGAAGGATAAAACGCGTAGAGAACGTCATACGTGCTACCGTGTATACCTGTCGATTTCCATGAGGAAATGGGTCATAACAATTCTTTTCTTTTTAAGTTATCATCTAAGGATAGATGTTGCGTATTTTATACATGTAGTAATTTGCAATTTCATCGATCTTTCGATCTAGCGTTAGTCGCGCTTCACAAGGTTATCCTTGTCTCGTCATCTCATCATCCCTTGGAATTTGCGCCTTTCTGCGCCCCATTCATTCCATCAATACTTGTATCGTCTTCAAATGAAGAAATTCGTATGAACGACTAGACTACACCGAAGGCTTTTGATGTCTACTTCTCAAACATATCCCATTCGTTATCACTTCTAATATGCCTCATTTCAAACATTTACCTTCCTTCTTGTTGAGCACGGCGAGACGGAGTGTTGAGCCTTCAATGGATACTCTTTTAGTCTAGCGAAACGAGTCTAGACTAGATTGAATAAACGACTCTCGGTCTAGAGCGGAAGGAAAAATTGCTCTGATGCCATTCTGTCACGACCGCACTTCCTAAGGATAGGAAGCACGGGAAATCGTGACTAGTGGGGGAATCAAGAAGCGGGGAAGAAGGGGGTAGCAATCAAGGAAGTACAACATACCGATCAAAAGATGAAATTTCATTAGTCAAACAAAGTTTCAAATCCCGAAAATACATAACGTGAATTACAGAGTTCAACAATTTTAAAGAAATGTAAGAGTTCGTAAAACTTAGAGTAGCGGAAGCAATTTGAGAGTTTGGCTACTACTATGTATGATGACACAATAGTAACCGGAACAGTTATTGAATACAGTTCTTGAATAATCGCTCAACATCCTCTGCCTCCTGACCTCGCTCAACCTGCACATAGGGAAAACATATGCAGGGGCTGAGTACTTGATGCACCCAGTGAACTCATGCCCGAAATACATTGATCGTTTAAGATATGTCAAGCCATCATAGAGTGAATCTCGGGTTTTACTTTAAAAAGGCTTAGAAACACCAAAATCATTCCTTAAAATAGTGTCCACACAAACAAACATCATCCTCCATCATATACCATATCTGAACCATCATGTGAAACGAGACTGTGGCCACAATCTCGATCACTGGAGTGGCCGACCTAGGGGACGGCTCACGATCCCCATAAGTGCACTAGCCTAAGTAGGATTTAGACCCTAGTTAGACCCGAATCGTTAACCATCAAGTCTAGTAGAACCATATATTATAGTAGACAATCAGATAGGCAATTTCAAAATATAAAATACGGCATGACATACTTTTTGAAACCACCCATACTTCACCCTAACATATCAATTTAAAATAAAAAGATTAAGTAGTAAAGCCCACCTCAAAAGCATAGGATTTCCGTAAATATCTTCTCGTTCTGACTTTTAGCGTGCGTGCGAACCACCTTTTCGGAAAATACATAAAGTTTACATCAACTCTCGGTAACGAAGGTATTTAGAATGCATGCACTCTAATTAAAATCTTTTAATTCGTTTTCTCGGTTTCCGTGCATTTTCGATTATTCGGCGACCGCCCAAGGCGTCGCTTGCGATGCCGGTCGGCCGCTTACGCTCGTTCTTTCCTCCGTTGGCTCCTCATATTTTCCATGTCGTCGAAAATTAATTTCTAAAAAATTATTTAAGCGTATAATTAAATTATCGCAATTATTTATCGTTGAAAATATATATTATTTCATACCTAGGATAAAATTATTCATCCTTCAAAATATTCATGGACTAATTAAATAATTTCGTCACGGTTAATTATCGGCCCAAAGATTTATTTAAAAGCCCAAGATTCAATTATTTCTCCACCTCTTACTTCCAATTTAAATTAATAGCCCCAACTACAAATAAAAGAACCCATCTTACCAACCATCTCATTTTAATTAATAGGCCCACTAAAAAAAACAAGTAAAGACCCAAACTCTTTTTAAAACAAAAGCCCCATCTCATCTCTCTCTTTCTTTCTCTCTCTCCCTCTCTCTACTCTACTCCTCAATTCGACGGAGACAGAACATAGGCTCCAAAATTCCCCGTCGGTTTCCTCCAATTTGCCGGCTGCCCATCGTCGTCGTCACGATGCCGCTGCTGTCTCGCCAAGAAGTTGTGATGCCGCTGCTGCCTCGCCGCGACGTCGCTGCTGCTGCCACGGCGGAGGGAAGCTACTGTTGTGCGCCGCCGGAGGGGCTGCTGCTCGCCGACAGCCGTCGCTGGAGTCGCCGGGGAGCGTTGGGGTCGCCGCTGCCGCCGAGCCATCGGGACCGCCGCTGTCCGCCGCCTGCTGTCGATTCCGCCAGCCACCGCCGGCGACATCCCTTCCCCGACAACACTCTGAACCACCCCAATTCAACCCGCAAGGTGTAATTTTATTATCAAGTTATGTTCTTTGAGACTTTCGATTACATACGGCGATCGTTCGATTAAATTGATTGTTCAATTGCTTGAGTTGGTTATGGAAGAATTATGAAATGATGTAGGCAATATATACATGTACAACAATTCATGCTTTGTGGATAGAAGAGAGATTATACCTCAAAAAAAAGGTTGAGCTTGGTTGTGGAAGTACAAAGGATGGTAGAAATTCTTCCCCTTGCTCTCGGCTTCTCTCTCTCAGCTCCCCTCCCTCACTCTCTCTTTTTCTTTTTGCTTGAGAAGTTGAAATGGTATGATAGGAAGAAAGATGAATGATCATAGATTATATCATGGGTGACTCTTGGTTTTGTAGGATTAAATGTGGAAGGTAGAAGGTGAAGAAGTGGAAATTGGAGGGTCTCCACTTTGAAGGGGGGGCGTCGACTATGAGGGAAGGAAGGAGAAGAAGAAGGCCTTCTTGGGCTTGCTCCCATGTTTTTGGAAAGAAATTGGGCTCCAATTAAATTAAGTGGTGTTGGGCTCAATTTATTGTAGCCCAACTTGACAATATTATTATTTGGTTGAATTTTTAAATAATTAGGGTCCAAGCCGTTTTGTAGATAGACAATTGGACTCTAATTAAATTTGCAAAGCCCAATATAAATTCATACTTTATATTTTTGTATTTTCCTTCGATAATTAAAATTCACGGGTCTTTATTTAATTTTGTTAACTCGTTCTTCACAAACAAAAATTTAAAGAACGTTTAACGGCACAACTTATATTTGGTGTTGTTACAAATATAATTCCTTCAACCATTCTTCGATTTACGCACATCATCTTCCATAAAAATTTATTCATCTCCCGCATTTCATTCATCATGCTAAATATAGCAATATCGTCGTTATTCTTTCAACGAGACCTTTAACATGTCTCCCAAAGTTTCATAATTAAATAAAATAAGTACGTTCCTTTTCACATTAAACATATAAAAACATAATCTCTTGAGATCAAGAGGGGCTGGAAATTATGCCTCACGAGCTATTGCAACCGTATCTCAATCTGAGTTCAAGGTTGGGGATTCCTATTTATGATCGTCAACTTATGTTACCACTTCTTTATTGCATCTCTCATATCTTTTATTTTTCATTTAGGTTTTTGATTATTTAGAGGGGACTGTTGCTTGCAATCAAACAAGGGAAATTATCGATAACTTTGTTGCCGAGTGCCAAAAATTTGACCTTGCAAAGGCAGAGATTCTTAATATTGTGAATATAAGACCAAAAAATGAACCTGAGCTTTTCCCGGTAATCTCTATCATTTCTTGTTATTGAGTTCCTTATGTTTTGTTGTGTTGTTGAATTGTCATTCCTACATTGTTTTTCAAGAAAGAGCCATCCACATCATTATATTTCTCAATGTTGTATGTCCACTTATGTTGAGTTTTCCTATCCAAGTTATACTGAAAATTGGTTGATCAGCGTGACCCTCGGTTCAAATACTAGGTGAAGATGTTATTCTGAATAAGTTTAAGATGATTTGGTATCATGTCTGTTTGTTGTTGTTTAGGTTACACTGTTTTCAATACATACGTGATAAGGCCTATTTCATGCATTGGTTTATGGGAAAAATGTTTACTACTTGATCGGTTTACCGCGCAAAATGAGTGTTAATTGTGCCGAAATGCCGCTTGACCAAGGCAACAAGGCCAAACTGATCAAGCAAGTACAATCGGCGAAAAAGGCCAAAAATCGGGGGAGTTGAGCAAGGGGAGAACTCAAGCAGTTAGGCGGGGACCACTGGCTGCCAGAAGAAGGACATATGAGGAATGAGCTGGATGTGGCGCACCATTCTGTTATCAAGGACAACGTTCTAGAAGGGGACACGTGCTGGAATATGAGACGCAAGGACGAAGCTGAGTCACGAAGTTGTTACTAAAAAGCGTCGTCATTCTAGAAGAATAGCACGTAGCAATCAATGAGTCGTTCATTCTCTGCATGAGCGAATATTCCCTGTCAAGATCGTTATCCAGCTGGGAGTCGAAGACGAGCCTATAAATAGAGGACATGCCACCACAAGAAAGGGATCCGCTCTCTTATTTTCTGTCTAGTTTAGCTTAGTTATCTAGCTTAGTTTAGTTTAGCTCTCTAGTTTAGTTCAGTTCTCTAGCTTAGTCAAAATCTCTAGATAGCTTAGTTAGAAGGGCGACCGAAGGGAGCGTTGCAGAATACTTGTTTTCTGTTAGCGTAATCTTAAGTCTCCTGCCGAGACTCTTCTCGGTTTTTACAGCTTTCTTAGTTTTCGAAGTGTTAGTTTAGTTTAATTTCCAGTAGTTAGCTTAGTTTAAATTTCAAGCTCTGCTGAATTCTCCATGTCTTAGTTTAATTGAAGTGCCTTCGTTTTCATCCTCGCATTTACTATTTCATTTCGTCTGCAACTCACTTGATCAAGTAGTTAAATTTACCTTGTGCAAGTTAAATAGTTTAAATTCTGCGTAGAGTAAAATCAGTAGTTAAAACTCCCAAGTTAAAGCGTGGCAGCAGCCAAAACCCCCTGTTCACTACTCACACACTCGACACACCAACTTCTCTGTGGGATCGACCCCGAACTTGCCGCTTTACTGTTAAAGTTGTGCGAAATTGGGAGTTATAAATTACTTTGGCAAGGAGGAAAGAGCGAGAACTAGAGTGCACTGATTAAGTGGCAACGACATTTGCTAGCTGAATCAATTCGGTTATCATTCCATATAACTTGATCCGCATTCTATCCGTGTTTTTGACCCTTTCCAAGACCTTCCAAAATGGCGCCGTTGCCGGGGAAGCATGGTGTTACTTTACGTTTGTGCGTAGTGCGTAGGAGTAAATAGTTTTATTTCTTTCTTTTCTTATTTGTTTTTACTGCTGTTAATGAGAAGGTACCAACACGGTGGACACTGGAATCATCCCTTTCTATACAAAAACTCTAACGTTCAGTGGAGAGTCCAGGAAGCCGGCGTTGTTACCACTCGTTACAGAGCCGCATTAGAAGCAGCAGCAGCAGCAGCCGCTGATCAACTGACCAGCGAAGAAGAAGGATAGCAGAATACACAACCACCATCACCTAAACAAGAAGAAGCAGAAATGGCCCTCGTCGACGATTCTGGAATCGGCTCCCTGCACGCTCATGATGAGAGGGAGCCCACACATGCCATTGCCGCTACTCCCGGGATGCGGACCATTGCAATCAAATCAGGAGTACTGGCCGTTTTGTCCCACTTTTACGGTCTCTCAAAAGAATGTCCGTACGCTTTCCTGGAGGAGTTCTGCTGATACTGTGATAATCAGCCCGTTCCGACTGGATCCACGTCCGAAGATTACAGGCTCAAGGCCATTCCCTTCGTATTGAAGGGCGACGCAGGCGTTTTGCTATCAAGGCTGCCGGAAGGATCCATCAGAACATGGGCCGAATTCCGCATGATATTTCTTGATCGCTTCTTTCCAGTATCGAAAACAAGTGCCCTTAAGCGGGAGATCACGGAAGCCAGACAGGAGTACGACGAGCCCCTCGGCCAATACTGGGATAGATTCCAAGGGCTGCTTTATGCATGCCCTAATCTCAAACTAGGGGAGGGGGAGATCTACCCAATCTTTTATGGCGGACTTACGGTGGACAGCAAGAACGACCTTAACCTCGCAGCTCAAGGGGATTTCTCTAGCCAAGCCAAAAATATTCTGGAGAGGCTGATTGAGGCCAAACGGTCGTACGAAACATCTCGAGGGCAGTACAGGAGAGGAGCAGTGCATGCAGCAGAGGCGCGCAACGATGAAAAGCTAGATGCTCGTTTCGAGCAAATGGAGAAAAGGCTGCTGGAAGCAGTGGAGAAAGCCAGGCCACCTCCACCACCTGCACCGAAAGAACCACAGTTCGCGCTGCTGCCATCGCCGCCAGAAGAACATCATTATTACTACTGTGAATTCCCCCCTGAAATAGAGCAAGTAAATCCCGTAGGTTATTGGAATGCAAATGGCAACTGGATTCAGGGAAAGCAAAGAGACGCCCCCAGGAGGGGCCACCCCAACTTCAGATGGACTGATCAGAATCAAAGCCAACCACCCCCACCCTCGACACAGCAGGTGCAACCCTCCGACGGGCAGCCCAACTGGCCTGCTCGAATCCAGGAGAGACCAAACACTGGAGGGAACAGAATGCAGGGAGGTCAAGCAGGATGGTCAAGTGGACCTCAAGGAAATTGGTCAAGTGGAGGACAGCCTAACTGGTCAAGCCGACAACAGGAAGAAGATTGGGGATACCAACACCAGATCTCTCAGTATGGTAACAAAGGAAGGCAGCCAAGCACTCAAATGGTGAATTATGTTCCACCGTATCCAAGAGGAAACCAGCAAGGAAACCAACAGAACTACTTTCCCCAGAACCAGTCAGAGCAGTATGGACCTTACGGCTACTATCAGCAAGGCCATGGAGGAGGTCGTTTTAATCAAAGATACAACAAGCAGCCAAATGAAGGTCCCAGCGATGCGATGATCCCTCATCAGCCCCAAAATGCAATACGAGAAATTCAAGAAGTTCACAAAAAACAAAGGGCTGCACTCGATATGTTCACTAAGCAGCTATCTCAGGTTGCCATGTCACTAGGCGAGTTGAGGGGCAACGAAGGTCAATTTCCAGTTACTGTGCAGCAACCTGCTGGGAGAGAGAGTGTCAATACAGTCTCTCTAAAATAAAAAACAGTTTGGCAAACTTCATCCGCAAGTCCTCCAGTGTCCAGACTCACTCATAACAGAGGTATCGAGTCCAGCACCCTTGATCAAGTCGTACAGGCAGAAGAGTCTAACGCCCAAGAACGAGTTGCTAAGAAAGGGAGAATGGTCGAAACAGAAAAGATGGTCGAACTAAGTCAACCTAAAGATCTTCCACCAAAGAGAACTGACCCTGGGGTGTTTACACTTCCAATCTCCGTCAGAGATGTTCTGATGGGGCGCGCCATGTGTGACCTAGGGGCCTCCATCAACATCATGCCACATTCTATGTACAAAAAACTGGGAAAACCTACACTTGTTGAAACAAACCTGGAAATACAATTAGCAGATGTGTCTTGTATTTACCCTGAGGGAGTTCTGGAAAATGAAATCGTCAAGGTTAACAAATTTATGTACCTCACCGATTTTTTTGTCATAAAGATGACGGAGCCAGAGGCGGAAGAGTCTGTCGGAATTCTTTTGGGAAGACCATTCTTATCCACTGCCGGCACAGTCATCGATGTCCGCCATGGGAAAATAAACCTAGAGTTTAACGAAGAACGACTCACGATCGACATCCACAAAGTTGCGATGAAGCCTCAGGGCAGAGAGAGCATTCAATCGGCAGAAGCTGTCAGATCTCTGAAGCAAGAGGATCTGGAGAAGAAAATCCCCGTTGATTCCACTAATGACGAAGAACTTAAGAGAGAAGCAGCTTACTGGTTTGAAGCAACAATGACTGTGGAAATGGACGAACAAGCCATTGAAAGAGCAATTATGGAATTCTGCTAACCATCACGACCAGCCAGGTCAAAAGAGATTATTCAATCGGAGCAGATCGCAAAACCGCTTGACCAAGCTGCCTCATCAAGTATACAGCTGAGGAAGAATCCCTCACCTACAGAGCAATTATTGCCCTTATCTGGGTCACCAGTTACCATCAAGAGCCTGACCAGCCTGACGTATCACGAACACGTCAAACCAAATCTGCTTGGACAAAAATGGCAATCAAGGAAAAAACTGAGGCCTGGTGAAGAAGGAGTCAAGTGGAAAACAGCATACCTGATGGAGATAAATCCAAAACTGCACCTGCCTCCAGCAATTATAAAAAAGGGAATGATCGACCCCACTTTGAGAAGGGAAGATTTCATGATGGGCCAAGAGGAACTGCTCTTCCAGTGTCAACTCAAACTGATACCCAAGAAGTGAAATTCAAACTGGGCAGATCTTCGAAAAGCCACAGCAAAGCGCACACAGGTGGCAAAACTTCCGTACTCCACCAACCAGGAGGGAATCAGAGCCGTTTTGGGGCGCATTGGAGTTTATGGAGAATTCTTCAAAGATTTCGCAAAAGGACCCCAACTCCCGACGAAGTTTCCCCAGAAAGATGCGAAGTTTGAATTCTCTGATGCCTGCAAGGCCGCGTCTCCGCTTTTAAAAAACTAGCTGATGGGTTCCCTAATAATACGCGCCCCATTCTGGAATCACCCTTTTGAGGTGATATGCGAGGCTAGCAACTGTGCTGTGGGGGCGGTATTAACGCAGGAAATCCATGGGAGAAGATATGTGGTCCTCTACGCTTCAAAAACATTGAGTCGAGCACAAAAGAACTATGATGTGACCGAGAAAGAAATGCTATCAGTAGTCCTTGCACTTGGGAAGTTCAGACAGTACCTACTTGGTTCCAAAGTGAAAGTGTATACAAACCATGCGGCCATCAAAGACCTATCGGCTAAGGGAGGGTCAAACCCGCATTTGATCAGATGGTTACTCCTTCTACAGGAATTTGAGTGGGAAGCAGTTGATTGAAAAAAATGTGAGAACGGAAAGGCGGATCAACTAAGCCAAGTGCTGCAAGGAGATTCTGGGGAAGCCATTCCATTCGTTTTCCCTAAAGAACGCCTGTACCTGATCAACCCAATATCTGAAAGACAGTGGAGCTGCCAGGAAGAGAGAACTGATCAAACCAAACAAGGAAGCTGGGAATGGCATGCACGAAAAAAAAGTAATGTTCGCAGGAAGGACCAACTATTTGGTTGAAAACAGGTCACCTGTAAAGGACGGAATAGAGGCAATTGTGGTGGAAGATATTCCACCACACATGCCCAATGCTCTTTACCAAAAAAAGAATGGTTCCACATAAAGCTCAAGAATCCTAACAAGTTCACTGTAGCAGATTGTAAAACCAGGTTTCTATTTCGACAGTATACAAACAAGGTAGGAGTTGCAATTCAATCTGTATATATCTTATTCAATATAAACTTATTTGTGCATCAAATGTAAATAATATACTATACATCTATCTAAGAATACTTAGGTCATCTGCAACGCTGTCTGTTATCCGTCTCATCCCTTAATTATTCATGGACCTCACTGTGCTTTTCATCCATCTCTTAACTAAGAGACAGAACCTGCAACCCTACATTTCTTATCCGTCTCTTATCTCATCCCTTAACTATTCATTCAATTTCATTTTTTTATTTTTATTTCCAACAAATTCAATTAATAAAAACACACTTCATTAAATAAAATAAAATTACAACTTAAAATTCTTAAAAAATTAAAAAAAAAAACATAATTAAAAATCCTAAAAAATGTAAAAATACATAATTTAATTTCTTCAGCTCACTCTCTCTAAATTCAAAATCTCAAAGCGCAAAGAAGTAGAAGAAAAATCATGTGCGTCTACCGGTTGCCAAATTTTGCTCAAATGTGCTCCATTAGATCATCTTGGAGTTGGGCATGGGCGGTAGAATCACGTGTCCTTGCCCGAATAGACAACCAATCTTGCAAAGACGGATGCACTCCACTGCGAGGCGGACTACTTGTGGTGGAGCTTCCGGGGGTTTTTGGGTCGAACCAATTTCCCTCCTCGGGTCCTTCGTCGGCGACAATCATGTTGTGCAAGATTATGCACGTATACATGATGTCGACCATACTCTCCATGAACCACATACGAGCTGGGGCTTTGAAAATGTTGAAGCGCGCTTGGAGAACCCGAAACGCCATCTCCACATCCTTGCGAGCAGCCTCCTGCATCTGCGTAAAAAGAGACTGTTTGCGTTCACCGGCCTGTTGAATGTCTTCACGAAGGTTGGCCACTTCGGGTAGATGTCGTCGACAAGATAGTACTCCATTTTATACCGCTGGTTGTTAGCGATGAAGTTGATGGCCTACGCTTTACCATCCAAAACGTCGGCGAAGAGGTCGGATTGGTTGAGCACGTTGATGTCGTTGTTCGATCCGAGGACCCCGAAGTACGCATGTCAAATCCATAGCCGGTAGTCGGCAACGGCCTCGAGTATAACGGTGGGGTGGGTGCCTTTGTGGCCGCTCGTGTATGACCCCCTCCACGCCACAGGGCAATTCTTCCATTCCCAATGCATGCAATCGACGCTGCCAAGCATCCCGGGGAATTCGTGCAATTCTTCGTGAAGGTGGAGCAGAAACTGACAATCTGCCGTGCTTGGCTTCCGGAGAAATTTGTCGGTGAAGGCTGCCCGGACGTCTTTGCAGAATTGCATCAAGCACATTCTCCTAGTGCTTTCTCCAATGTGGAGGTATTCGTTGAACAAATCCACCATTTGTCCAGTCGCAAGCTGACGGATTGCTGCAGTACATTTCTGCAGCGTCGTGTGGCTGGGACGGCCGACAGCGTCGAACCCTTCTTGGAATAACTCTTCCCGAGCTGCCAATTTATTTCCGACGTGGAGAAATAGCGGTCGTCGTATGCGGAAACGGCGACGGAAGTAGGTATCTCCCATGCAGGGTTATCACAGAAGTAGTCGCGTACTAACCTCGCGGCGGCTTCCTCCCGATTACGATGGATGTAAGTTCGGGATCATCTTTGGAGCGGCCCGGATTCCTCCGCCTCCCTACGTCGATCTTCTTCAAGTGATTCTTCCATTATTCGACGCATTTGCTCAAATGGATCCATGAATGAATTAACTTTGGTAGAAGAATAAAAGAGATGATCTGAGATGAAAATTGGACTGGAAAGAGAGATGATTTGAGAAGAATAGATGTGAGATGCGTGTATGAAAGAGGAGTATTTATAGAATAAAAAAGAAAAAAAATTGAAAATTACCGCTGAATGATCATATGACCGTTTTTAATTATTTTTATTTTTTTTTATTAAATTCGAATTTTAAAAAAATTGATTTATTGCGTCAGCGTGACGCAGAAGCGCGCCACGTCGCGCGAGCGCATGGCGAGTCAGCTCGCACGACGTCTCGGCGGGCTGGGGACGAGACGGGACGCTGCAACGCGTGCCGCGGCCGTCTCGTCTCAGAGGGTGAGATAAGGGACACCCGCGAGACGCGTTGCGGGTGCCCTTACCTCAACTGCAGCTATGGTAAAACCAGACAACAGTAACGTAGAAATGATGCATAATGCGCATAAAAGAATCAATCCTTCGGCCTTTTACTCATGGTTTTTCGTTTGTTGACGTCCAGGTATCTCTTCCTTAACCGAATAGAATTTGGTGTAACCTGTATAGAAAATGCAAAAAAATTTCAAACAATAACATATTATGCAAAAAATAACAAGTTTATAATAACTATTCATGATTTTCTCAGATGAAGATGAAACACGTGTATGGAATCCGAGTTCATGAGATGAGCTCAATGAGATGGACATCAGGTGGGCTCATCCGATGAAACTTGTGTAAAAGAAGTGGACATACCTCAATGAGCTCATCAGATGCAACGTAACCTATTGCTTCCTCGAGAGACATCTGCACGAAAAAGTGCAGCTTGTTATTTCTCTTATAAGCTGTTTGAGTAACTTTCTACACTTGATTTGAAATTCAAGCATTTCTCATACTATGCATTTTCAAAGTTTGGTGGAATTTCCGCGAAAAGGGTAAACTGTCAACGGTTTGGCAGTGGTTAGTCCAAACTCCAAAGTGTTGTAAAAATGAGAAGGCAAGTAGAGATCAATTGCTTCAAAAGCAACACGGGGAAGGGGCGTTGCAGATATCGTTATCTGCATATTTGTTGGTAAACATATATATTAAGAAGTAGAAATAAAAAAAAACACTCCATTCCGGGTTTGACAAAAAGTATTCCACGTGGTTCTAAACTCATCAAAGCATAAGCCGTGATAGTCCCATATCCCATTGAAACCTGTTAAATCAAGTATAGTTGATTTGTTCAGGTGCTTAAACAGAGCAAGTTAAATACAGACATAACAATTCAAATTATCTCATAAGAATGTCATGTGCCTAATAATGTAAAACCAATTTGTTTTCCAATAAACAATATAGAGAAAAAAGTTGGCAGTAAAACTTAAAGAACCCAATTACAGTTACATTTGTCGGAAGCAAAATAAACATCAGGCTAAACGACATACCTTTTCTGACATTTCCGAGAGGACCTCTATATTTGTTGTGACAGAATAGAGCAATTGTATAATCGAGATAAACAGAAACGTAAAGAGACATAGAATTTACGTGGTTCACAAACGTTGCGTTGGCTACGTCCAGGGGCGGAAACGGAGAACAAATCCGTTCGTCTAGCGGCAAACTATACAGCTTCAAGGCATACTAACAATATTTCTCATATGCTACCAGATAATGCACAAGGAAAAAAATTAATGAAAGAAATATATACTCCCTCTGCCCCTCTACAAGCGATAGATTTCTTTTGGGCACAAAATTTAAGAAAATATTTATTAAGTGGCCAGACAATAAAGTAGGAAGACTAAATGAATTGCTTTTTGCTAAAAATGGAAATTGATCCTGTTGAATAAATTGGTGGACTTTCATTTGGGCTGGTCCTTTCCTTTGGCCCATATGATGCTGAATTTGGCTTGGCCCAAAACTAAGTCTCACACTCCAGATGCAGCCAGGTGTACTCTCACCTGGATCAAGGCTATCAGCCGTTGGATTGTGGTGTGTGCTTGTTATGTGAGAGGTGAGTCCATTCATTTCCTCATTTTCAGTCACTTTCACTCTCTCTCTCTCTTGAAACACTACGATGCTCTCTCTGTCTCTCTCTCTTTCTGTTTTCTTCTCCGACGGATCTCCGGCGGTTTCTTTGTGATTTCTCACGGTTGAAAGGGTCGTAGGCCTTGCTACAGTAGCAGAGAAGGCAACCACTTCGGCTGCTAATGTTGGTTGAGAACCAGGGTTTCTGTTTTGGAGGGTTTTTGGACGGTTTAGATCTGGGGTTTTGGGGTCGTTTAGAGCTGGAATCTGGAGTGTGAGGTTAATCACCGGTTGATTCTGTTGTGCTCCCTTGGATCTGTGTTCTTGAGAATAGGCTAGTGCTATCGGCGAGTGTCTGAGCCGAAGCATTGATTTCTTTGTGTTCTTTACTTGTATCTTGTGTTTCTTGTGTATAACTGTGTTAGATCCAAGAGGATCTATTCCTTGTGTTACTAACCTGTTTGTTAAGTGTACAGGTAGAAGAAGTTAGAGCTACAAGCGAGGACAATCTTAGTCTAGGTGTAATACCTAGATTGTAAATCTGTATTCAAGATTCATTGTAACATTGAATTGTAATATCAGTCGCATGGTTGGAGTTTGAGTGAGCTCCCTAATGAAGAACAAAGAGGTCTTGGTAAATTGTGAATTCGATCTATGTCTGATCCCTACAAATCCCTTGTAGCGGGACAATAAAAAATGAAATATCAATCACTTGTAATGGAGACAAAGAGAGTACAAATTTACTCTGGTCGAAAGTAAAGAAATCAAACACATATAAAGTATATGACAGAAAACTAAGTTTCCTTGTAAAACATAACTTGAAAATATAAACTCAATAAACATAATGTTAGAGATTAAATGATATCTTTAGTGGTGTTGTCTAGTTCCGGGTAGTTGGAAATCTTCGAACTTCCATCCTCGTCCGGTAGACAACCCTATCTACACAACAAGCCTGCAAAAAGGTTTAATCCAATGATCACTATGATTCACTATATGGTATTTAAACTTCACTATATGCTATGTTAACTTCACTATAAAGCACATTTACTTCACTGTCAACAATATTTACTTCACTAAAGAGCATATTTACTTCACTATAAACAATATTTAATTCCCTGCAAGACATGCAGAATATAGTTCGCTACATGCACAATATACATCACTATATGCTCAATACTTCACTGGAATGAAAAAACAGTACGCTATAAGGCATGGATCATATACTTAATACATCATACTTACTTCCCTGTAAACAATATTTACTTCTCTGATGATCATATTTACTTCATTGTAAGACATGCGCAATATAGTTCATTATATCCATAATATACATCACTATATGCTCAATATACTTCACTGAAATATCAATCATCAGTATAAAAATCATATTTACTTCAATATAAAGCATATTTACTTCACTATAAAGAGTACTTGAAACAGAAAACTCACTAATAGGAAAGTGATGGGTCCAGTGAACGGGGTGGATTTGTTCAAATTTAGCCACCTATCATGTCACGACCGCCTTTTAGGGTTAATAAATGCGGGCGATCGTGATTAAAGAACTTAATGAACAGACATAGAAAACTAGGGTTTCAATAACGGTTTGACCAAGAATTTAAGTTAAATAAATAAACGACCAAGGGTATTTATGTTTAATAAAGGAAAAGACTTAAAGGTTTGACATTATTCAAAAGATAACGAGTTTTCAACATCCAATTAAACAGTTTCAACGTTTAACGCAAGTTAGTATAGAAAACATCACAGCGGAAGCATCCAAGAGAAGAGTGAAGTCATGCGTGAGGACACAACGACACTCGGAGTTTCAAAACAACCATAGTATATTATAAATTCTGCTCAACAACACCAACCACTCGTCGCCGCTCAACCTGCACATAGGGAAAACACATGCAAGGCTGAGTACTATAAAATACAGGGCTTAGATCTGTCGTAGGTGTTTATTTAAGTTGCTTAGCGAAGAAGAAGGTCGTAGTCCGTTAGAATAGCAATTCCTGACACCTTTTCGTTGTTTACAACTTTTTAGTAGTGCGTTTATTTTGTCAGTGGTCCCGTGTTAATTTTTCCAGAAGCACATTTCCATCCTTAGTTTAGTTGATAAATTCAGCATGTTTCTTAATTTGAGTCTGTCTTGTTTAGTTGATCCGTTTAGCTTAGTGAGTTGATCAGTTTAGCATTTAGTCCAATTCTTAACCCACTGGAAAGCGTGGTTGCAGCCAAAAACCTCCCAATGTCTCAAACACAACTCAACCCGCCTCTATCCCTGAGGGATTCGACCCTTACTTTTTTTTTCTCAAACACCTTAGCGGTGGTGGGTTAGGCAGACCCCCGAGATTCGACACTTACTTCCCTTTACTAGATTATAGTATTGTGGGTTAAGGTCTTGAAAGCCCTAAGTCTCTCCGTTTGCATACCAACGACCAGATAGTAACCTGCTTGATCCATTGACTGTTTAGCTTGATCAAGTGCATGACCTCTATGTGCTTTCTTTAATCTGCATGCGAACTTGAGCACTTAGTTTAAAGGCAAGTTTTCAAATGGCGCCGTGCCGGGGATGGATGGTGTTATATGTGCATGTGTTTGAGATACTTTGTGTACATATTTTTTATATTTTTATTTTCTTTTTCACTTTATGCACCGGGCGCTGTAATAACACGACCAACTAGAGAGATACAGAGTCCAATTGGAGAATCAGAGAAGTAGCCAACCCGGTCGTCACTAGATCTGGACACAGGGGGACCATCGAATACAAGCTCTGAAGGAGAGGAGGATCAAAACCTGTTTGCTGAGCCGAAGGAGGAGACTGTTGTAGAGGAAAGACCAATCAGAATGACTGCACTAGTAGATGACGATCCTGAGATCGGTTCTCTCGACGCTCACTTTCCTGGTGAGCCAGCTCAGGCCATAGTGAGAAAGCGAATATAGAGGTGAAAAACAACATACTAGCCGTTATGCCTCACTATTATGGAAGGAAAATCGAGAGCCCATATGAATTCCTACAGTATTTTGCAAAAATCTGCGGAATTCAGAAACGTCTGGTTGGGTCAACTGGGGACGACTACAGACTAAGGGTAATCCCTTTCACTCTAAAAGGGGAAGCGGATAATTAGTTCATGAGGCTGCCTCCAAATTCCATCAGAACATGGGCTGATTTCAGATCCCAATTTTTGGATTACTTTTTCCATTCCACAAGGACCAATGCTCTGAAGAAGGAGATACAAGGACCTCATCAGGATAGCGATGAAACTCTGAGTCAGTACTAGAGTAGGTTTAAGGGGATGTTGGACGCATGCCCAAACAACCACATGGTGGAGGCACAAATTTTCAACAATTTTTATTAAGGGATGACACCCGAGAGCAAGGGTTTGATGAATTCCTCGAGTGGTGGTGACATCTCTAAGTTGAAGGTGAGTGAAGTGAAAAGGGTGCTTGATAGGCTGGTCAATGCCAAGAAGGCTTATGACTCTCCCCGGGCCCTGATAATGAGACGAGTAGTAGCAAATACAATGGTGGAAACTACTGAAGACATGATGGAAGCTCGAATGAACAGGTTGGAGAAGGCAATACTGACTGTCATGGAGAAAAACAACCTATCTGCTCATGCGGAGAAAGTGAAGACTGCATCGAGTCAGGAGGAGGTGTATCCTAGTTATGGACCACTAGGAGAACAAGAATTTCAAGCATAGGTGAATGCGTATTTTTGAATAAATGAAGATAAATAATTTCCAATAATAGTATTTTTAAAAAAGAAACTATCTCCTTGATCTTTCTGTGGTTCTAAATGTCATTTTGCCTCCAGATTCCCTACATTCGAATCTTCCCTTCCACTCCAGAATAATCAGCTACTGATTGCCACACACTAACTAAGTCAACTACAGCCCTTGACCAGCAACAACACACGTGATTCTTGAATTGAACGAACAAGATTATCTCATTTGTGCTACACCGGTTCACTGCGATACACACGATAGTTACCTGGAAATATTGTTAGTGCAAATGTTAATGTACTAAAAAAAGAAATCAGTTTTCATTTCAATTTCGCTCTCCCTACAGACTCTTCTGTCGTCGTTCTTCCCTCTCAAGAAAAAATCAACACGGATAAACTCAAAATTAGCCACTGTATGCGTCTCTAATCGTGATATTTTGTGCTGAATTTCCCCATCACTCGGTCGTTTTCGTGCTGCTGTTTTCGCTCCCTTTTGGAGGAAATGGAAATGATCGCTGTGGAGGAATCGAGTATTCTGATGGTTTGTTGTTATGCTATTGGAGGAGGAATGGTCGCCGGCAAACGAATAGCTAGACGGTTTGTTAAAACTTTTATAATACCTACGGTGCCTCGAAGTTGTAAATTCATGCCTTTCTAATCTCCGAGTTAGGGTTTCGTTATCTTTTTGTTTTTAGTGTGATTGGAGCTTAAGCTTGGATTATTGTCGAATAATCGTGGTGAATTTTGTTCTTCAACCGTATTGCTTTTGAAATTTGGGGGAAAATAATTTCTGGATTTTGCAAGTTGTGTCTCGATTGAAGTAGCGGTTTGGAGAAGTTGATTGAAATTCCTTCTGTTATTTGCAAATTTCTGTCTGGTATATGATGCTTCAATCGTGAATTTTCATTCTGGGCACAGTGTATGGCTGGAGTTTGAGTTGGGTGTTTTTTCTGTGCATTGTGGTGACAGTTAGAATTTATGTTTTGGCTAAATTAGCTTTAAGGAAGCATACTTTTCTAGATGATTTTTGATTGGGGGAAGATGGAGTTAGGTTTTCCTAAAACAAGCATTGGTAATTTGAAAGAGCAGTTGTTGAGGAAAACTCTTCGTAATGTTCGAGCACAGGGGCATCCATATGTCGAGCTTAGGGAAGAGGGGAAGAAGTTAATCTTTTTCTGTACTATGTGTCTTGCGCCTTGCTATGGAGAATCAAGCTTGTTTGATCACCTTAAGGGCCATTTTCACACTGAAAGACTAGCCACTGCACAGGTTACGCTGCTCAAACCAAATCCATGGCCATTCAGTGATGGTGTGTTTTTCTTCCATGATGATATGGAGGAGAAAAGTAAAGTTTTACCTGATGGCCAAAACAAGTTGCTAGATATACACAACGGTGTTGCTGACAGCCTTGCAATTGTTAAATATAGTGGAAATGTCGGAGCAGTTGCTAGCACAGTGAGTTCACTGGAGAGTGAGGATAATGCCGATTGTAATGAAAATTGGCGGTTGCTAGTTATTCCAGGTGTTCTGCAAAAAGATGAGGTTTCTGATTTGGTAGTGAGGCATATTGGAGATGGAAAAATTGGTGCCAGGTTTATTCAGAAGGATGGGGTCTCCAGGGAAATTCGCAGAATATGGTGTCAATGGCTAGGGAATGCGGATATCACCACTGAGGATGATGATGGGACTCCTGAGCATGACTTTGCTATTGTTACCTTTTCTTACAACTATAACTTGGGACGAAAGGGGTTACTCGATGGTTTCAGATATTTGCTTCCATCCAGTCCTCATTCAGAAGCCGAGGATAGTGGCTCTTCCAAAGGCAAGAGGACGAAGTCATTTTCTGATTCTGAGGATATAACTGGGGCCTTAAGAAATCAAGATGACTCTTCTGGGGAAGAGTCTCAATCTTCAAATAGTTTAAAGTCAAAAGTGCTGTTCTCTGGAAATGATGATCAGGTGGTGCATTCTCGCATTATTTCGAGCAAGACTATCAGGAAACAATTAAGAAACCAACACTGTATCGCCTCTGAGAGGACTTGTGATATATGTCAACAGAAGATGCTGCCTAACAAAGATGTTGCTGCTTTGTTAAATAGGAAGACTGGAAAGCTTGTATGCAGTAGCAGAAATCTTACTGGGGTTGGACATCATCTGAACTTCTCTTTTCCAATAATTAGCTTACTGGCATTACAGTGTCCTTTTCATTTTTCTAATATCTGACATTTCTCTTGTCTAATGTCTCCATTTGCTTACAGGCATTCCATCTATTTCACGTATCATGTCTCATTCACTGGATACTGCTCTTTGAGGTGGTTTTCACTAAGCAGTCAGATGAGCCCAAAGTAAAACCGAGATCCAGGAAAAGGGCTAAAGGAAAGAATGGGCAGAAGCTTGAGATGCACGACAAGCGAATTTGCTCAATATTCTGCTCTGAATGCCAGGGAACTGGAATAATAATTGATGGGGATGACCGCGAGAAACCAACTGTCCCGCTTTCTGAGGTTCTTTATTATCTAGAACTTGTTTTTTGTATCTGAACTTTCACCATTTATGTTACTTCTTCAAATTATTTGCATTCTTTTTGGCAAGATTCTTTTTCTTTTCTATTGCTAATTGTTTCTTATGTTTTTTTGATCCTAGATATTCCATTATAAGATCAAACTTTGTGATGCTCGCAAAGCTTGGATAAAAAGTCCTGAAATACTGGATAACTGCTCATTGGGCTTTTACTTCCCTCAGCAATCTGATGGAATATACGAGGTGAAGGTCTTGTGATATTACGATAAATGTCAATCCTAAGCCTACAAGATATGTTGGTTTTGGTTATTGCAATTTTAGGTGTCCACAAAACATGCCATTGACGCTAACAAATATAATTTGATTCCCTAAATGTCAGGAAACCGTAGCACCACTGAAATTGCTACGCTTCTATCGAGCTGATGAATAGATAGATTTCACTGAGCGTCTTCATCTACTGGCAATAAAGGCTTGGTTTAGTTGGCAGTTTTTAGTTAAACAACTTAGGGTCTTAAGTACGTTGCATTTGCTTACATCTGTTCTTCACTTCTTTGTAAATGCATTGCAATCTTTTGGGAAGATTTACCATGAAGTTATTACTAAGATCACTGTTTAATTGTTTGATGTGGTAGGTTTATGCAGAATTCTATTTTTCTATCTATATTACCAATGTTTTAACCTGTTACACCGACTACATATAAATTGTATAATTAAATATAGAGTAACATATTAAATATATCCGTTATTAAGAAAAAAAACTTGTCATTCTTTGCTGGTTCCACTTATTAAGAAAAAAAACTTGCCATTAGTCCTCCACTCTAATTAATCAAAAAGATTTCCCCTAAAATTATAGTACTCCCTCCGTCACCGGTGCAGTGCTTAGGACCTTTGTCCGAGCACTTGATCTTGCACATGAGCCAAAAACAGATGCAGCTTGTCCGACCACCTGATCTTGCACACTGAGCTAACCGCGCGTCCTCACGCCGGCTTCATCACCGTGCACCTACCAACCATGTGTCCGAAGTCCGGCCTTGCCGTTCCCTGCATTTGGCATCTGGGCCTCCGATCAATTATGTTTTGACCAATTTAGCTTACCCACTTGAATCATATTAATTAAACATTTAAAATGTGTTCGAATATGTGTGACTGACAGTGCTAATCTTCAACTTTCGTCTATTGAACCCTATACGGATGTCGCTGCTGCATCCACTGTAAGGTGAAGTCTCCATATACTACTCATTAAATGCATTGTGACTTTAAATTTAAATGACATCGTCATATTTGGACCAATTCATTTTATTTGGGACGAAAAGATACCGAACATAATGTATAGTAATAAATCATCATTTGGCATACGTTTGGAACCAAATTTGAACTATACCCGTAACTTACTACTCCGTTAATTGCCTGGAGATTGAAGGCAACATCAACATACATAGAGAGGTAAACAATTGCATCAAATAAACATACAGAATCAATCAGGTCTTTTATGTTTGGAGTTATCTTGAAGAACCAGATTCCATGTATCCAAGAGCACAGCACTAGAATTTGCTACAGAAGATGAGAGATTAGTCGACCACACAATCTTCTTTCGACCATCCAAGATCACGAGATTTCCATCAGATGATATCTGAAATGTTCCAGATAAATCATTGAGAGGCCTATTTCTATTAGCAACCCATACAACAGTCATCACCGGGAGATCGTACATGATACCGAGGTAACGGTGACTGGTATTTAGGGGGCTGAAAAAACTCAATTTGAATCTATTTGCATTGGAAACCAAAGCTTCAGTTTCCTTGAGAGATTCATTAGACTGAAATTACCAATATTTCATAATAGAGATGTACTGAATCTGGATTCATATATAACCCCTCCGTCCCACTAAATGTGAAACATTTGGTTTTAGGCACGAGATTTTATGTAGTTTTGTTTTGTGAAGTAAGTGAAGAGAGAATAAAGTAGAGAAGAAGATGTTTTCATTTTAGGAAATGAGTCACTTTCAATAGACCTAATGAAATATAATATTATACTTCTCATCTCATGTCTAGAAGCAAGACTCAACAACATATTCAAACCTAACAATCGACATTTCTGACTAATCCAATTCTGCTCCATCGGATCAATATATCCATAGAATGTAGTTTGATACATTTAAAATTGGAGGCAATTGAAACTACCCATTTCATTTTGTAAAAAGTAAAATTACATCTAAAGCTTCCAAATTAATGTAAATTCCATCTAAAATGATTACCAAAACTATTCAACAGTCTAAATTCAACACCAAAAAACAATAATATGAGACAAACATACAACATTGATCAGTTTGAACTTATTTCCATTGGAAGCCAGAGTTGGTATGAGATTCATTAGCCTTTATGGTTGAAGAAAATGTAAAGAAACTTACGTAATTATTTGGAGCACAAATATAAATATATACAATGAATTCTCCAGTTATGTTCGGCCTAAATAGACTCACTCATTTAACCATACTCGCCAATAATCAAATGCATTGTAAAAGCAGTACTTACCTCCAAACTTTAAACTTCTCGCATTCCCGATAAACGCCTGGTTTGCATCTTGCCGGTAATATTCGTGAATAGCAATCAAGTTGAGCATTACGACGATAAAAGACACAACGGCCATGATTAATCGGTGGTAGCTGGTTCTACTCATGACAATATCCTACCTTCAACATCTCTTAGATTTTATTTTTGGATAATCTATTTTCGCAAATTGAACCATTTAATTTAATTAAATGCACTTATTTCATTAAAAGAAGAAGCTAATAGTTTCTAGCAAACATACTACAGTATAATCTCACTCTCATAGCCATAATATACATGGAAAATAGGTCTCAAAACTACCTTCCTCCTAATATAGAAATAGTCACATCATTGCTAGAGGGCTCGCTCGCTTGAGAGCTCTGAATCCCAACAAACGCTGGTTGCTTCGGGTGAGGAAGCTCTACGATCTCACAGCTAAGCATCGACAGCACAGTCAACATGTTAGGCCTATCTGCTGCTATTTCTTGAACACACAAAAGTCCTACATTTGCATATCTCACTATATCATCTTCAATTGCACTATCATACAGTGCAGGATCCATCAAATTTGTAAGCTTTCCTTCATTCCACAATTTCCATGCCTGTTTGTTGATATACACAAGAAAAATTAGATTTTTACTATCTCTTGTGAAAAAAATATGGACACTATTATTGAACACTACTACTTACATAAGCTGTAAGGAATTGTTGATCTTCGTCACAAAAACTGGAATTCTTCTTTCCACTCACAATCTCCAGTAATAGGATGCCAAAGCTATAGACATCGGATTTCTCGGAGAATATTCCACGATGTGCATATTCCGGGGACATATATCCACTGCAACCATGAATACATGATATGAATATAATTAGCATTGCAACAAGAAATTTATTTTGCTTGAATGAGGCAATCAACATGTGCTGCTCACTATGTCCCAACAACTCTTGTTGTATTGGCTTGATCAGCTTTGCCACCAAATATTCTTGCCATACCAAAGTCGGAAATTTTAGGGTTCAACTCCTCATCCAACAAGATGTTGCTTGCCTTGAGATCTCTGTGGATAATCTTTAGCCTCGAATCTCTATGTAGGTAAAGCAGGCCTCGACAAATCCCCTCAACAATTGATTTGCGCTTTTGCCAGTTGAGAAACTCTCGTTTATGTGAACCTGAGAAAGATTATTTAAATCAACAGCAGCAGTGCAGCACATGAGCTTGCATAGAAGAAGTGACGATCCACTAACCAAAGAGAAAGGCATCCAAGCTTCCATTGGGCATATATTCGTAAACTAGCATCTTTTCTTCATGCTCAACACAGCAACCGATTAATCTGACAAGATTGCGATGCTGAAGCTTTGAGATCACCATGACCTCATTCATGAACTCTTCCACACCCTGGTTGGAGGATCTTGCTAGCCGTTTTACAGCAATTTCTTGTCCATCTGGCAGTTTCCCCTGCGAAATAAAGATCAAATCAAATTTTCATTAACATAACAAAGAAGAAGAAAAAGAAGAAGAAGAAGAAGAAGAAGCCTACTTTGTACACTGGACCAAAGCCACCCTCTCCGAGCATTTTGGTTCGATCAAAATTTTCTGTAGCATTTGAGAGCATCTCGAATCTAACAATAGGCAGTTCCCCGAGTTCACTTTCCTTTCTTTGGGAGAATAGCAATCCTTTCTTATTCTTCCTTGCTGCTTAATGTCAAAACAAGTGTCTAAGAAGTTGTGTACACTGATAAACACAAAGTTTATAAATTAATTACCTCTGTAATTCGACAAAAATTTTCGCACAAAGTATGTGCATACAGCAATTAGTATAGACCCCATAATCACCGTTGTTGCGATAATCGCTCTTCTGTCATGCTTCTTATCTGCAGAAGATCATTATCAGTCAAAAAAATGAACTGGTATAAAAATTTGTACTACAAGTTATTTCATATCAGATTCAGAGAGTAGAGAGCATCATATTAGTATATTACGTAGTTGTGAATAGGCCAGTCGAACGTACAAGTCTTCACCACCGGAAGCAAACTTGACAACATCAGTTAAGTTCTGAGACCAGTGCATACACCCAATTCCAGTAACATCTGCATAAGCTATACAAGAACAATCACCCAAGCATGCGCCTCTGCAGTCTTTATCAATGGGAAACAATATATAATGATCGGGCAAGCCTACTCCCTCCATCTTCAGAAACTCATCCTCTTTACCCAAAGAACTGTTTTGTTCACATTTTAAGGGAGTTTCTCTTGTGCATCCACTAGTCCAGTTTCCTGCCTCCCACTCATCTTCAGCTTTTGGCAAGAAGCCTCGGAAACAGGTACAAATTGGACTCTCCCGAGCATCACAACTTCCAAAAGATCCGCACTTGCCATAAATGTCACACTCGTTAGGTGCTGATGTTACATCCCAGGCTTTCTTCTCATAAGACCACTCCCTCCCCTTTACAACCCCCGAAGATGTCAAGACATAATATTGCAAAACAGACGAATTTGGAACGTTAAACATGTAATATGTAGTTCCTGGAGAATCATTGCCAACAGTAGTTCCATCATTATACAAAGCTCTCATTTCAGGCTGCCTAATGAATCTCTGACCATTCCACGGACCACTGTACCAGTAAGGAATATTACCATCCTTCAAAATATACGTCCCTGCAAGGTCCGGCATAATTTCCATGGCAAACCTTCCAGGTGCCGGATCATCCGGGCTTGTCCACGACGTCAGAACATTCTTCTCGTTCCTATTCACGTCTACAAAAAGGCGCATAGTTGGAAGAAAGGAATCCGAAGCATGTTGGAAGCTCTCCCAAACATATGCACCATTGGAGTTATCTTGAAGAACCAGATTCCCTGTATCCAAGAGCACAGCACTAGAATTTGCCACAGAAGAAGAAATATTAGTCGACCACACAATCTCCTTTCGACCATCCAAGATCACGAGATTGCCATCTGATGATATCTGAAATGTTGCAGAGGAATCGTTGAGAGGCTTGTTTCTATTAGCTACCCATACAACAGTCATCACCGGGAGATTGTACATGATACCGAGGTAACGTCGGCTGCTATTTGACGGGCTGAAAAAACTTAACTTGAATCTATTTCCATTGGAAATCAAAGCTTGAGAGTTGGCAAGGGATTGATTAGCATTTATGGTGTCAATGGCTGAAGAGAATGTAAAGAAACAAGTGAATATGAGTTGAAGCACATAATATCCAAATCTGATCCCCATGAATAACTTCTTTTCTTCTTTGCAAGGACTAGAATTATACCATAGCACTACAGATTTGAATATGATTCAGATATTTAGATGTGAAACGTTTGACTTATTTCATTGTTATTTTAGTTTTTGTTCAATGTACGTGTACTAATTGTGAATAACAGAAAGTTCGAGGAAAGTATTTTCTATTATTCGGATAATGAAAACCTTATACCACCAATAATTAAACAGCACCTAAAGATGAAGCCAAGAAACAAAGCATTAGGCCACACCGACAATTGACTTGGTAAAAAGGGGGGAAAATAGTAGATTTAAAAATTGATAAATATAAACAGATGCAATGAATTCTCCAATTATGTTTTGGGGTAAGAAAAGTCTTTCGATTGAACAAAAACTCAATTTTACTCACCAGTAATTAAATGCACTGTAAAATTAATGAATGAAAAATCAGTACTGTACTGACCTCCAAACTAAAAAATTGTCGCGTTTCTGGCTGGTTTTGCCTCTCCTCTCCTCTCCTCTCCAGTATTCACATCTCAAATGGTCGAAGGTTACGACGATAAAAGTGGGGCATCTGAAATGGCTCTGTGACACAACGGCCATACTTGAGGTGTCGGACTTTTCTCCTCACCACCGTGGACGATAAAAGAAGCAATCATAATTAATTTTATATAATTGTCCACTTTAGTTCTGACATTAGTTTTAAAAATTTAAATTAAAGTGGTTGAAAACGTTAGTGGAATATGAGTCTCTTTCTTATACTCCCTCCGTCCCGCACTACTCGCACCTTTCTTTTTGGGCACGGAGATTAAGGAATGAGTGATAGACAAAGTCAACAATTACGGTTGTAGGTATAAATTATTACTAAAATGGAAAGAGTGCAAATAACTTGGGACGCCCAGAAAGGAAATAAGTGCAAGTAGTGCGGGACGGAGGGAGTACTATAAAAGTGAGACTCATATTGCATTTACTTTTTCAACCACTGTACTTTATATTTATTAAAACTCGTGCCGGAATAGATAGATAAAAAAATAAGAGAGAAAGAGATGTTGAGTATGTCATAGTTGAGAGAGAGGGATGTTGAGTATGACAAATTAATAAATAATAAATAAAAAGAGAGAATAAAGTAAGAGAGTAAAGTAAAAAAGAGAAAAAATTGACTCCATCTGTCCCTATGTAGCTGAGTCGTATTCCTTTTTTTGTTGTCCCACTGTAGCTGAGTCGTTTCCTTTTTTAGCAAAAGAACAACTTTTCTTCTCTCTTATTTTGCTCTGTCTTACTTTATTCTCTCTTCATCTCTCTATTTTATTCATTTTCTACTTTATTATTCATTTAACTTTTCTTCTCTCTTGTTTTGCTCTGTCTTACTTTATTCTCTCTTCATCTCTCTATTTTATTCATTTTCTACTTTATTATTCATTTACTTAACTCACTTAACACATTTTTTCTTAAATCTCGTGCCGAAAAAAAATGCTCTACTACAAAGGGACGGAGGGAGTACCATATATGAAATGACTCAACTATAAGGGAACTTCTCTAAATAGAAAAATAACTCGACTATAAGGGAATGAGGGGAATAATAAAATGAATTAGTTAGTGGAACGTGGGTTCTATTTACCATTTATGGTAAAAGTAAAAGTGGACAATTAATAGGTAACGAATAAAAATGGCAAAGATGGACAATTAATAGGGAACGGAGGGAGTAATAAAATAATCTCATCTGTCCCAAAAGAATATGCACTTTGAATTTAACATGAATTTTAATGTGAAATTGATAAATTAAGAAAGAGGTTGAGGGAAAAAGTAATTAAAGTATGTGGAGAATGACTCTCACCTCACTAGAGAAAAAATATGTTTTCAAAATTAGAAAATGCATATTTTTGTGGGACGGACTAAAAAAAAGTGCATATCTTGTAAAACTGACAGAGTAATAATAATTAATTTTTAAAATCTAAGATACTCCCTCCGTCCTCTGTCCACATTCCTAAATGACACATGATATTAGTCAGGTGTAGTAGTTGAGTATGATAAAGTAGAGTAAAAAAAGTGATTGAATATTTTAATCAAAGATAGACGAGAGATGAATTTGTTTCTAAATATGAAAACTGAACATCTTGAATGTAACAAATTAAAAAGAAAAGGCAGACATATTGAGTTGGACGGGTACTTGTATATCAATATAGTTACACAATATTATTATCATCATATCAATGCATATGTGATAAAATAAAACTAATGTCTCAATCATACTCCCTCTATCCCCCAAAAATTGACAAACTTCTAAACGATACGGGTGGGTTTTAATATGTAATTTGTCGAGTAACAGAGGGATGAGAAAAAGAAAAAAAGTGAGGGTAAAAAGATAATGGAATGAGTGTTAGTAGATTATGGGGTCTATATAAATGATGTGTAGGATTAAGATTATTAATTGTTGAAAAACTTTCTATATTTAGACTTTGTCTAATTTTGGGGATGACCCAATATGGTAAAACTAGTACTCCCTCCGTCCTATAAGAATATGCACTATTTTCTTTTTAGTCCGTCCCACAAGAATATGCATTTTCAAATTTTGGAAATTGTTTTCTCTCTATGAGGTCGGACTCATTCCCCGCTAACAATACTTAAATGACTTTTTCTCTCTACCCCTCTTTTATTTATCAATTTTGCATTAAAACCCGTGTCAAACCCAAAGTGCATATTCTTTGGAAACGATGGATTCTAGTCATATTCCTTTGAATCATTATTCAGGAAATCATAATTATCAGCAATAACAATATTACTTCCATGAGAAATAAACGACAGCTAGGAGATATGAAGTTGCATATATGGAAATTAATATTTTTTTTTATCGAATTTGGATAAACAACGATATCGTTTTGAGCATTTAGACGATGTCACTAGTTAACATTGGGTGAGTTGAAATAGACATTTTGCTTTGCCATATAAGATACAATTTGAAGCAAATACACCATGATTGTCCCGAAAGTATACAATTAGATTTGCATGCAAAAAAATTGGAGTGCCAACCAAATAAACGCATTTTGTGAATATTAGGTGATAGGTTTGTGTGAGGCTATTGTTCTTCTTTGGATTCTACCTATTGTTCTTGTGTTCAACTGTCAACCAACACAAGGTATGTTCTTTTAATTTCTGAGCTTTGAACTTGAATTCTTTCATTGACTTTGTTGTTGATATGTTTTGGTAGTTTGATTCTAAGCTTTGAATTTGAATTCTTTCATTGAATGACTTTGTTGTTGATATGTTTTGGTAGTTTGGATTGGAGTTTGATGTGCAATGATATATTTGTATGTTTTGGATTTATTGGAATTAAATATTATTAGGTTTGCTTGAATAATTAATTTGTCAACGAAATTTGAATATCCCTTTGACTTGATTATTGATACACCTAGTACATTCTTAGTATTGTGAGACTATGCATGATGGGTAAATTGTCAAAATTTTGTTTCTTAACATCTAATTTTATAAAATAATAATCAACTAAATTAATTTTAAAAAAAACATTAAATAATGAATCATATAATAAAAGGGCAAAAATATCATATCTAATCTATGAATTAATCTAGTCTATCAAACACTTTAATTATTCATCTCAATTTTTTATCAAACCTACCAAACAATAACACTTGATTCTTATCCGACTTTGTATCTTAATTCTAATCTTAAAGCTCATCTTAACTTAATAATCTTATGTTAACTCAACATCTATACCAAACAAGTGCATAGTTTGCTTTGTTCTATCCTAGTTTCAGCGCATAAAGACACTACAAAATTAAACTATACATGTTGTATGAATATATCATAACACAAGATGATCTTTCAAGACCTGTCTAGCAAGATCAAATGCCCCACTTTGCTTATATATCAGGTGAAGATTGTAAGCTGCTTCGCGACGAAGATCACAATAGCCTGGCATTTTGATCTTGGTTGCATTTTGATCTTCATATGGGAGCGTTGGAATGGGATAATCCTTTTCGCGGGTAGTTAGTGCCTTCTCGTAGTATTGAGCAGCCAAAGAAACAAGGCCAACATGATGGTACGCCCGAGCAATGTTGTACAATGCCTCCTGCAAGAGAATTTCGAATGTAAAGTCATACTTTGATGGATTGAATAATCTTAATCATTCGATCTTATCATCCTTCAAATGTTCAATCATATGTCATGCCAATCTAAACTACCACCCTAAAGCGCTAACATGGGAATTAGAATCTCGAAAGATAGTAGACTGAGAGAGAACTATTAAGACGTAAACCTGACTGTCTCCACAAAGGCGCAAGTTGTTATAGAGGAACGCGAGCCCTTGTAAGAAAGTCTGGTGCTTGTTTTGAAGTCGGAGGCCAAGGGACAAATTTATCAAGGCGGTTCCTACAAAAATAGTAGGAACATAAATGAATTTCACCTTTTTCTCAAGCAAGCATAAAAAATATCATAATTTATGCTGATCTTTAATTCTAGGAGGTGAAGATGCATACCTCCACAAAGGTTGATCAAGGGATTGTCATGCATCAGTTTATAGGCTTGCAAGTATTCTCGAGCAGCAGTTTGATGCTGACTGATCATAGTAAACTGGTGGCCGGTAATAAGAATAGGTGGTATAGAATCGTTGTGTTTCAGTCTCATGGAATGAAGGAGCTTGTTGAGTCTTGATAGTTGATTCATTCTGAATATGTGATGAGCAAACTTGAGGAAGCAAAATAAAATTTTATCTTACATGAAATTCAATAATCTAATTTGCACCGACTATTACCTGAGTATTACTTTGTAGCAGTGATTCCAAGCAGAAAAACTGTAAGGGTCTCGACTAACAAAGTCACGTACTAAATCCCACCCGTGTACAGGATCAGCAATCAAAGCTTCTAATCCTACATGCGAAAAAAGTTAAACACATCAGAACTTTTCAGAGTTATTTTACGAAAAAGCAACAAAATTTGTACAGGCAAAGATGAGCATAGCGCATAAAAGAGGAGAATTTTAATAAACAAAACTCACGAGCTCCAATAGTCCGAAGCTCCTCCTTTATTTGAACAGGTAATGCCTCTAGTTTTAAGCTGATTTGTACAATCTTTAGTGCATCCGAATACCTTTTCAATGAAGATAATGACTTGCATAACTACAAAAATAGTAAATTACAAAGATATCAGACTGTAATCAAGAAGTTTGATTTGTTTAATAAAAGGTGGTTCCTGTGCAATGTCATGGGATAATGGATAGGTGTTGTGATCGTTTGTACATGCTCGCGTTGTGGGTGTGGATGGGTTAACGGGAAGTTTACTGTTTCATAAGATAACAGGTATACAAAATCATAAAGACACGCATAGAGGGGGAGACAAACAATAAGAGAAGGATTGCAGAGAGACTTACATCTACAATCAACAGATGATTCCTCTCTTCATTCAGAAAGCCTGGCAAAGGAGACTCCATAGACACTTGCTGCACCATGCGCGACACATCATATTCAAAGACGGGCGATTAAAATATGTGAACCAGCAACAACAAGTAGTATAGACTTGAAATTACACCACAATTACTCATTTACCTGAGATTCATCGTCTGAATCATCACTGTTATAATCACATCCAACAGCCAATGCTTCAGCTTGTTTTGCTTCCTTGAGTGCAGCCCTTTTCTGGAGCACCTTTTTTGCTCTGGCAGCTTTGGACCTAACCAGGAGATGGAAGGCAAAGTTCTTAAAAAGGGCACATACCATCAAAACATATACACATTTCGATCCGAAATTGCTATTCCAGTACGAATAAACAAAACTTATTTGTTGTAGACAAGGAATGACAACCATCGTACTAAACCATTTTAAGATTTTGAAAATCCAGATGTATGAGAGGTATTAAGAATGCTCACAGAGCTGCAGAAGAAGCTAAAGGAGGAAGTCCAATAAGAACTCTGTCGGAGTTGGAATCTTTCAGAACTTCTATCCTTTCTGAAAGAACACTACTAGTCAGCCGTGGACGGGATCTGGCCTTATTCCACGAAAAATGTTTGGAATGCCAGTAAGATTCAGAAATTGGGAAATGAATTAGAGAGTAGTGGATATTTTGAGATGGTATAGAGCAGGGTACCTTCCGTTGGTTTTGTTCGACAAGCAATGTCTCGTGAATTACCGGAAAAAGCACGTCTACAAAAGCCTCAACCAACCCTTTAGATTTATAGATCTGAGAAACCTTTAACTTGATCTTTCCACTATGGTGCCACAACTTCCGTGTGTCTAATTTTGAGTCGGGATCTGCTATGATGAATGAAACCCTTCTTACTAGCAACAACTTGAACAAGGATATTTTATTTTAAAAAAATTGCAACAGGTAAGGATACCTGATTCTTCTGGAGGAGAAAGAACAGAAATTGCTTCATCATCTCTGCCTTCTTCAAGAAGCATAGACGATAATGTCATCCGTGCATCAACACTATCATGGAGTGTCCGAATAGCTGCAAGAGACAAATGTGGTGAGAGATTTGATAGAACTAAAAAAGAGGAAAGTAAACAGGCATTTTCAATTGATCTATTAAACACAATCAAGAATTGAGTTTTGGTAACTTGTTCACACACTTTCAAACATGTGTATATATCTGAATCCGAAATTCACCTTTTTTATAATATTCAATTGCTTGTCCTCTTTGCTTTAGAGAAACACAACACGTCGCAATTTTCAAGTGTAGGTCGCCCTGTAATACACAAAAATCGAATATCAATATCACACCATAAACCACTGGTAGTATTCTGGAAATATAAAGTATTTGTATGAAGTAAGAATACTATACTGGATTCTTTTTTTCATCCCATGCATCATACTTCTCCGAGTCTTTCTCTAACGTCAAATAATACGTTAATGCAGACTCAGGATGCCCAACGCTCATGAGTGAGTCTGCGACATTGATGATTAAGTCAGGATTATTTGCTGCAGCCTCTTGTTTCAAAATATTAAAGTAAGCCTGTCAATTTAGTAAACAATGAGTTGATTGCAGGAAACAATACTAAATCAAAAGTTGTAAAAAGATCCAAACAATGAAAGTTTGAGAAACCAATAGAAGGAAAGGAATGTGTGGCTCGTAACTAGTCCCAAATATTATCGGATATATTATGCCAAAACACCCCCCCTTAACTGCCCAAAATCTTTACTCCAAATGAAAAGGTGAAGAAGAGCAGTCCAATAACTCCAAACTAAATGCAGAAGGCACGCAGACTAGCTCTTGCAGAAATTTAGTTCACCAAAGGTGCGGTATTGTTTGGAATTTCATTTAATACAAAAACAGACAATCAAACACATCACCAGAAAATGACCATATAATCTAAAAGCAGTGGCAACTTTAAATTAGCAAGTACATCAACAGATCAAAATCAAGCACATAAATCATAAGTACCACATGATTAGTTCTTATGTTGTGTTTATAGCATGCAATCTGAAAGAGCACAAGAAGATATCTATCCATTCAAGTAATTCAAAAGAATTCTCGAACTATAATTGTTCAGCATAAGCATAGGTAAAAGTTAGCAATTTACAACACCAACCTCTGCTTTCTCCTTATGACCAAGATGAATGTGGCATATTCCAGTTTTTGTTATTAAATCTAGTGGCATCTGTTTTCCAGCAGTATACACCTTTTGTGTGTGTTCAATATGCTCAAGAGCTCTGGCATACTTATTGTTCTCCATCAGAACTGACACCAAGAGGTTAACTACACCTATATAAGCATCATCCTTATGATGCTTGAGACTTTCTTCCAGCATACTGACAGCTCGCTCATGTTGTTTGCATTCTTGGTACAGCTGAAACCGAGAATGAAGTATTAAGCAAAGTGTTTCAGTTAATAGAAGAAAACAAACAGAATATAACAGTCTAAGGAGAGATGAAAACTATCGAAACTGAGTAGTATCCTGAATTTTCAAGTTCTTATCAAAAGTGGGGAATCTAAGAATGTGTATTGTGTTGATCGTAGGGAAAGATTAGTCTCATATGTCATAACAAGTGATATGTACATCAACTAGATACGTCTAAACATATTAGGTTTCCCAATAGATGAGACAGATATTACTGAAGATGTGCACACTATTAATGTGGTTCGTCATTGCATCATGATGTCCATTGGAAAGACTTTCTATTTCTCCACTTTGATGTTTTATTTCTCAAGGAATCGTATGCAATGAGCGTATATAAGAGCAGGGCAAAAAAACCTAATCACCACACATATTCAAATGCAAATTGGTGAGCAATATAGTCCATGCTTCATTTCTTAATCAAAACATGCTCTACAAGGGGATGGCAAACAATCTAAAGGACATTATGTAACCTCTGCCGCTTTCTGCAGAACATCAATGTTATCGGGACGGAGGCGAGCAATATGTTCATAGGACTCGGCTGCTTTTTGATACTCTTTGATGCCATCATAGAGCAAAGCACGGATTTTATGAAGATCAATAGCTTCTGGATCTGCTACTAGTGCTTTGTTGAGGCAGTAATAGGCCTGATTTCTGTCCTCGTGCTCTCTGCAAATGATAACAAATGTATATTTTTCCGCTATCATTTTAGTCCATTAAATTATAGTGTAATGATGACATATTATGAACACGTTCTAAACATGGAAGTAATCAGTGGACAGGTGATGGTTTTATTAAGTTCAAATAATTAAATTTAGCTCTCTCTTCAACATTGATATGAGATTTTTTATTTCACTAAGCATTAAAAGCCACCTTAACAGAAGTCTGACATATAAACTAAGAACCATCTTGAGATAAAAAAAAATTATACAATGGAACAAAGCTAATGCAGGACGGTAGCTTTACTTAAACGCATGAGTTACAGGTTTAATGCAAGATAATCAGAAGAAGCATTTCTGTCCAATTCAAGAAAAAAAACTGACAAACGACAAGCAAACAAAGAGTTCTCTCGAAAAAAAAACAGCAAACAAAGAGAACTGGCATCATAAGAATATAGCATAAGATAAAAGTGAATGTTTTACATGTTACAACTAAGCCTAAAAATATAGTGACACGTGCCCAATCAAGAGATAATAGCAAATAACAAAAAGAAGAGAATAAAGAGGCATCATACACTGATTTCACAAGAAGAAGTTTCCACAAAGAAACATCCTTCGGGTTCAAATGTGCAGCAATCATGTAGAAAATCATTGCTTTCTTATTATCATCCATCGCAGAATATATCAGACCAAGTGTATGATATGGATCAGACAGATTTGGGGCAAGACGAATTACTTCATGCAGCAGACAAATGGCCTACATTTTAAAACATGACTGATTAGAAAAAGCATTTGCAGTACTTTTTAATTGAAATAGAGCATCAAAGGTATTACTCCCTCCGTCCCTGAAAAGTATAAACTTTTGGTTGGGCATAGGTTTTAATGCACAATTGGTAAAGTAAGAGAGAGAGAGAGAGAGAGAGAGAGAAAGGATGGTGAAAGTAGTGTTAGAGGAGAGTGGGGTCCATATTATTAGTAGTGTAGTTGGATTTCCAAAATTAAAAAGTTCATACTTTCCAGGGACGGATGGAGTATATTATACATAGAGTTGATGTTCCACATGTCCAAAATATAAATGACAACAGGCATAGAAAGATTCATTGCTCATACAAAATTCTTTTTATTGCATAAGCCACCTGAAAGCAAATGATATTTAAAATTGTTCTTTATGCAAACATACCTTGTCAAAGTAACCTAGTGCATAATGAAGTGTAGCATCACCAAGTTTTCTAGTCACTTCAGGGTTCAATTTATTCTTCGTTCCCTTCCTCCTTCCTCTTCGCCTCTCCTATGTTTGGCACCGACCACAACATGTGTAAATAACGTATTTATCTAAATGACCTCAAACAACTGAAATTCACATAGCCAAGAAAAGGATCATAATTAACAAATGATAGATAATGAATTCTTGAGGAATCGTCAAGCCATCACAAAAAACTAACAAAATTATTACTCCACCTTAGAAAGCTATTTAATTGAACACCATGCCATCAGATTTCCAACACATAGAAGAAACAGTTTCTACATAATAGCGCCTTTTTATTTCACATTTCATCACATATACTCTAAATTAACTTGACCCACAAACATGTCATAATTACACTAACCATTTTACAACTCCAACCAAAGGAATTACAACGGAAAAATGAATCAAAGAACTTTAAAATCAAGATACCAAATTAGAACCCATAACAAACAACACATACTAACCTTCCTCGACCTCCTCCTCCTCTTCCTAACACCAAAGTTCATAACCTCCTCAATTTCCTCGCGGGTCGCTCCAGCATTCTCCTCCTCTTGTCTCAATCTCTTAGCCTGTGTTTCACTACAATCCCATCGAAATTACAATAGTCAATAAACGCATCAATTGCGCAGAGTTTAACAAACCAACAAATTACATAAAAGAAGAAAAAACCAGCAGAATACCTCTCGTTGTGATGAGAAGCTGGGCGTTTCTTCATAGCCAATGCCTTGTACTGGTCCTCAATCTGCTGGAAAACCTTGTAAAGTGGCACACACGAGGTGTCTTCGCCCTCAACGAAAGACAGAGGGTCCATTTCGCCTTCGAATTGAAAATTGTTGTCTTCTCCATCTTCAAAACCCTCGCTGGTTTCTCCATCATCCTCTTGCAAATCCAGCCCCTCTACAATGTTCAGAGCCGAACAACTTTCAGCCGCAGGAGGAGGAGCTTTGCTGCTCTGCACCTCCATAATTATGGATTTAATTGCTCCAACTGATGCAAAACTATATATACTGCCTGATTAATAAGCCCTGATTGATTGAGATTCTTTCATAAATCATAATGAACTCAAATGCCTCATCTCAAAGACCTTGTTTTTTAAAATAGATAAAGATAAAGCAAAGACTGGATTCTTTGGCACTATGATGTACTCCCTCCGTCGCATGCTACTCGCACTTTTCATTTTAGGCCGTAAATTTGGGATTGATTTTTTTGTGTAATTAAAAAAGAATTTTAGGTGTAATGAGACATCACTTAATAAAAGAGCTCTTAACTTAAACTAACATATTAATTAAATGCATTAATTCTAACTTAAATTATAAATAGTGTAAGGACTTTGTGACGAGCCGAAAAGCAAACGTGCGAGTAGCACGGGACGGAGGGAGTATCATTATAATATTATTGATCAATCAAGTTAATCCAATTACAGGCCATAGCCAGGTGGGGCAAAGATTTATTCGATAAAGTTAAATAAAAGTGGTTGCAATTTCTCTGTATTTGTGTCGAAATTTTAATTCCGTAAATTGTTTAATTTGTGAATTTATGATTTTTTTATTATGGAAAGTTCGTCGTGGGATGTCCGTATGATGTGTGGCAGGAGGTGTTTTTGGGATGTCCGCGGAGATGTCCACCGGACATCCGCACCACTTCCGGATGAGAAATTTCGGAATATGGGTTTAAATTCGTTGACCTCTTGAGATAGAGATTCAATTAGCTTATCTTTCGAAATATGAGTCCGAGACATGCGAATTTTTCGGAACAAGGGTTTTACACCTTTTTATATTTATTATCTTCATTTTTCTTATTATTTCCCTTCCAATAATTATAGATTTACTAAACTATCATGTAACTCATCTCTCAAAAAATTTATTTTACATCCCTTCAAACGATTTGGGCATGACAAAAACCAAAAGAGTTAAAATGAATTATCATGACAGACAGAAACCAAAAGAGTTAAAATGACCCGAGTGTGACAAAACTAGTCCCAAACATGTTTTAGTTAAAATTAAGAATACCGTTAACTAAGAATACGACTATACATGCATGTTTTAAATTTTTTTCCATGAATCCAACAAGCTAGCTAGAAAATTTATGAGGTTAAATTGAACCGGAGAAAGTTAGCCCGAGCTTGATTAGGAATGCCCCAAAATGAAATTTTGGAGGGAGGTAAAATGAAATTTTTGAGAAATAGGTTAAAGGATAATTTAGTAAATCTATAATTATTGGGAGAGAAATAATAAGAAAAATGAAGAGAATAAATATAAAAAGTGTAAAACACTAGTTCCGAAAAATTCGCATGTCTCGGACCCATATTTTGAAATGTAAGCGAATTGAATCTCTTATCTCGAAAGGTCAACGAAATTTAAACTCATATTCCGAAATTTCCGACTTCGGATGCTCTAAACTCGGCCAACTCCAAGCAAAAAGGTCCATAAAGATTAATCACCACGACACCGCCGCCCATGACACCGCCGTCGCCATCGCTCGGCAATCTTCCGATTGCGTCACCCTCGACAGCAGGCAAGTCCCTCTCCCCTTTTTCCCATTCAATTATAGTAATCTTTAATTCAAACAATTTTATTCAATTTCCGAGTTACTTGAAAGGATTGGGAAACAAACTGGGGACATGGGCTACTCAAAAGTTTCATAAATGTTGTACTACCTTTTTGTTGCAAGGAAGGAACTTCAAATGGCAGGAAGAAAACTTGGTGAAACTCAAGGTTCTCTCTATCTATTTCTTCTCAGGCTGTGATATCAGGAATTTGGCCATGGAATTAATACATGGAGATTTTACGTATTCATGAAATTGAAAAGAATATACCTTTGTTGGTAGGAAGAAACTGCAGTAGGAAGATGGCTTCTCTCTCAGAGTTTAGATGTGAAAGAACGCGGAAATATGGAATATTTGTAGGTAAAACCGATTGCTATTGTTGGGGGAAAGATATATCGTAAAAGATTTAATTTTTGGTTGGAGATTTTTCAGGTAGTGGGGATGTTGATGAATCTGTGTGAAAAAGATTTGAAGTAAAATAAGGAAGAGTTGGTTTTGGGCTTCTCAGAGAGACTTCATTTAAAAAGAAACAATTACCTAGATGAAGTAGGCCCAAATATTGGATTTCTTTTCTTTTGCTTTGCAAGAGTAGAACATTAATTAATTTTGTAATATTTTATTTTAGTACTTTGGTGTTATTCCAAGAAAACAATTCATTATTTGTCCTCCACATTCCTTGAGTTCATAAATAGGTAGGCATATACCAAAACTAGTAAACTGAAATGAGGCATTTGATGATGAATAAGAAAGGTTTAGAGGCTAGATTTATATCTATATTATTTTGCAAAGCTAGCATTTTTCTCTTTTTTACCAAGTCAATTGTTACTGTGGCTTTATTTGCTTTTGTTTGGTTGTCTTTATCTTGAGGTGGTGTTAAACTATTTGTTGCATCAAAGAAATTACTTTCCTTGAACTTTCTATTCTGCCAATAGTACACATGCATCAAAAAAATTCAAATATCAACAATGAAATAAGTCAAAAAGTTTATTATCTAAATGTCTGAATCATATTCAAATCTGTAGTAGTATGGTATCATCCTAGTTCTTGCAAAGAAGAAGAGAAGTTATTAATGGAGATCAGATTTGGATATTTTGTGCTTCAACTCATATTTACTTGTTTCTTTACATTCTCTTCAGCCATCCACACCATAAAGTCTAATGAATCTCTTGGAAACTCTGAAGCTTTGATTTCCAATGGAAATAGATTCAAGTTAAGTATTTTCAGCCGACCAAATAGCAGCCGACGTTACCTCGGTATCATGCACAATCTCCCGGTGATGACTGTTGTATGGGTAGCTAATAGAAACAAGCCTCTCAATGATTTATCAGGAACATTTCAGATATCATCAGGTGGAAATCTTGTGATCTTAGATGGTCGAAAGGATATTGTGTGGTCGACTAATCTCTCATCTTCTTTGGCAAATTTCTCTGCTGTGCTCTTGGATACAGGGAATCTGGTTCTGCAAGATAACTCCAATGGTGCATATGTTTGGGGGAGCTTCCAACATTGGTCTATGCACATACTTTGCGCGAAAATTTTTTGTCGAATTACAGAGGTACTAATTAATTTACAAACTTTGTGCTTCTCAGTGTACACAACTTCTTAGACACTTGTTTTTAATTTTAAGCAGCAAGGAAGAATAAGAAAGGATTGATATTCCCCCAAAGAAAGGAAAGTGAACTTGAGGAACTGCCTGTAGTTAGATTTGAGATGCTCTCAAATTCAACAGAAAATTTCGATAGAGCCAAAATGCTTGGAGAGGGTGGCTTTGGTCCAGTCTACAAAGTAGTTTTTATCTTCTTCTTTCAAATTCTCATTTCTTCATGTTTTCTTGTTTATATGGAAGTGAAAATGTGATTTGATTTCTATTTCTCAGGGCAAACTGCCAAATGGACAAGAAATTGCTGTAAAATGGTTAGCAAGATACTCCAACCAAGGGGCGGAAGAGTTCATGAATGAGGTCGCGGTGATCTCAAAGCTTCAGCATCGCAATCTTGTCAGATTAATCGGTTGCTGTGTTGAGCATGAAGAAAAGATGCTAGTTTACGAATATATGCCCAATGGAAGCTTGGATGCCTTCCTCTTTGGTTAGTGGATCATCACTTCTTCTATGCAAGCTCATGTGCTGCTGTTGATTTAAATTACCTTTTCAGGTTCACATAAACGAGAGTTTCTCAACTGGCAAACGCGCTAATCAATTGTTGAGGGGATTTGTCGAGGCCTGCTTTACCTACATAGAGATTCGAGGCTAAAGATTATCCACAGAGATCTCAAGGCAAGCAACATCTTGTTGGATGAAGAGTTGAACCCTAAAATTTCCGACTTTGGTATGGCAAGAATATTTGGTGGCAAAGCTGATCAAGCCAATACAACAAGGGTTGTTGGGACATAGTGAGCAACACATTGATTGCCTCATTCAAGTAAAAAATATATTTTGTTGCAATGCTAATTATATTCATATCATGTGGTCATGGCGCAGTGGCTATAGGTCCCCGGAATATGCACATCGTGGAATGTTCTCCGAGAAATCCGATATCTATAGCTTTGGCGTCCTATTACTGGAGATTGTGAGTGGAAAGAAGAATTCCAGTTTTTGTGATGAAGATCAACAATTCCTTACAGCTTATGTAAGTAGTAGTGTTCATCAACAGTGTCCATATTTATTCACTATATATGGTAAAAAATCTAATTTTTTTGTTGATCTCAAAACAAACAGGCATGGAAATTGTGGAATGAAGGGAAGATTAAAATTGGATGGATACTTCACTATATGATAGTGCAATTGAAGATGATATAGTGAGATACGCAAATGTAGGACTTTTATGTGTTCAAGAAATAGCAGCAGATAGGCCTAACACGTCGACTGTGCTGTCGATGCTTAGCTGTGAGATCGTAGAGCTTCCTCACCCGAAGCAACCAGCGTTTGTTGGGATTCAGAGCTCTCAATCGACCGAGCCCTCTAGCAATGATGTCACTATTTCTATATTAGGAGGAAGGTAGTTTAGAGACCTATTTTCCATGATATATACCCCTATGTTCCATGTTAATAGAGTCATTTTTCTATTTTGAAAAGTTTCAAGTTAATTGAGTCATTTTTATTTTTAGCAAAAAGTATTCTTCTTTTTACTTTATTATCTCTCAATCTATCTTACTTTCCTCTCTCTTACTTTTTCCACCATCCATTCAAATTCGACATTAATTCCATAAAAATGAATACTTAAGTTTTTGTTGAAGTTAAATCTTATCATATGTAATTATTCTCACTAGCCTATTTAGGCTTGTAAAATCCCCTATGTAATACACACAAGTTGAATACTATATAAAAGCATTGTTCAACAGTTTTAAATAAGGATTTTAATGGTTATTAGTAATTTGTAGATTGTCTTAGAATTGATCAAGTGGATAATATATACTCCTAACTTCTATTGAATCCGATAATTTTTTTTATAATTATTAAACAGTGAAGTATGGAGTATTACTACCAAATGAGCTTTGTCTTTAAATTCCAAAACAATTAAATTCAATTGTAATTCAGACCGCTCCAATTTCGAAATTCGGAATTGAATTCTAATTCTATCTTTGGAATTGAATTCTAATTCTATCAAATTCCAATTCTACAATTCTAATTCCATAGGTTAACAAAAGAATTAAATGGATCTATAAATATCATTTTCTACTCAATTTTAGCATGACGGTTCTGTTTTTATCTGTCTGCAAAGTTATCGTGAAATAAGCTTAATGTAATGGTTTGTGACATAAAAACGGACCGTGTTACGAACTCAATTTCCACATCGGTTGTGAGAGCAACTGATGTGGGGTATATAGACTAAATGGACTCTCTCTCCTAACAGGCTAGTTGGGATGAGTTCTTCTGTTTGGTCTGTACCAATTGGCTCTCTCATTGAGAGCTCAAACGGCTCGAAGTGGTGACCGGGCAACGAACTCGCCGTGACCAACGAGTGCGTTTGGGACCGCTCGGAGTGGTGCTCCACGGAGTGGTGGCCTGGCAAAGAACCAGCCGTGACCAACGAGGACGTTGACTCTTAAAGGAGGGTCGAATGTTACGAACTCAATTCCCACATCGATTGTGAGAACAACTAATGTGGGGTATATAGACTAAATGAACTTTCTCTCCTAATATTTTACTGGTATTTTGGGATGAGTTCTGCTGTTTGGTCTGTATAGATTCACTTCGTCTAACAAAATTCCATTCATTTGTTCTTTGTTCGGTGACAGTTTGGATAACATTTCTCAGGTTCACATACACATAAACTTCTTAGTTGGAAAGCACGAAAAGTTATTATTGAGGGGATTTGTCGAGGCCTGCCTTACCTACATCGGGATTCAAGGTTAAAGATTATTCACAGAGATCTCAAGGCAAGTAATATCGGGTTAAAGATCATTCACAGAGATCTCAAGGCAAGTAATATCTTAAATATCCGACTTTGGCATGGCAAGGACTTAAATATCCGACTTTGGTATGGCAAGGATTTTTGGTGGAAAGGATGACCAAGCCAACACAACAAGGGTTGTTGGGACATTGTGAGAACTTATAGATTGCTTCATTCAAGCAAAATATTTTTGGACACAGATTTCTTTTTGACATTCTGATCATGGATTGGTTGCAGTGGCTATATGCCCCCGGAATATGCATCACGTGGAATATTCTCTGAAAAATTGGATGTGTATAGCTTCGGGGTCCTGCTGTTAGAGATTGTGAGTGGAAAGAAAAACTCCAGTTTTGATGATCAACAACTCTTTCTTACAGCTTATGTAAGTTACTTTGTTCTGGAAAATGCAGTATATTTAGATTTAACATGTCATTACAAATTTTTGTAATGTTTGTGGATATGAAACAAGCATGGAATGGAAATTGGGGATTGAAGGAAAGCTAGTGAATTTAATAAGTTTTTGTTATGTTTTGGTTATAAAACAGGCGTGGAACTTGTGGAATGAAGGAAAGATAGTGAATTTGATGGATGCAAAAAACTTTGATAGTGGAATGGAAGATGATATTGTTCGATATGCAAATGTAGGTCTGTTGTGTGTGCAAGAAATGGCAACAGACAGGCCTAACACAGCGGCTACAGTCTTGTCAATGCTTAGCAGTGAGATTGAGGAGCTTCCTCGACCAAAGCGGCCAGCGTTTCATGGGATGCGTAGAGTCCTGTACCAAGAGGTCAAGTAAAGGTTCTGTAAATGATGTCTCTATTTCTATAGTTGAAGGCAGGTAGAAAACCTGATTTCTGTATGTTTATTTGATACAATTGTTTGCCTGTATATGTATTGTTGTTGTCTTCATTTCCCTATATATTGAATTACATACAACAATCCTGCTTCTTCAATCTTGTCATACTTTAATGTGGTGGTTCTTTGATGCTGAATTCTGCCTCCACACCTATTCCCTCATATTCACAAAATGAGTTTGCCTGATTCAAGAATAGGTGGGCATTGCTGAATTTACCCCAAAACTCATCTTTTATATAATGATGCGAGGATTTTATCATTCGGAGGTGAGTACTGATTTTTCAGTCATTAATTGATTTATAGTTCATCTGATTATTGGTGATAAGGGTTAATATTTCAGGCGAGAGAGGTAAAATTGATTTTTTTGTTTAATCAGAAGTTTGTAGTAAAGAGTAGCAATAAAATTATAGGCCAAAACATAATCTAGCATTTTCCCCCTTTCTACCAAGTCAATTATTGGTGTGGCCTAGTGCTTTATTTGTTGTCTTCATCTTTAGGTGCTGTTTAATTATTGGTGGCATAAGATTTTCCTTATCTGAGTCAAAGAAAAATACCTTCCCGAACTTTCTGTTATGAATGAAAATTCAAATATCATCTAAATGTCTGAATCATATTCAAATCTATAGTAGTGTGGTATCATCTTAGTCCTTGCAAAGAGGAAGATAAGTTATTCATGGGGATCAGATTTGGATATTTTGTGCTCCAACTCATATTTAGTTGTTTCTTTACAAACTCTTCAGCCATTGACACCATAAAGGCTAATGAATCCCTTGCCAACTCTGAAGCTTTGATTTCTAATGGAAATAGATTCAAGTTAAGTTTTTTCAGCCCACCAAATAGCAGCCGACGTTACCTCGGTATCATGTACAATCTCCCGGTGATGACTGTTGTATGGGTAGCTAATAGAAACAAGCCTCTCAACGATTCCTCTGCAACATTTCAGATATCATCAGATGGCAATCTCGTGATCTTGGATGGTCGAAAGGAGATTGTGTGGTCGACTAATATTTCATCTTCTGTGGCAAATTCTAGTGCTGTGCTCTTGGATACAGGGAATCTGGTTCTGCAAGATAACTCCAATGGTGCATATGTTTGGGAGAGCTTCCAACATGCTTCAGATTCGTGGTTAGAGAAGATGAAGATTGGAACATATTTGAGAAATAATACAAAGAATATGCTTACATCGTGGACAAGTCCTGATGATCCGTCACCTGGAAGCTTCACGTTCACCATCGAGCCATCAGGCATCCCACAATTGTTTGTTTGGAAGAATGGAAAACCTTATATCCGGAGTGGTCCTTTCACTAGACGTGGCTATGCATATGGGACTTTTGTTGGTGGCGATTCTCCAGGAAGTTCAGATATAACTTTTACACTCACAAATTCCTCTGTTTTGCAATATTTTTTTTAAGCCCATCAGGGAGCATAGAGCAGAGGGTGTGGTCTGATGAGAAGAAGGGATGGGATGTAACATGGTTGTTAACGAGTGCTGCATGTGATGTGTATGGTAAGTGTGGACCTTTCGGCATTTGTAATGCTGATGAAAGCCAGACATGTACATGTTTTCCGGGCTTTATTCCAGACAGCAGCCGAGAGTGGGTGGAGGAAAATTGGATCAGTGGCTGCACCAGAAAAGATAGTGTCAGGTGTGGACAAAGAGAAGATGAGTTTGTGAAGATGGAGAGAGTAAAGTTGCCTGATCAGTTCACATGGGATTCGTCGTCTGAAGCAGATATAGAATGCAGGGATGCATGCGTGAGCAATTGCACTTGTACAGCTTATGCGTATTCTTCTGGAACTGGATGCCTGCGCTGGACTGGAAACTTAACTGATGTAACCAAGTCAAATTATGACACCGACATGTTTATTCGTGTCGCGAAGGCTAAGTCATCTTCGTTGATGCATACAAAGAAAGGGTTGAGAGCAATTGTTGTGACCGCACTGGTTTTGGGGTTAACACTTATGGCTGCGTGCGCATACTTTTTGCCCAAACTGTTGTTGCATTACAGAGGTAAATACTTAAATGTATATTCTTTCATGTTTTCTTTAATATTTGTTTCAATTTACCGCAGCAAGGAAGCGTAACAAGGGAGCCGAGGCACGGTCTTCTGAAGATTACAAGCTCCAACATGATGAACTAAGTGTATTTCAATTTCAAATGCTATCAAATGCGACTGGAAATTTTGATCCCATCAACAAGCTTGGACAGGGTGGCTTTGGACAAGTCTACAAAGTATTTCATCTTCTCCCAACATTTATTGTATTTAATTTGTGGAGAGTGATGTGCTGTGGTTTGAGCTCCTTTTTCTTCAGGGGAAATTGCCAAATGGAGTAGAAATTGCTGTAAAAAGACTAGCAAGATCCTCTAACCAAGGGGTCGAGGAGTTCATGAATGAGGTTCAGGTGATTTCAAGGCTTCAGCATCGGAATCTTGTTAGACTTCTCGGTTGCTGTGTCGATTCTGAAGAAAAATTGCTTGTTTATGAATATATGCCTAATGGAAGCTTGGATACCCATCTCTTTGGTATGCCTATGTTGCTAAGAAATTTTTGATAATGCAACTATGCTCTTGATTTAAAAATTTTCGTAGTTGTTGTGCTATGTGGTTGTCAAACTTTTATGATGGTAGATAACCATAAGCTATTTTAGGTTCACATAAGCATAAGACTCTTAATTGGCAAACGCGAAAATTAATTATTGAGGGGATCTGTCGCGGCCTGCTTTACCTACATTGGGATTCAAGGTTGAAGATTATTCACAGGGATCTCAAGTCGAGCAATATCTTGTTGGACGAGGCATTGAGCCCTAAAATTTCCGACTTTGGTATGGCAAGAATATTCAGTGACAAAGATGATCAAGCCATTACAACAAGGGTTGTTGGGACATTGTGAGCTGATTTCCTTTCTCAAGTAAATATTTTCAGAGACATGTTTGTTATTGCAGTTCTGATCATGGATTATGGTTGCAGTGGCTACATGCCCCCGGAATATGCACTACATGGAATATTCTCTGAAAAATCAGATGTGTATGGCTTCGGGGTTCTATTATTAGAGATTGTGAGTGGGAAGAAACACTCCAGTTTTTATGATCAACAACTCTCCCTTACAGCTTATGTAAGTTGCTTTGTTCTGGACAATGTAACATATTTATATTTTATGTCATACCTATTAAAATATATACTGTGGAATCAAACAGGCATGGAAATTGTGGAATGAAGGACAGATTGTAAATTTGATGGATCCTGCCATAGATGATACTGGAATTGAAGATGACATGGTGAGATATGCAAATATAGGCCTTTTGTGTGTGCAAGAAATAGCAGCAGATAGGCCTAACACGTTGACCGTGCTGTCGATGCTTAGCTGTGAGATCGTAGAGCTTCCTCGCCCAAAGCCACCAGCGTTTCTTGCGATGCAGAGCTCTCATTCTGCAGAGCCCTGTAGCAAGAGTACAAGTAAATGCTCTGTGAATGATGTCACAGATTCTATATTAGGAGGAAGGTAGTTTTGAGACATGTTTTTAGAGAAAAGGATGACTATGTCTGGTATACATTGTTGTCTGAGTCGAGTTTAGTAGTTGTGATGCAAACTAAAAATGTTGAATCAGGAAAAGATGTGAACTATTAGCTTCTTTTTTTTTCTAGTTTGCACACGGATTTCAATAGTCAATTACTGTAAAAGACAATGCTACGCAGTCCAAACTCCAAATTCATTAACTGGAAACTCGGTTATTAAATTGAAAGTAACTGTCTTTTTGACTTTTGTAGGATTTTATCAAAAAAAATTACAAGTTTCTGTATGATTCTTGCAGTTGCTTAGGAATTTTACTTGCGTTTTCAAGAGGCTGAGTTTTGGTTGGCGGTCCATTTTTATGTCACATACAATTACATTAAGCTTATTTCAAGATAACTTTGCAGAGAGATAAAAACAGAACCGTGATGCTAAAATTGAGTAGAAAATGATATTTATAGATCCATTTAATTCTTTTGTTAACCTATGGAATTAGAATTGTAGAATTGGAATTTGATAGAATTAGAATTTAATTCCAAATTTCGAAATTGGAGCGGTCTGAATTACAATTGAATTTAATTGTTTGGGAATTTAAAGACAAAGCTCATTTGGTAGTAATACTCCATACTTTACTGTTTAATAATTATCAAAAAAAGTATATATATTATCCACTTGATCAATTCTAAGACAACAGTTAAATGAATCTACAAATTACTAATAACCATTAAAATCCTTATTTAAAACTGTTGAACAATGCTTTTATATAGCATTCAACTGGTGTGTATTACATAGGGGATTTTACACGCCTAAATAGGCTTGGGAGAATAATTACATATGATAAGATTTAACTTAACTACAAATCAGGAAAAAAGAATAATTATATTTAATTACATGATCATTGTAATCAATCACTTGATTTTAGCCTATCTTCTTGATTTATTTCCAACAAAAACTTCAGTATTCATTTTTATGGAATTAATGTCGAATTTGAATGGATGGTAGAAAAAGTAAGAGAGAGGAAAGTAAGAAAGATAGAGAGATAATAAAGTAAAAAAAAGAATTACTTTTTGCTAAAAATAAAAATGACTTAATTAACTTGAAACTTTCCAAAATAGAAAAATGACTCTATTAATATGGAACATAGGGGTATATATCATGGAAAATAGGTCTCTAAACTACCTTCCTCCTAATATAGAAATAGTGACATCATTGCTAGATGGCTCGGTCGATTGAGAGCTCTGAGAGCATCAGCAATGGAGGCGTCAAAACCGTGACGCCGATTTTTCGCCGACGCCGGTTCTGACGCCGAACCATTGCGACCGGCGTAGGCGAAATCGGCGTCAACTTCGGTGTGGCCATGCCGAATCGTGTGATGACGCCGGTTCCGACGCCGATCCTCACAGCGCCATTGTAGGCCCCGGATCGGCGTCAGATTTTAATTTTTAAATTTTTTTTCTAAAACACTATATATACGCGCTTTGAACGTCATTTTCATTCGCATCACTTGTTTTAACGAGTACTCTCTCTATCTTTCTTTCTGTACAAGATCAATAACGAGCAATGGAGAACAACTAAGAAGGTACTCAAAACTTTCCCGTGGGATGGTCTCAGACTCCCCCGACTCCCGGGGCAGGGTCTCAGACTACCCCGACTCCCGGGGTAGGGTCCCAGACTTCCCCGGCTCCTGGGGGAGGTGGTTGGCCTCCCATGACCGGGTACTACAACATGTACCCGTGGCAGCAGATGATGCCGGGTGGGCACCCGGCATGCAGCCCCCTATGCAGATGATGCCGGGGTGGGCACCCGGGATGCCGCCACCGACGCATCAGATGATTCCACCGGCGCATCAGATGATTCCACCGCCGCAGGGGACGCCCGGGGGGGACAACGCCTATCGGCCGACTTTTGATTTTTCCACCGGTTCTTCGCACACATCGACCTCAACGGATGCACAGTATACGGAGACCTTCTCCTTAGCGGACTTGGGTTTTGATATTAACGAGGTTCCGGAAACACTCATTCAAAGCCAGGGAGTAGGGCGGGGTAAGAAGAAGGGCAAGGCCAAGAAGGTCGGCGAGTCGTCGCAGCCAGAGGAGGATAGCCGGGTCCGGAGGAAGTGGACGGACGCGGAGTGCGTTGCGATTGCCAAGACGTGGGTGAGTGTCTGTGACGATCCTCTCGTTTCGAACAATCAGACGATCGTCAACTTGTGGGCCATGATAGCTGCAGCCTACAGGGCATTTTGCCCTGAAGGGAGACCGCGCACCGGGGAGGAGTGCCGGAAGTGCTGGGACCGAATTAGGTCTGGCGTCTCTCGATTTTCGGGTTTGTACGCCAACGCCCTCCGCATGCAGACCAGTGGCCAAACAGAGGAAGACTGCAGGAGGATTGCAGAGAGAGCCTACCCCGATCCGCAGAAGAAGTACTATGAGTTCACCTACTGGAACTGCTACGTTGTGCTCAACGAGTCGGAGAAATTCCGGGCAGGTGTCGACGCTGGATGGCCGAAGAAGCAGAAACTGAACTATATCGGAGATTATAGCGGCAGCAGCGGTGGTTCGACAGACCTCCCCGAGACCGCCCAGGAGGTCCCGACCCCTCGTTCGTTCGGTCGCCGACCTCGCCCGGTTGGCCAAAGGCGGGCGCAACAGGTTGCGAGGGCGGGCACCCCGAGTTCCCAGGGGGTCCATTCGGCATCCCCCCTCGGCAGGTCTACCGAGGAGCTCAAATTCTTCGCGCGCCAACAAACGCGCGCTCAAATGGTGAAGACCTTAACCGACTTCCAAGCGGCGGTGGACCCCGAGGTGAATGATTATCTTCGTGTATTGCTCCTGAGCCAGCGTGAAGAATTGGAGGCGATGAGGAGGGAGACCGGCGGGAATAGCCGCGGCGTAGGTGGCGACGGAGGCGGCGGCGGTGACTGTGAAAAAGGGCTGGGCGACGACGGCGACAAGGACGGCGGCGATGAGTGATTTTTTTTTTACTTTTTTATTTGTACTTTTTAATTTTTGTACTTTTTTTTAAATTATTGTACTTTTTTTTAAATTAATGTACTTTTTAAATTTTAATAGTATTATTCGAATTTCTCGTATTTGTCTCGTAAATTAAATTCCGTACGTTGATACTATTGTAAATTAAATTATATAATTGTTATTAGTGATGTGGATAGGTAGTGGGAAGGCTATGTGAGGGCTATTTGATGTCCAGTTGATGTGGCAAGCTGATGTGACATGAGAATTTTAGTGTTGATGATGTGGCAGTGTGAAAGTTATGTGAGGGCTATGTGAAGTCCAGTCTCATTGTGGATGCTCTGAATCCCAACAAACGCTGGTTGCTTCGGGTGAGGAAGCTCTACGATCTCACAGCTAAGCATCGACAGCACAGTCGACATGTTAGGCCTATCTGCTGCTATTTCTTGAACACATAAAAGTCCTACATTTGCATATCTCACTATATCATCTTCAATTGCACTATCATACAGTGCAGGATCCATCAAATTTGTAAGCTTTCCTTCATTCCACAATTTCCATGCCTGTTTGTTGATATACACAAGAAAAATTAGATTTTTACTATCTCTTGTGAAAAAAATATGGAAACTATTATTGAACACCACTACTTACATAAGCTGTAAGGAATTGTTGATCTTCGTCACAAAAACTGGAATTCTTCTTTCCACTCACAATCTCCAGTAATAGGACGCCAAAGCTATATACATCGGATTTCTCGGAGAATATTCCACGATGTGCATATTCCGGGGACATATAGCCACTGCAACCATGAATACATGATATGAATATAATTAGCATTGCAACAAGAAATTTATTTTGCTTGAATGAGGCAATCAATATGTGCTGCTCACTATGTCCCAACAACCGTTGTTGTATTGGCTTGATCAGCTTTGCCACCAAATATTCTTGCCATACCAAAGTCGGAAATTTTTAATAGAAAAAGGTAAATATGGTAGTTATATGACTTTACCTCCCCATTTATTTACCTATCCCCTTGAAGATGCTCTTAGACATCTGCAACAGTATTGCAAAACCTAAAATGCATTAGAATAATACCTCCAATAGTATTGCAAAACCTAAAATGCAGTAGAATATTGCCTCCAATAGTACTGCAAAACCAATCCCATTATAGATTTTTAAAGAAAAAATACTATCTTTAGTTTTGCACTAAAAATATACAAAAACATCTTTCAAAGTTTGAGTTATTGCATTCAAGTCTAAATTAATTACTCCCTCCGTCCATAGTAGATGCCACATTTTCCTTTTTAGTTTGTCCAACAAAAGATGTTACATTTCATTTTTAGAAAAAGTTCTCTATCGCATTAATATAATATACTATTTTCTTTCTCCATTTAACACACAAAATAACGCTTTCTAAAATCACGTGCCAATTTCTAAGCATGACATATACTTTGGGACGGAGGAAGTAATATTTATCAAAATAGAAGAAGAGAAGGAAGAGAAATTAAAATATAGAGATTGGAAAACTTACAAAAGCAGGCGGCGTAGAGTGGAGAAGAAGAATGTGAAAAATTAACCTAATTTAATTCTATTAATATTTGATTTGTAATTAAATAGTGGGCTGGCCCATAGTAGTATTATAGGAGTATTATTCAACACAATTGGAAAAAAAAAATCTATTACTACTAAACAAATAGAGCTGTTATTTTATTCCAAAATACAAAATCCAATTTTATTAGATAAATTAATAGGTACATATAAATCTATGGAAACAATTATTTTATTAGATAGATTAATAACTATACGTACACTAATACAGAATCTAATTTTATTAGATAGATAACAACTATATGTACATTAATATTAGAGTATTAGCAGTGCGGCGGAGCTCTAATGCGCGCCTTAAGGCGCGCCCTATGGTGCGCCACGTCATCAGTTTTATCCTCCTGCCCCCACCTGCAGTGGGGCGCCCTAAAGCGCGCCACGTCATCAGTTGTATTATTGTTTTAATCAATTAATTTAAAGGTTTTCAAATATAATATGCAAACGAAAATTAACAAAAAAGAACGAGTAACTAAAAACCGGCGAAGATTGATTAAATAAAAAGTTACACAATTCAAGATTACACAAGAAACCGGCTACTCTACGCAATTCCCAACTTCCGACACAGCTCAGCGATCAACGCCCGGAGATAATCGGCTTCTTCGGGGTCTGTACACTTCTTGAGGGCCTTGTGCATTAGCAACATCGTCCGCGCCATCGAGGCTGTTGCCAACTGGTCGTACACGTCGGCCGTCGGGGTCGGGACCGGGAACGGCGATGGGGTTGCGGCGGTCGAGGATGATGTCGCCGTCGCCTTCCCCTTGGCCTTGGCAGCCTTGACGCCTATGGGACGCCGGGAGGACGTCGGTGTACCGGAACTCTTTTCCTCCATGTACGTCCGGTTGAGGTCTACCGGACGATTACCGCTGTCGCTGCTCGTGTAACCACCAGCTTCGGTGGTCTTCGTCCTCTTTACCGCCCCGGTGTGCACAATCCCGCCTTGGAACTTCTGCTTGTCCCTTAAAAGCGCCCAGATGGCCTCGTGCTTGAACTCGTCGTACAGGGACTGGTACGACAACAGCGCTTCGGAGCGCACGTCGCTCAAGCTCTCGCCGCTCCCCTGTCCCAGCGCGCACATCTCGTACTCCGCCGAGAACAGGTTGATTTGCTTCTTCACCTGGTCCCAGTGCTTGCGGAGCTGCTCCCGTTGGCGCTTGTACGCGCTCGGCGGCTTCGCCTCATTGTAGCGCTCGGCAATGCGCTCCCAGTACCCGATCTGCCTCTGGTTGTTCGCGAATATCGGGTCTTCCGATATATCCACCCAACACCTCGCCAATATGAGAGTTTCATCCGGCGCGTAGTTTGTAAGGCCGAGGGCGTACTCTTCACATACTTCCGGAGGTGGCAACTTGTAAGCGCGCTGCCGGTTCCGCTTCTTTTTGGCGGGGGCGGCGGTAGCCTCGGCGGCGCCGCGGCGGGAGGGGTCGACGGGTCGGTTTGGTGACGGCTCCATGTCAGACAAACCGTACGGTTCCGTGCTGAATTCGGGATCGTACTGCATGTTGGCGGCGAATGATCGATATTCGTCGGGTTCTGTACCCGGCCAACGCGCCTCACCACTGAACATCGGACTGTTGGGACTTGATGAATCCATTTGGTAGTAATAAAAAATGTGAGTTTCGAGAGTGGAATCGCGAAAGGAAATGTTACAAGTGAAGGGTATTTATAAAAAAAACCAAACCGCATGTAATCGTCCGCCACCATCGTCCGCGGAGCCAACAATGGGGCGGACGATAGCGCGGACGATAGCCTATCGTCCGCGACATCGTCCGCCGCTCCCACAATGGCGTGGACGATGGCGCAGACGATAGCCTATCGTCCGCGCTATACGCCGCGGACGATGTATCGGCCGTGAGCATCGGGCGAGCCCGATGGCAGGCACCCACAATGGTGCCATCGTCCGCGCCCGAGGACGATGGACACCATCGGGCTCCCCATTGTGGGTGCCCTTATTGGTGAAGTGATCAATTGCTAATTAATTATTCAATCACAAATTAAGATTAAATCTTAACTATTAGATTAGGAGATCTAACGGTTGAATAATGCCACGTGGATTATATTTTAAATTAAAAAATATTAAATAAACTTAAAAGGGTATTAATGTCAATTCTCTCTCATTAAAATTATCTTAAAACTTTAAATTTACGTAACTCTCACGATTTAAATTATTTTTTCGCAAAAAATATATCAAATTAAAGAAAATTTTATAAGGATTCCAACGAGATCTCAATTGCATATGTTCTGAGGATGTTCAAGTGATGAAATTTGATAAATTATATTTTAAATTTTCGTACATGTTGATAAGCAGATTTTATCAACAAATGTAAAAAAAATCTTAATATAGTATATGCAAAATCTCAATATAATGTAGGTAAAATATCAATAAAACTGTGTTGGTATTTTCTTGTAGTTATGTTGATATTCTCATGTCATATTGCTGATATTTATAATATAATATATTGATATAAAAAACATCGACGAAAATTATCATATGATAACATAATGACGATATTACCCTTTTATTGATATTTTGTCTACTATTTATTAATTAGTTTTTTTCTCAGCCTTTGATTTTTGGATCAAAGGGTCTATATTCAGTCTCAATTTGGGATTAAGGTGATAAACTCAGTAGAGGCGACCCAATATTATTCAATCTAAATATGCTACTTAAATATAACAAAAAATAGTTAAATATTAATAATTAAAGATAACAGATTGTGTAATTTATTATTTAATCAATAATACATTTCTTAGTAATATTAATTAATAAATCTTATTATATTATTTAATTTATTTTAAGATATTGACAAAGTGTCATGGGTTAGTGTATAATTTAAATAAAATATATAGGTATGATTGAAAAGTATAAGAAGTTAGTGGGTGAGAAATATTCTTTCGAGTTTATGTTTAGTGTAAATTAGGCATGCACAAACCGAACCGGACCACCGGTTCGCAAACTGGAACTAGAACCGGCTCGGTTCAGGTTCAAAAAAAGCGTGAACCGTAACCGGCGGTTCAAAACCGCCGGTTCCAACGGTAGGATTCCGGCTAGGGCGTAGGTTTTCAGAAAAATCGGCGGTTTCTGCCGAAAACCGTCGGTTTCCGACGGTTCCGGACCTTTTTCAGGTGGCAGCGTATAGGTGGCAGTGTATAGGCCTGAAAACCGGTCAGAAACCGGCGGTTTTCGTCAAACGGTTTAGTCCGAAACAGCCGGTTCAGGCGGTAAACCGGCCAAAATTTTAAATTTGAATTTTTTTAATTCTTTTTATTTCTTCCAATTTTACTCCTATAAATACCCCACGTGTCCCATCATTTTTACTCACCTCATTCTTTTGTTAACATGGATTTCCTTCTCAATCTCAATTTCTCTATTTTATATCCTCATTCTCTCTAATTGCTCAAGTTCTTTACTACTATATTTGTTGTTGTGTTCGTAATTTACCATTTATTCAATACTCCATATTCCATACTACTCTCATTTTGCATTATGTCTTCTTCTCGTGGTGGACTGGGACGTGGTGATCGGGGCAAAGGAACTGCCCAAGATCAAAGTAGTCATCCCCAAAGATTAAAGCGACCTAGTCGTCAAGAAGTTATGGAAGAGGTTCCCCGAGTGGCGGCTGAACGCATGCAAGTAAGTTCTAAAAAATAAAATTATTTTTACAATTCATAATTTCATAAGATTGAGTTTTTAATTTTTTTTTGTGTTCCTAATTAAAACTTCAACTTATATAATATTTATAGATAGAAGAAGATCATAGGACCGTCATGCTACTCGCTGAAATGCATCAAGGTGGGGGGAGGGGCGGTGGTAGTTCCCAACAACAAGATGACGAGTACGACGTGTCTATATCGTCGGACTCGGACAACAATAATGATAGATCTCATTCTCATATTCTGTCTATCACCGACAGAAATGAGGACATGCCTCCCCCTCCACCCACTAAAAAAGCACTGAAATCTGATATTTTTGTTAAACACTACAAGAAGGTTCCCGTGGTAATTCCAAGTCCTAATGATCTTCTCTCTCAAGAAGAGAAATCGGCGTTTCATGCATATTGTAACTATTGTGATAAAATCTACAAATTTGCGAGTGGTGGGGGATATGGCACCCTCCGTGTCATTTGGTGACAAAGCATCCGGTAGAATGTGGCACTACCTCTACCTAAACCCAACTAAACTTCCAATCCGGTGACGTTATGACTAGATGGGCTGCAATGAAGCATTTTCCTTTTAATATTTATGATGACAAAAAATTTGAGGTTACTATGCAAAGTGGTTTGAACGTAGCTGTCAAAAGAGTAGCTCGAATGACCGTTCAACGATCTACCGTTAGACAATGTTTGGAGAAAAAAGTTGAATTATCACATTATTTACTAACCTTGGGACACAAAGTGAACATTTGCTCAGATGTATGGACTGATTCTTTTAATAGACATTCATACATGGGCATTACAGTTCACTTTGTGGACAATAGTTGGACTTTGAACAAGCGTTTGATTGGTTTTAGAGAATTTGAGACACCACACACTGCACCTGAAATTGTTTCTTTAATTATTCAAGTTTTGAATGAATTTCAATTATGCAATAGGATATTTTCTGTTGGTTTTGATAATGCAACTGCTAACACTGCAAGTATTAATGACTTGAGTGCGGCTTGTACTCCGGTTATTGGTGGTAAGTATTTTTATCAAAGATGCATATGTCATATTTTGAATTTATGTGTACAAGATGCGCTTGAATTATGGCAAAAGCATGTTAGTTCTATTAGAACTGTAGTTAGATTAATGCATCAAAAGCCGTCTATTGGCAAAGCTTGGAAGAAGTATTGCCATCAAAAGAAGGTAAGATATACAAATTTTACCATGGATGTGTCTCATAGATGGAATTCGACATATGATTGTCTTAATTTTACTTTGACTCATAAAGATTCTTTATGTGAATTTTTTTGGAACCTATCCTGTTTCTGATTTATATCTGTCGCATAGTTGTTGGGATCATAGTGTGACTTTATTTAAATTGTTCAAATATTTAAAAAATGCGACTGTTGAATTATCGGGTGTTTATTATTGCACTGTTGTTCGTGTTTTAGAGCATTGCATATATATATCACTTGGTTTTAAAACTGCGATGAAAAATGCTTGCTCTTCTCCTGAATTTATGTGTGTTTTATATTATATGATTGACAAATGACGTAAGTATTTTAGTGAGATTCCAACAGTGTTTTTGATTGCAAAGGTCTTGGATCCAAAATGAAAATTAGCCAGTACCTCCAGGATTCTAGATTTTTATTATAACAACTTGAGTTCTATTGATATTTGTCCACTTCAAGCATTGCAAGCGGATACCAATGACCAATGGAGAATAAACCTAACCGAAACATTTCAAATAAACTTCTCGGACCGGTGAATTGTCCAACAAACCTTCGAGTTTAACTTGCGTGCTCTCTACACCGAATATGAAACCAAGTATAACAATATCCACCAAGTCAAAAGATCTACCCCTCCTCAACAACATAATTTTGGCTTCGTATTTCAAACTGATTATGATGACCCGATGCGCAATCCCAATTAGCCAAGCTATACAGCTACAGCACCGGCGGAAGGTCGACCTCAGGTATGGTAAGTGAGTTAGATTTATATTTCGATCCACTCTTTTCCTTTGGTGATGAAGGTCTTACTCTTCCCGCCCAAATCGACGTCCTCGATTGGTGGGGAACACACGAGAAAGATTTTCCCATACTTGTGTCAATGGCCAAGGAGATTTTTTGGGTTCCAGCTTCCACTGTCGCCGCCGAGTCCGCTTTCAGTGTGTGTGTTGGATGAATTAAGAAGTAAGCTCTCCGCGAAAAATATGGAAGCCGTGATGTTACTTGATGATTGGGCCAAAACTGACGTCAGAGAACAAGAAAATTATTGGGATGATCGTCAGGAGGAATCACAAGAAGAATTCATCGGGGATGAATCGAAGGCCAACCCAACCGTCAACCGCCGGCCAAGCCAAATAGGTAAGTAAGGTAAGAGAACTACGTGTGATATGACCACGCATGCCAGGAATCAAGTGTCACTCCGACAACGTGAGCCGTGGATTGATTGGGGTCCAAGGATGAGACCGAACACACTTCAAGGATCCTACAATTCTCGATTGTCTCCCGAGGATGATAGGAAAGGAGAACGCTCGGATTTGAGGACAAATCCTTTCCAAGAAGGAGAGGATGATACGATCATGGGAGACGTGCACCAAACGTTTCAGCCGCAGCGGGATTCCAAAGGCAATCTACCTATTGAAATTACGTCCAAACGATCTTCAAAGGCCACCATTGTGTTCTTGGTTGAGAGAGCTTCGCGTGAGTATCTTGCATGCCTCAATCGGAGCCCGGATGAGGAAGTTATGAACATATTAAGAAAGTCGCACAATGTAGAAAGAAACACGGGACGGGTGTTTTTCCAACCCAAAAATACCCGACCGGGTGTTTTTGCCGAGAGATTAGTTTTTGTCCAGAGACTTCACGCGGGCGGGTGAAATGAACCGTGAAAAACACCCGGTCGGGTGTTTTGTCCGGAATGTGACTTTTTGGCCAAGAATTGTTTTATTTTGCTTCTTTTTCACTCTAGTATAAATACTCTTGCTAGGGTTTATTTCATAGCAGACTTTGATGAATGATATTTTGAAGACTCATTTGAGAGCATCTCCCTTGTGAGATTTTTATTCAAATTCCTACATGTAGGTTGCTTGGTTTATGTTCATTAGACTAAATCAAGTATAGGTATGCATTTATTGTGGTGTAGTCATGAATGTGGAGTCAATGGAGTATTTGCTTTGAGTGAAAGTAGCATAGGGTTGCCCACATCTTCTTGTGGGAGGTCATAGGTCCCCAAAGAGGATTCCTCCTTTATTACACTTTCTTCTCATCCCTTTTCTCTCCATCCAAATCCATTTTGAGTCTAGTTTTTGAGGCTAGGCTCTTTATCTTTATTTTTAAAAACTAAAAATTGAAATCAAACACTATTTTAGGTATTTCTTGGGCACATGGAAGGATTCCCTCACAAGAAACCTTATCAACGTGAGCTTTGATTCACTAATGCAAATGAGCATTGGGGATACGTAGGCCACCTCAACTTAAATTTTAAATTTAAGTTGAGCTCAAGTCATTTTTCCTTTATTTTCTTTCCATTTGTTTCTACTTTAAAAATATGCAAATACAATTAAATAATTGTATTTATATATATTCTAGTCGGTTAAGTAGATTTCTCTATAAGGCTAAAGCCGGGAAACTTTTGATAATTCTACTATAATTATTGATTGTTAGACTAAACTCAACATTTAAGGTTGAATTGCTAAAGGTGTCCTCAATTTAGTTATGTAGAAACATCTCCTTCGCTGACTAAGAGTATATATAATTATAAATTTATTGTTCAGAACTTCAAGTCTTTTTTGTAATTTGTAATTAGCTTCGTTGTAGACTAATAGTGTCGTTGTAGTTAAATTTTTTGTGATTTGTAATTGTTGTAACTTGTAATCACAATAAAATTGCAATTTTCATCGTGATTTTTTGAATTTTATTTACGCACATTTCATAGATAAACAAATAAGAAAATGCAAAAAAAATACGAACCACCGAACCGGCCCGAAACCGGCGGTTTTGGCAAAAAACTGGCGGTTTTGAACCGCCCGATGAACCTGCAGTTTTTTGAGCCGAAACTCTTGGCGGGCCGATTCCGGTTCATGAAAATGTTGAACCGTGAACCGCCAGTTCCAAACCGGAACCGGTGGTTTTTGAACCGTGTGCATGCCTAGTGTAAATGGTTGGAGCAAAATCAATATTTAGTGTGACATTTACACTAAAATGGGTTTGGGTTTAGTGTAATGGTTGGAGATACTCTTAGAGCATTGTGGGGGCTGAACCGAGCCTGGGTCCCGGCCCATGGCCTGATGTGTTGTAGGGGGTTGGGGACGGGGCTGGGATGCACTCCAGGACTCTGGAGCGGCCTGAGGCCGAGACTGGTTGCGGTCCGGCCCAGCGTTGCGCGCTCTCGGGACACGCCCAGTTGTGGCCCGGCCCATCGTTGCGGCGCTCTCGGGACACACCCATTTTGCAAAGCTAGCACTTTTTCCCCTTTTACCTAGTCAATTATTGGTGTGCCTTAACGGAATGTATTAAGATAGAATAATAATGAAACTTTTTGGATGATTCCGATAAATTGTAAACTTTTTGTATTGATGTGAAACATTTTATATGTATGATGTAATTACTCCAAAGGATGCTACTTCCTGCACATTGTGACATTGAAGCGCCGAGCAGTTTTCGGCTAAAATGGTAACCGCAAAACTCCACCAACCTCACGCAGCCCGATTAATCACGCGCTTTGTGGTCAGCCCTTCTATTGGCCATGCGGGCCGAGAGGCCCTCAACATGTAAATCACCGATGACAATTTTCATGTTTACATGTGAGGGCTCACTTTCTTATTAAATAATCAACCAATGATCGTAATTGGTTTTAGAGTGGACTTAAGTTTTGGTCATTTTTCAATCAGCCCACTGTATTTTGCCCTACGTTCGGGGTAAAGATAGGATGATTCCTGTTTTAGGCCAAAACAATTCATTATTTGTCCTCCACCATTACTCCTTCACTTCATGAATAAGTGTCCTACTTTAATAAATACAAGTTCTGTTTATTTTTATAATAAAATGTTGGTGAAATAAGTTACTGAAATAACGGACAGTCATATACCAAAACTAGTAAAACTGAATTGAGGCCATTATCGATGAATGAGAAAGGGTATTATATAAGTTAGAGGCTAGATTTATATCTATATTATTTTGTTTTTCTTTTTTTACCAAGTCAATTATTGCTGTGGTTTATGCTTTTGTTTCGTTGTCTTTATATTTAGGTGGTGTTAAACTATTTGTTGCATCAAAGAAAATACTTTCCTCGAACTTTCTATTCTGCCCAATAGACACATGCATCAAAGAAAATTCAAATATCAACAATGAAATAAGTCAAAACATTTATCATCTAATGTCTGAATCATATTCAACTCAATAGTAGTATGGTATCCTTGCAAAGAAGAAGAGAAGTTATTCATGGGGATCAGAGTTGGATATTATGTTCTTCAACTCATATTTACTTGTTTCTTAACATTTTCTTCAGCCATTGACACCATAAATGCTAATCAATCTCTTGACAACTCTGAAGCTTTGATTTCCAATGGAAATAGATTCAAGCTAAGTTTTTTCAGTCCCCAAATAGCAGCCGACGTTACCTCGGTATCATGTATAATCTCTCAGTGATGACTGTTGTATGGGTAGCTAATAGAAACAAGCCTCTCAATGATTCCTTTGCAACTTTTCAGATATCATCAGATGGCAATCTCTATTCCTCAGAGGAATCATTGAGAGGCTTGTTTCTATTAGCTACCCATACAACAGTCATCACTGGGAGATTATACATGATACCGAGGTAACGTCGGCTGCTATTTGGGGACTGAAAAAACTTAGCTTGAATCTATTTCCATTGGAAATCAAAGCTTCAGAGTTGTCAAGAGATTGATTAGCATTTATTGTGTCAATGACTGAAGAGAATGTTAAGAAACAAGTAAATATGAGTTGAAGAACATAATATCCAACTCTGATCCCCATGAATAACTTCTCTTCTTCTTTGCAAGGATACCATACTACTATTGATTTGAATATGATTCAGACATTAGATGATAAATGTTTGACTTATTTCATTGTTGATATTTGAATTTTCTTTGATGCATGTATCTATTGGGCAGAATAGAAAGTTCGAGGAAAGTATTTTCTTTGATGCAACAAATAGTTTAACACCACCTAAATATAAAGCCAACGAAACAAAAGCATAAAGCCACAACAATAATTGACTTGGTAAAAAAAGTGTAGGCAATTGAAACTAGAAAAATAACATGTAACTATCCCACATCGGTGTTAAAAGAAAACTGAAACTAGTATATAAATCTAATGGGCCACTCCTCCTATTACCAATTGGTTTTAGGATGAAACCATTGATTTCTATCATGGTATCAGAGTGGGTCGCCGACTGTGGGTCAAATTTAACTGACCCAGCAGTATATCTGGGCTAAAACAGAAAAAATGACTAACCCAACAGTATATTTGGGCTTTAAAATTTGGGCCAGTTGTCGAATCGATCAGAAAAAAAGTCCAACCCCTCCAAGTTCACCTTGAAGGGTTTGAGGGGGGTGTTGGCAATTGAAACTAGAAAAATAACATGTAACTATCCCACATCGGTGTTAAAAGAAAACTGAAACTAGTATATAAATCTAATGGGCCACTCCTCCTATCACCAATTGGTTTTAGGATGGAACCCATGGATTTCTATCATTGGCTCAGATTATAATCTCATCATTGCCCGAATACCTTTCCCGATCAGAAGGCGGTGACGGACGGATCAAAACCTGAAATGGCAGACGGAGAAGATGTCAAGACTGGCGATCTCAAATTAAAAGCAAGCAAGAATGTAACACTTGCATTCAAATTAAATGGGAGGAATTATGCACTATGGGCCCGACTGATGAGGGTAGCCATCGGAAGCCGAAGAGCACTGCGGCATATCACTGGGGTACCGAAACCCCCGAAACCTACAGATAAAGAGTATCTGGAGTGGAAGGAGACCGATTTAGTGGTCTTCTCCTGGATCGTTGACAACATGGAGATTGAGATCGTGGCAGATTTCGCACACCACCAAAGTGCGAAGGCGATTTGTGATAGCCTAGCCATAACGTACCAGAGTACGTCGGACCCCTATGTGATTTATGATTTGGAGGACAAGGTCAGCCGAATTGTCCAAGGGGATATGGATCTGAAGACATACTGGAGAACGCTACACGGGGTGTGGATCGAAATTGATCGATGCCAAACCAAAACCATTACCTGCTGTGACAAGGGAATATGTGATTATCGAAAAATCACTAATCAGAAGAGATTGTACAAGTTCCTGGCGGGACTGAACTCCCAATTCGAAGGAACCAGACGAGACATCCTCAAAGAGAGTCCAACTCCCCCAGTGGATGTTGCATACGACTGGATCAAGCGAGAAGCCGTTCGGCTTAAAATCATGTCGTCGGTGAATCCCGACGCAACCACAGCTGCCAACAGGGTGGGGCTCGGATTTGGAGCCCGACAAACCCGATTTCAGACACATCCTCAGACACAACCAGCACCGACCCACCCCGGACAACCGTTCACAGCCAACAACAGCCGCCGCGGAGCCACCAATCCAGACAAGACCAAATTGTGGTGTTCAAATTGTGGGATGAACAAACATACCCGTGAAAATTGCTTCAAATTGATCGGATTTCCGGAGTGGTGGGACGAAAGCCAAAAGGGGAAGGCCAGATTGGCTATCGGAATGGAGGATACCGGTAGAACAGAGAACACCACCCATGGACGGAATACTAACAGCGTCACTCCACGCGGCGGCGGCGGCGGCAAGCGAGCGGAGGAGGTCGGCCAGGCAGCTTTCGCCGGACGCGTCGGGGAAGTGGAGAGAGGCGTCGACGAAGGAGGTAATGGGCTAGGGTTTCCAAAACCTAACCATATCACTTTACTCATACCCCTCCATTTTTTAAGAAATTGCAAATTGACCCCCGTTTTATACATTCTGCCCCCGATCTTTAGTTAATTCGAATAAGGACCCGAGTGATCCCAAAAATATGCATTTTGCACCCGAACTGTGATTAAATCGAAAAAAGACCCCATGTTGTGTGATGATTTGTATGTTAGCCCCAATAGTTTTGAAATATTGCATGACATGCCCATTGCATGTACAGTACAACTAAGTCTAGAGGAAAAGATAATCGGTGGATTTTTTACTGTGGGGCGACCGATACTATGACCCATGATAGACAGGATTTTGTGGATTTTTGTGGGACTATGAAAAGTCAAATACAGACTGCCGATGGGGAACTTACTTCAGTAGAGGGGAGTGGAATAATTGAGATTTCTCCGACGCTGAAACTATCGAATTGTCTTTATGTTCCCAAGTTATCTCATAAATTGATGTCGATTAGTCACGTCACAAAGGAATTAAATTGTACACTACTGATGCATCCAAATTTCTGTGTTTTACAGGATATCAGGACGAGGAGGATAATTGGGCGTGGCATTGAGCGTCAAGGCCTCTACTATGTTGACGAGATGGCTCACCAAGGGAGTGCCGCGATGTTGGCTCACAGATCTACTACTTGTGACGCTTGGTTGTTGCACAGACGTCTAGGTCATCCATCTCTTGGATATTTTAAACTACTTTATCCGAATTTTTCGTATATTAAGGATTTTGATTGTGAGTCATGTGTTTTGGCGAAAAGCCACAGACAATCGTTTAAATCTACTGAAACTCGTGTTAAGAGTCTTTTTTCACTTGTGCATCCTGATGTTTGGGGCCCTGGGCCCGTTACTGGGGATCATGGTTTTCGATATTTCGTATTTTTTGTGGATGATTGTTCAAGAATGACATGGGTGTATTTTTTGAAAAACAAATCTGAAGTTTTTGACAAATTTGTTCTGTTTTACAAACTAATCAAAACTCAATTTCAGACAACTATAAAGGTCCTTAGGTTTGAAAATGGGAGGGAGTTTGTTAACAAAGACATGTCAAAATTTTTCATAGACAACGGGTTAGTTCATCAAACCTCGTGCCCCTATACCCCCGAACAAAACGGAGTAGCCGAAAGAAAGAATAGGATCATTTTGGAAATCACACGTGCCTTGTTTTTTGACTCCAAAGTTCCGAAATTTTTATGGCCTGAAGCTGTTGCTACGTCTGTTTATTTGGTAAACCGTCTCCCTACGAAAATCTTAAACATTAAGACCCCGTTGCACCTCTTGTCTTCCCTAGCCGATGTGCCTGAACCTCTTACCCTACCCCTTAAAATCTTTGGATGCTCGGTGTATGTCCATGTTCCTAAACACAAGCGAAGAAAATTTTCCACGTGCGCAATAAAATGTGTTTTTTTTGGGGTATGGAATAAATCAAAAGGGATATAGGTGTTACGACTCGTCATCTAGGAAGATTATAACGACAATGAACTGCAACTTCTTAGAATGCGAATACTTCTACACCAATCTTAGTGGTCAGGGGGAGAGTAGACTGATTGATAGGTCAAGTCGACCCCTAAATTGGTTTGTGTCACCGCCAAGCGAATCTGTGGCGGAACCAACAGAGACAACTAGCACTGTCGCCGAGCCCGTCTTGTCACCGGCAGAGCCTCCTCAGTCACCCACATCTGACCATCCTCCTCCAGTGATATCTGAGGTAAACACTGAAACCAATGTCAATAGTGCAAATGTTCCTAACGATACTAATGTAGAACCCATGGAGAATGCTGCGATTGATGGAGACACAGGACAGTACATACTTCCAGACAGGAGTACAAGGGGTGTTCCACCTAAACGATACATTCCCGAGCGTATATCAAAGAAGAGCAGATATTCGGTGGGAAACTTTGCAACAACGAATCTGACCAAAATGGCAAAGACTTTTATGATCGCTTTATACGAGGAAGAAGTACTTCCTAGGACAGCGGAGGAGGCGATAAAAATCCCGCATTGGAAGGAAGCGATGCTTGTGGAAATGAAGGCACTAATGAAGAATAAGACGTGGGAAGTCTGTAGAAGGCCGGAGGGGTCTAGACCAGTGGGGTGCCGCTGGGTCTTTACAATCAAGAGAAAACCGGATGGATCGGTTGATCGCTACAAAGCAAGACTAGTGGCAAAAGGATATACACAAACCTATGGGGTGGATTATGCAGAGACCTTCTCACCAGTAGCAAAGATGAACACGATCCGCGTACTGTTCTCTATTGCGGCAACGAAGAACTGGTCACTACATCAGTTTGATGTGACTAATGCGTTCTTGCACGGAGAGCTGACACGACCGATCTATATGGAAGCTCTACCAGGGTTCGATGAAGAGTTCAGAGTGGGAGAAGTGTGCAAACTCAAGAAGACGCTTTATGGTTTGAAACAGTCACCAAGAGCGTTGTTTGGAAGATTTACTGAAGTGATGAAGAAATATGGATACAAACAGAGTAACTCAGATCATACTTTGTTCATAAAAAGGAAAGAAAAGAAGATCACTTGTCTAATCATTTATGTGGACGATATGATCCTTATTGGGGATGATGAGGACGAGATCAAACAGTTGAGGGAGAACCTATTCACCGAGTTTGAGATGAAGGACCTGGGCCTATTGAAATACTTTCTAGGTATTGAAGTGATGAGATCGAAGAAGGGAATATTTATAAACCAGCGGAAGTATGTTCTGGACCTCTTGGCTGAAACAAGAATACTTGACTGTAAGCCTGCAGAGACCCCGATGATGCAGAACCACGGTCTGCGACTGACCGAAGGAGCTGAACTCACTCATCAAACAAGATACGAACGACTGGTGGGTAAGCTTATCTATTTCTCCCACACTTGACCTGATATTGCATACGCCGTGGGAGTAGTCAGTCAGTTCATGCACAAACCCCAAGTTGATCACTGGGAGGCAGTCTTAAGAATTGTGCACTATTTGAAGGGAACACCAGGACACGGGATCCTGTTCGAGAATCACGAAAACTTGGAAGTACATGGGTTTACAGATGCAGATTGGGCAGGAAACCCAAATGATCGGAAATCAACTGCAGGATACTTTACCTTCGTTGTAGGTAATCTGGTGACGTGGAGAAGCAAAAAACAGAAGGTGGTAGCTCTATCAAGTGCAGAAGCAGAATTTCGTGGGATCAAGAGTGGGATAATCGAGATACTGTGGCTAAAGAAGTTACTGACAGAGATTGGCTTGATGTCAAAGGAGCCGTGTAAGCTGTTTTGTGAAAATAAAGAAGCTATTAGTATATCCGAAAATCCGGTACAACACGATCGAACGAAGCATGTTGAAGTAGATCGACATTTCAGTTTTCTTTTAACACCGATGTGGGATAGTTACATGTTATTTTTCTAGTTTCAATTGCCAACAAAAAGAAAAACAAAATAATATATATATAAATCTAGCCTCTAACTTATATAATACCCTTTCTCATTCATCGATAATGGCCTCAATTCAGTTTTACTAGTTTTGGTATATGACTGTCCGTTATTTTAGTAACTTATTCCACTAGCATTTTCTTATAAAAATAAACAGAACTTGTATTTATTAAAGTAGGACACTTATTCATGAAGTGAGGGAGTAATGTGGATGACAAATAATGAATAGTTTTGGCCTAAAACAAGAATCATCCTATCTTCACCCTGAACGTAGGGCAAAATACAGTGGGCTGATTGAAAAGTGACCAAAACTTAAGTCCACTCTAAAACCAATTACGATCAGTGGTTGATTATTTAATAAGAAAGTGAGCACTCACATGTAAACATGAAAGTTGTCCTTGGTGATTTACATGTGCATGGCCAATACAAGGGCTGACCACAAAGGGCGTGATTAATCGGGCTGCGTGAGGTTGGTGGAGTTTTGCGGTTACAATGTCACAATGTGCAGGAAGCAACATCATTTGGAGTAATTTCATCGTACATACAAAATGTTTCATAAATGTTTCAAATTAGTACAAAGAGTTTAAAATTTATCGGAATCATCCAAAAGTTTCATTATTATTCTATCTTAATACATTCCGTTAAGTGCTAGCTTTGCAAAATGGGTGTGTCTCGAAAGCGCCGCAGCGATGGGCCGGGCCACAACTGGGCGTGTCCCGAGAGCGGGCAATGCCGGGCCGGACCGCAACTAGTCTCGGCCTCAGGCCGCTCCAGCTTCCCGGAGTGCGTCCCAGCCCCGTCCCCAACCCCCTAAAACACATCAGGCCATGGGCCGGGAGCCGGGTTCGGTCTAGCCCCCATAATGCTCTAAGAGCATCTCCAACCATTACCAAGCCGATTTTAGTATAAATGTCACACTAAAATATGTATTTTGCTCCAACCATTTACACTAGGCATGCACACTGTTCAAAAACCGCCGGTTTCGGTTCGAAATCGGCGGTTCACAGTTCAACATTTTCATGAACCGGAACCGGGCCGCCAAGGCTTCCGGGAGGTTCAAAACCGTCGGTTCGGCGGTTTGTAATTTTTTTTTGCATTTTCTTATTTATTTATCTATGAAATATGCGTAGACAAAATTCAAAAAATCACAATGAAAATTGCAATTTTATTGAGATTACAAGTTACAACAATTACAAATCACAAAAAAGACTTGAAGTTCTGAACAATAAATTTATAGGTATATATACTCTTAGTCGGCGAAGGAGATGTTTCTACATAACTAAATTGGGGACACCTTTAGCAATTCAACCTTAAATGTTGAGTTTAGTCTAACAATCAACAATTATAGTAGAATTGTCAAAAGTTTCCCGGAGCCTTATAGAGAAATCTATTTAACCGACTAGAGTATATACAAATACAATTATTTAATTGTATTTGCATATTTTTAAAGTAGAAACAAATGAAAAAAAAATAAAGGAAAAAGGACTTAGAGTTCAACTTAAATTTAAAATTTAAGTTGAGGTGCCTACGTATCCTCAATGCTCATTTACATTAGGGAATCAAAGCCCACATAGTTCTCTTACCTTACTTACCTATTTGGCTTGGCCGGCGGTTGGCGGTTGGGTTGGTCTACGATTCATCCCCGGTGAAGTCTTCTTGTGATTTCTCCTGACGATCATCCCAATCATTTTCTTGCTCTCTGACGTCAGTTTTGACCCAATCATCAAGTAACATCACAACTTTCATATTTTTCGCGGAGAGCTTACTTCTTGATTCATCCAACACACGTGATCCAACATTGAAAGCGGACTAGACGGCGACAGTGGAAGCCGGAACCGAAAAAATCTCCTTGGCCATTGACGCAAGTATAGGAAAATCTTTCTCGTGTGTTCCCCACCAATCGAGGATGTCGATTTGGGCGGAAGGAGTAGAACCTTCATCACCAAAGGAAAAGAGTGAATCAAAATATAAATCTAACTCACTTACCATACCTAAGGTCGACCTTCCGCCGGTGCTATAGCTGTATAGGTCGGCTAATTGGGATTGCGCGTCGGGGTCATCATAATCAGTTTGAAATGCAGGGCCTAAATTATGTTGTTGAGGAGGGGTATGTCTTCTGACTTGGTGGGTACTGTTATACTTGGTTTCATATTCGGTATAGAGAGCACGCAAGTTAAACTCGAAGGTTTGTTGGACAATTGACCGGTCTGGGAGGTTTATTTGAAATGTTTCGGTTAGGTTTACTCCCCATTGGTCATCGGAATCCGCTTGCAATGCTTGAAGTGGACCAAGATCAATAGAACCCAAATTGTTATAATAAAAATCTATAATCTTGGAGGTACCGGCTAATTTTGATTTTGGATCCAAGACCTTTGTAATGAAAAACACAGTTGGAATCTCACTGAAATACTTAAGCCATTTGTCAATCATATAATATAAAACACACATCAATTTAGGAGAAGAGCAAGCATTTTTCATCACAGTTTTAAAACCAAGTGATATATATATACATGCAATGCTCTAAAACACGAACAACAGTGCAATAATAAACACCCGATAATTCAACAGTCACATTTTCGAAATATTTGAACAATTTAAATAAACTCACACTATGATCCCAACAACTATGCGACATATATAAATCAGAAGCGGGATAGGTTCTAAAAAAATCACACAAAGAATCTTTATGCGTCAAAGTAGAATTCAGACAATCATATGTCGAATTCCATCTATGAGACATATAGATTAGCATATTCTCGTGTCACTCTTAGTCGATTTGAAGGCCTCTCTAAGAATTAGGTGCACCGTGTGCATTGTGTGTGTGCGCGCATTTGTGCAAATGTGTGTATAGATGCACTATGTATGCGGTGTGCATTAAATGTGTGAATTGTGTGCATGCGTTATGTGTGTGAAATAATGTGTGCGAAGACATCCAATTTTATTGCTATTTTGGAATTCTAAATATGTATACTTCGAACAGAGTAGATCTTGAAGGAGAAAACATTTCCCCGTCGACGATTTCTTCTTCATTTTCTGGAGATCTATTGGATCCGACATTTCCTTCGCTAAATAGTTTTCATAGTGTCGATTCTTCCATGGAAATATTCATCTCCATAGATCAAGAAGTATTCCCCGAATTGTCACTCTGAGCCATGAATGCAAAGAATTTGAAACAATTAGAGGTATACATGATTCAGAAAATGATAAATGAATAATTTAATCGAAATCCGTACAAACATTCTTAGGATGGTGATGGTAGAAGTGGTGAGGTTCAATCTCCTTCATGACCTTAGTCAGTAGAGATTTAGAACCCACCTTTTTCTACAGGTAGAATTCGATGAGCTCTTCGTCGGTTGGATCGAATCGCCAACCGGCCGGCAGCCTGATCTCTTCCTCCATAACTGAACTCTCCCTCCTAACAATGACAATGTTGATTTAGTTTAGTCACTAAGAGCCCGTTCGGTACACGAAATTGGAATTTAATTTTTAAATCATTTTTTGGTAAAAATAAAATAATTGATCATAAAATAAAATTTGAAGAAATTCTACACACGCACGACACACATTGCAAACACTTCACATTTTGTTTGTAGGTGCACCGTGTGCATTGTGTGTGTGCGCGCATTTGTGCAAATGTTTGTATAGATGCACTATGTATGCGGTGCGTGTTAAATGTGTGAATTGTGTGCATGCATTATATGTGTCTGAAATGTGTGCAAAGACGTCCAATTTTATAACTATTTTAGAATTTTAATATATATACTTCGACGATTACTTCTTCATTTTCTAGAGATCTACTGTATCCGACATTTCCTTCGCTAACTAGTTTTCATAGTGTCGATTCTTCTATGGAAATATTCATCTCCATGGATCAAGAAGTATTCCCCAAATAGTCGCTCCGAGCCATGAATGCAAAGAATTCGAAACAATTAGAGGTATATATGATTCAAAAAAAGATAAATGAATGAATTAATCGAAATCCGTACAAACATTCTTAGGATGGTGATGGTATAAGTGGTGAGCATCAATCTCCTTCATGACCTTAGCTAGTAGAGATTCAGAACCCACCTTTTCGACAGGTACAATTCGATGAGCTCTTCGTCGGTTGGATCGAATCGCCAACCGGCCGGCAGCCTGATCTCTTACTCCATAACTGAACTCTCCCTCCTAACAACGGCAATGTTGATTTAGTTTAGTCACTAAGAGCCCGTTCGGTACACGAAATTGGAATTTAATTTCCAAATCATTTTTGGTAAAAATAAAATAATTGATCATAAAATGAAATTTTAAGAAATTCTACACACGCACGACACACATTGCACACACTTCACATCTTGTTTGTAGGTGCACCGTGTGCATTGTGTGTGCGCTCGCATTTGTGCAAATGTGTGTATAGATGCACTATGTATGCGGTGTGGGTTAAATGTGTGAATTGTGTGCATGCGCTATATGTGTGTGAAATGTGTGCAAAGACGTCCAATTTTATTGCTATTTTGGAATTCTAAATATGTATACTTCGAATATAGTAGATCTTGAAGGAGAAAACATTTCCATTCTCGTTGACGATTTCTTCTTCATTTTCTGGAGATCTACTGAATCCGACATTTCCTTCGCTAACTAGTTTTCATAGCGTCGATTCTTCCATGGAAATATTCATCTCCATGGATCAAGAAGTATTCCCCAAATAGTCGCTCCGAGCCATGAATGCAAAGAATTCGAAACAATTAGAGGTATATATGATTTGGCATATGATAAATGATTGAATTAATCAAAATCCGCACCAACTTTCTTAGGATGGTGATGGTAGAAGTGGTGACTGGTGAGCATCAATCTCCTTCATGACCTTATCCAGTAGAGATTCCGAACCCACCTTTTTCGACATGTACAGTTCGATGAGCTCTTCGTCGGTTGGATCGAATCGCCAACCGGCCGGCGGCCTGATTTCTTCCTCCATAACTGAACTCTCCCTCCTAACAACGGCAATGTTGATTTAGTTTAGTCACTAAGAGCCCGTTCGGTACACGAAATTGGAATTTAATATCCAAATCATTTTTTGGTAAAAATAAAATAATCGATCATAAAATGAAATTTGAAGAAATTCTATACACGCACGACACACATTGCACACACTTCACATTTTGGTTGTAGGTGCACCGTGTGCATTGTGTGTGTGCGCGCATTTGTGCAAATGTGTGTATAGATGCGCTATGTATGCTGTGTGTGTTAAATGTGTGAATTGTGTGCATGTGCTGCATGTGTGTGAAATGTGTGCGAAGACGTCCAATTTTATTGCTATTTTGGAATTCTAAATATGTATAATTCGAATAGAGTCGATCTTGAAGGAGAAAACATTTTGTGTTTGCAGGGTGTGTGTGTATGTGCTTTGTGTGCTGTGTGTGAAATGTTTGTTGTGTGCGTGCACTATGTGTGTGTGAAATGTTTTCGAATGTGTCCAATTTCATAGCTATTTTAGAATTCTAAATATCTACTACGAGTATAGTAGATCTTGAAGGCGAAAAAATTTCCATTCTCATCGACAATTTCCTCCTCTTTTCCAAGAGATCTCCATGATCCATCATTGCCTTTTCAGACTAGTTTCATCTTGTTGATTCTTTCGTGGAAATATTCGTCTCCATGAATCAAGAGATACTCTTCCAATAGATGTTCTGAGCCATAAACTGCACATAATTGAAAATGATTAAAGGCATATATGATTCTAAATATGATAAATGAATGAATGAATCGAAATCCGCACCAAGATTCTTTGAAGGGTGTTTGTAAAAGTGGTGAGCATCTATCTCCTACATGACCTTAGATGGGAGAGATTCTAAGCCCACTTTTTTCAACAGATTTGATTCAATCAACTCTTCACCGGACGGATCAAAATGCCAACCGGACGACATCTTGATTTCTTCCTCCACAGCTGAATTCTCCTTCCAAACCATGGCCATCTTAATTCAATTTAGTCACTAGGAGTCCGTCCGGTTGCTGAATTGAATTTGAAATAGTTTTATTCTAATTCAATTCGAAATCATTTGTTTAGTAAAAAATGAAGTAATTGATATGAAATTGAATTTGAAAAATTTGTGTACACAAACTGCACACACTGAATAAACACACTACACATTTGTGAATGAAAATCTATATTGTAAATAAGAATATAGAATCATTTTCCGCTCTTAGATTGAATGTCTAACTTATTCAACAAAACTTATGTGAGCTCTCTTTCATATAAAAGTGAATATTTGTAGGTAACCATCCAAATGAATTTTAATCTGCAACGTAGTGATTTGTGTGCGCAAAAATATTATTATTTGAAGATTATAAATTAACACCAGAATTACTAAACATCATTACAGCAAGAACAGCATTGTCCTAATTTCAGTGTACATTTCAAGAAGACAAATAAATCTCACACTTCAGAGCTTTAATTGTGGTTTTTCATGAGAGGTGCACTTGGTTCTTCTTGGCTCGATTATAAATAAAGGCTGCAAAGGAAAAAAAATTTAATTATAAGAAAGAGATAGCAGGTCTGAGGAATATATATGATGTTTGAGATTCACATATCGACTATATCCTAATTGATGCATCATTCTATCATACTTGAAGGACATATGATCCGTTCGACATCAAAGCTGTTTTAGCATTGGATTATCAGCTTCCCATGCAACCACACGGTACAAATTTCAAAATGGAGTTGCGAGTAACAGTCGACAAAGAAAACAGCTTACCATATCCAAGCTGACGGGTTTCCCATCATCTACAAGAATCTCAACTACAGTGCCAGAGTGATCAGCCTGAAAGAAAAAATAAAGATATCCCGAGGTTATTTGTATCTAAGAATGTCATATAGAAAGAAAGTAATGAAACAAAGTTGAGCATATTTCAGAAGAAATTGAATTGAATATCTGAACAAAATCATAAAGCTGTCCCATTTAATTTTTAATACTCCATTTTTCTAGAGTTTCATCATTGCTACAACATTTTAGGTAATATAGAATCAACAATCTCAAGGAGCTTAACCATAAGCTTTCAGAAATTCCCTCAAGCTGAACCACAGAATTGGAGCATTTCATGTAATTCGAATTTTAAACTATTTATCTAGACATGTATCCACCATGTAAATAAGAACATAGAAACACGAATAAATGCTATGCAAGAGATTAAAGCTCACCTCAATATCATTCATCAGTTTCATAGCCTCGATGATGCATATTACTTGTCCCTTTTGCACCTTATCCCCAACCTAGAAAATCAAGGAAAACAAAAGGAAAATAGACAATCACGTAGAAGCTAAAAACCAGAGCATGCATCAGATAAAATTAAAATGGTCTAAACTGTTTTTCCTATGTAGATAAAACTTTAGTTATATAAAAGATATAGAAAATTGGGAAAGTCCTCCTACATCGAGCTCACACCAAATAAGATATATGAAAAATAGACACTATCATTATATCTGGAAAATTATTTTCATGTATACATTCATGATTTCATGCAAACCTTCACAAAAGGTGGTTCACCAGGAGCTGGAGAACGATAGAAGTTTCCAGCCATTGGGCATTTCAATGGGGGATGTGATGACGTTGGTTTTGTTGGTGCAGGTGCTGAAGTGGGAGATGACGGTCTAGAGGACACAGATTCCGGAGCAGGAGTGCTTGGTGGTAGTGCAGACTGGTATGTAGGAGGTGGTATGAGGTAAACAGGATCTGGACTTGATGACTGTGGCAGTGCTTCCTTTTTCCGGATAAGGATTTCAATATCCAATTGTTTAAGCTGCAACTCTGCAATATCTTTTGAATCCACAAGCCTGACCATGCGAGGAAAAGGAAAAGGAAGGAAAAGTTTTAATACAGATTGACTGAGAAAGTGACCAGATTCTATGCAATTTGGTTTACATACTTGACAAGATCTGACACTCGGTTCATAAAAGTTGAAATAGAGGATGCATCTGGAACTTCATCTTGCTTTTCAGATTCTAGGATAGGCACTATCTCTAGAGCTGGAGTAGCATTTGGAACCTTTTCGACCACAGCCTGATTAAAGTAGGAAAAATCTCAGCTATATCCTTCAAGTCAAGGAAACTCAGGTATAGGAGAATTGAAAGCAAACGAAGAAAATGAAAACAAGTTATACCATCATCACCATTCGTCTTACCTGACTAAGCTGAGCACAGACCTTAAAGGCATCTGATTGGCTGCGGCTACATCCCTACAAAAAGGGAGGAAGCTTATCGCCGTTATCCACTAATTAAACATCATTGTTTCTATCTTCTCTAAACTGCAAGTCGGCAACATTCTGTGCCTTTCCACATCCAAACACTTTAAAAGACATGAAATACTGAGAGCAACCCAAGTCTTTCTGTCTCCAGCTGAAGATATGTCGAATTGAACAAAATCTAAAAACTGGGACCGTGGGACATTATCACATCCTATATTCATTCACTAACTGTTTTTTATTCCATTTGAAAATCAGTGGTTCGAAATTAAACTAAAGTACGATATTCATGATACTAATTACCACCAAACCAAGAAATGAACTTATTCATTTTTTGAGAAATACATTAACCATCAATTGGCATAAATGATACATCTGTGACGAGATCGCAAGTTTGCTAGGTAAAACCGAAGATGCCTAACAGAAATCTTAATGTGTTCTCTGAACAGCTGCTCTGAGATTGGCAACATCTTTCGAATTTTCGTACAGTCTTGATATATCACTTCATAATAAGGCTTGCAAATTCAGTCACTGAGTAAAGTCTTTCACTGGAACTAATGGAATAACAGGAATGTGTTAATTGTGGGCTACTACATGAACTTATTTTGAATTTGAGAATGTCTATTACTGCATCAAGAGAAACTTAATGACTTCACTGCTGTATGGAGACTGATGGTTAGCACGACACCTTCTCCTTGTCGTTGTGTTGTCATATTCATATGAAATAGATATATACTGTCTATATCACACATGCCAGTTCTCACCAACTTAACTCACCTTTATGTTAAATTACATTTACTCTCAAAGACATTTAAGCATCGAAAGTCTAGGTAACTAATACACATGATAATGCGATAACAACACATGATTTAAATTGCCATATCCATATGAATGGCTTGCAATAAAGAACCAGAGTGGAATTGAAATTCAAGTTGACAGTTCAACCAAACTAGAGTGCTACTCAATCCAATCTACAAAACTGCGTCCATACATGTCACTTGCAAAAATGAACTAAATAGCTACAGAAAGCAAGTTTTTCAGTACTAAACAAAAATTACCTGAAACTGAGCTGTTGTTGTCAATGCAGGAGTTGATCTGCAATCCGATCGAGGAAAGGAAGCAATAAAGTGCCGTCTCTGAGCCGGCTGCGATGAAGCAGCCAGGAGAGGCGAACCTTCGGGCCTTGGACGCTGAAAGAAGACATTGATTAATACTATTATTGCTTCAGCAACAAAAGTAAACGATGAATCAACGTAGAAAGAAGGAATGTAATTGCAATCGTAGATGTGAATCCGATGGAAAATATGGAAGAATTAGATAGGCAGGAAGTAGGCGATAGGAATGAAGTGCGACTAGGAGAAGAAACGATGTCTGTGTGTGTGTGTTAGAGAGAGAGAGAGAAGGCGATGCGGTCGAGGGGCAAAGGCGTCGTTTTCATGTGGCCGATTTTCCCTCCAAAAGGCCGTTTCGTTGTGGTTGTTTAACCAATCAACATTTTAATAATCATAAAATATAATCATATTTTCTCATTTTGGATTATTCATTAAAATTAGTTTCATCTATTTATAAAAAAAATCTAAGAATTTCATATTTCAATAATATTTCTATAATCACTTTTTCTATGTCTACCATTATTTACCAATTTTGCATAGGAGAGGTAGTAGTTTGGAGTGTTGTACATGAATATGCATTTCCCTCCGTGCTATTTTGAAGTAGTAACGGTGCAACAACAGCCTCAAATTTTCTCGCTTGACTTGTAGAAAAGATTAACTACTGCGACCAAAAATAAATCTCATACTATATCTGTAGTCAAATCTCTTCCAGAAGAATGGAGACGTATTTCCAATAACAAAAAAAATGATTGCATTCTTATTGATTATACTATAAAAGAAACCGCAGCCAAATGATGGACTGCTGAAAAATAACCTACTAGTATATTCTATTTTCAGTATAATTTATGTCAAAATAATGTTCAGTCTTCACCACATTACAGTGTATGATTTCCTTGCTTGCCATTTCATCCTCTTTGTTGTGTTTACTTCCTCAAGCATCCATATGAGCTCATTTGCTTTAAGCACTCATTTTTCAATTTATTCATTGCATCTGAGTATTACTACAGACCAAAGAGATGAATTCATACTTGACCAAATGTAGAGCTGCATATGTTGTTTTGCCTATACATGACCAGAGAGAGTTAATTGTGATAAATGCAACCAAAAAGTGTATTAACATGAATGTAGATGTGGTTTACTAACCTTACCTCTCCTTAATTTGGTTTTCCAAATAATCACTTCAGACAGTTCTGGAAGAATCGAACTCCCTGTTCCCAAAATTATTGTGATCAAATATACAACTCACACAAGCACTAAAATAGGCATATTAGAGTACCTGCAGTGCAAAAACAATGTCTGCTCTGTCAACATTTAATGTCACTCTTCTTAGCTTATACTCTCTTGATTGTCCAAGTTTAAGAATTCCCTGCAATTTCAAATTTTTTATTCCCATGAGATTAAGAACATATGAAATATTCAGACATAGCCAGGTAGAATGCTGTGTTTGCATGGTCATGAATAACATGAGTATATTTTACCTGGTCGTCTAGCACCCTGCACATACTTGAGAGCTCCAAAATGCCAACTGGAGGGATCATAGTCGATTTACACACATCCACGTAATATTTATTCAACTGCAGCAGTATAATGAGTGGCATTTAATCCCAACGTTGGAAAGATTTATATTGGCAGAGGATGATCTGGGGAAATGGCTCTCATTAAAAAAGCATATGAATATACGTAGTATAAGAAAAGTGTAAACTATTAAGATTGATGAGTAGTAACATTTTATCAAATTATTTATGCCTGATGATTTAGCGAATTTTTTATGGGAATAAATGCAAGTAATAAATGAAGATCACAACACTGAGAATTACGTGGTTCGATTTACTGAGGTAAATCTACGTCCACGGGAAGAATAGAGGGCAAATTTGTATTGCTTGATCTAGCTTACAGATTACAATACTGATTTGCTATATAAGATTCAGGATCTAGAGAACTTAACCTTAGTCTATCTGATCTAAGTTCTATTTATACATTCGAACTAAGATCGTGGTTTGCAGTCCTGGTAGGGGGGTTGATAACTGCTTAATACCACTAAATAGATCGTGGGTGTAATGGAGGTCGTGGAGATCCTGCATGGGTCCACTATCTCCTTGTTCGGTCGAATACTGAGACCGAACTGCTGAACTTTGCCGATCAGCTTTTGCCGATCTGAGAGTTGAGCTCGATTGGTCGGCTTTTACCGAGCTATAGGCTGTGACCGAACTCTTTGGTTGTGCCGAACTGATACTCTTTCTTGGGTTTTGGGCTGGTGGGCCGTCACTGCTATTGGGCTCGCAATTATTGTTTAGTTGTTTAGTTCGTATCCCATCACCACCCCCCCCCCCCCCGAAAAGCGAAGTGAATCACTTCGGCATTTTGGATAAGTGTAAGGGGGAGGCTGACGTCAGGGGACGTGCTCTGCACGTGTCTGCATTAAATGTGACAGCAAATCCGGCCAGAGAATCCAGAAAAAGTGGGATTTGAAACGGTGCGACGAATTTGAAAAATATTTCCTTTCTTCATCATTGGAACACTTTGGCGATTATTTCTTCTGCATTCTCTCTCTTTTTCGTAAAATTTTCTTCCGCTTCTTCAAGAATTTCTTCAGAGACTTTCGACCATCAAAGAGTAAGAATCATGTCTTCTTCTTCTGAAACTGTTTCTGAATCAGGTAGTGGTAGGAAGGGGGGTAAGGGATCTTCTGGCTGGAAAAAGTCCGGGGAGAAGACGGTAGAATATTTTCACAGCATTTTGAGTAAGGATACTGTGATATCCTTACACAGAAAATATTTTCTTCCTGGGGGGTTAGTGGTGATTCCCGACGACACTCATAGGGCTAACTCGCCGCCGGAGGGTTATGCCACCGTTTACGAAGCCTGCTTAGAATGCGGGCTTCGTTTCCCTCTTCCCCCCGCCTTTGTAGAGCTTCTTGATTTTTTCCAACTTCCTTTAGGTCAGGTGACTCCAAATTCTTGGAGGCACTTATCGGCCTTTGCTGCCAAGCTGCGTAGACTAGAAAAGGATCTGTCTCTGAGGGCAATCCTTAATTTCTTTCAGTTTAAGAGAAAGGGATCCTGGTTTTACTTGATCCCTTTACAGCCCTTTAGAGCCTTCTGTAAAACCAAATGGCCGATGTGGAAAAATCGCTTCTTTTTTTACAATAGGACAGCGGCTCCGGACTTTTCCTGGAGAGGGCCGAAGTCCGTAATTCCTCATCCTCGGGTAGAACCGTTGGACGAGCTCGAGGGCGGGCTCAATAAGATTCCCATGATTAGGAAACAGTATTTGGAATCTGAGCTCGTCAAGGGTGACTTCGTGTTCGACTCCTCGTCTTCGGACGAAGAGACTGAGGGTGAGGATTTCTTTTTTATGCTTTACTGCTTTAGCGGCGAAAACTAACTTTGTTTTCTTGCTTTTTGGCAGTGAACATGCTAAGCAGGCTTGGTCGCAAATCCTCCGAATCAAAGGAGCCGGAGAAACAGAAAACCACCAGCTCGGCGTCTGATGCCGAGAAGAATCCGAAGAGGCAGAAGACCTCTTCGAGTCAGTCTTCGGATCCAAAAAAGCCGGGATCGACCTCGGCAAGGGGGAAGGCGAAGACTCAGAAACCCCCAAAAGCGCCAGAGAGAGACATTGTCCAGGGGGGTTATGGATCAGGAGTGGTTACGGCCACTTCGGAACATATCTCTGAGCCCTTTTTATGGCCAAAGGACTTTGTAGAGGTGAATTTTCTTCTTGATTTTCTGGCTTTGCTTCTTTCCTATATTTTTTTTGTGGACCCTCTGTTGACTTTTTCCTTTTTCCATTTTCAGAGGAACAATATGCTCTGCAAACTCGTCACAGTTGAACTCTCTAAAGCGTCCAGCGATTATGATGAGATGCAGAGGAATTTGAATGCTGCTCGTCACCAGGCCGAACAGGCTCGGGCAGACTTTGAGAGGGCAAGGGCCGCTATGATCTCGGCTCAGGATGAAGCCCAGCGTGCCAAAGACCAGCTCATCATCCAGAGGGAGGCGGCTGCCGTGGTTGCTCAGGGGGAGGCTCTCCGTGTTTACACGGAGAAACTCTTTTTGAGCAATCAATTTTCGGCCCTTATCGGTGATCTGCTGAAATTGATGACCGATAATGTTGAGCAGGAACCCGAAGTCGTCTTGCCGCTGTACGGCCGAGAGATTGCAGCGCGTCTCCAGAGTCTGCCGCTCCTTGAGGAGCTTGCATCTTCATCGGTCCTGCTTTCTGCTGAACGAGTCCGTAATTGCCGTGCTGACCGTGACGAGAACATGGAGGCCATCTTTGCCTCCTTGGGGCCTGTTTCACCCGCTTCAATTTTCAAAGAAGAGGGTGAGCAGGAAAATGAGGCCGGCAAGGAGACCGAGCAGAAGGATGAGCAGACCGGCGACGGGCACGCCGAGCAAGAGGTGCAGCAGATCGGCGATGGGGGCGCCGAGCAGGAGGGAGGGAGGAGGGAGGCTGAGGCTGAGACCGAGGTCGACAAGGAGAAAGAAGCTGAAACCCACAGGGAAGCCGGAGACGAAACTGGCGAAGTATGATTTCGTCTCCCTTCTCTTAGTTTAGTTTCTTTCTTTCTATTTGTAAAATGGCCTTGAAGCCCTCCTTGTGTAACTTTTTTCCTGTGAATGAAAAAAATTCTTCTTTCTACACTCGTGTCTTCCTTATAGCTCTTCTTAATCTCTTTTACCCCTATTGTGGTTTACTGCCTGCTCGGTAAACTGAAATGCCGAACTGACATAGCTGCTTCGTATTCTTAACTCTAAGGAGCTGGAGATACTTCACTGGAAGCGGCTGTACTCTTCGGCTTTAGACGAAGCTGAGAAAAGAGCTATAGCCGATCAGACGAAGAATGACGAGCTTCTGGCTCGTTTAGTGGAGCTGGAGTCCAACAATAAGGACTTAGAGTCCATAAAGAAAGATCTGGAGGCCGAGCTGAATACTGTCATCGCTGAGAGGACTGCATATGAAGATTTCATCTGCGGGCGCGGGGGAATGACTATATCTGAAGTTCAGAATCAAGTTGATGAACAGTGGGAGAAGCTTCATGTACTCCGGAAGAACAATGTGCTGGAGAGCTCGGCTTGCCAACAAGTTGTGAAATCATTGCGGCGCTTGGCTTCTCTGTACGACATCATTCTTTCCCGGCGTCCCTCAATCGAGAGATTCCTTAGCCGTTTCCCGCTAACAGATGCTCACACTCCAACTCAAACCTCTAATCCACTTACTCAAATTTCTACTCCAAATCAGCAACGGACTCAGGAGCAACCGGAAACGTCAAGACAAGAACGCCCTGAAGTTCGTAGAGGAGTTGTGAATATGAGTGAGCAAGATCAGCGAATGCTTCGTGAAGAGACTCTTCGCCGCCGAGGTGCTAGAACTTCCCGGACTCAGGGAAGAGGCGGTAGGTCGATCAGAGCATCTCGCCCACCTACTTATTCTTCATCTGCTTGGAACGCCCGAACTCAGCATCATGAGGATTTTTTGGATAGGTGGCTCAACTTTAGCAATCGTAGACAGTAGAATAGTCCTTTGTAATAGTGTAACGCATTCTCGTAGGGCAGCGGAATTGTATGCCCAACAAGACTTAGTAAATGAAATTTTTTCATTTCGCTTCTATCACTGCGTATTTACAGTTCAGCGATTTTTTATTTCATTTATTGTACTCGTCCTCGGTCTTATGAAGTAAACTCTTCTTTGACCGGACTTAGTTAGTGTCCTTATTTGGCGAGTTTTATCGCTTGGATTGGACATTCCCTAGTTAACCGAAGTGGTTTTCGGCTTATTGCAGTTCGTTTCAGACGAATTGCTTGTTTCTTAAGCTGAATTGTAGAATCTTGTATCTTCCTTAGAAGCTTGGACTCACAATTGTCTTTAATACATGCTCTAAAAAAAGGGGATCAACCTTTAAGGAGCAATATACCTCAGTAACATTCGTAAGAGACAAAACGCACATAGAGAGACAAATAAAAAGGACGAAAAAGATTTTAACCTTTTAAAAAACGACAAGTATAAAGAACAATAAAAATATGAAAGCACATAACCCTAGGACCGAACTAGACACAAGACTGACCGGATCTTGTCTCTTACAAATAGAACTTCTTGAGGTTGGAAATATGCCATGTTCGGGGTACTTGTTCTCCTGACATGTGGGTTAATTTATAAGACCCTTTTCCCAGGACTTCTGACACCCGATACGGACCTTCCCATGTGGGTTCAAGTTTGCCCAGCTTTTCTGCTCGGCTTACTTCATTGTTTCTCAATACGAGATCTCCCACTTGAAACTGCAGCTTTTTCACCCTTTGGTTATAATACCGGGTTACTTGCTCCTTGTACTTGGCTTCTTTTATGAAGGCCAATTCACTTCTTTCTTCGGCAAGATCTAGTTCGGCTCTCAGCCCGTCGTCATTCAGTTCTGTTGAGAAATTAATGGTTCGGGGGCTGGGTATGCCGATCTCAACCGGAATTACGGCTTCAGTGCCGTACACTAGACTGTACGGAGTTTCACCGTTGGAGGTTTTTGGTGTAGTTCGGTAAGACCATAGGACTTGAGGAAGATTTTCTACCCATTGTCCTTTGGCTTGTTCTAACCGAGTTTTTAATCCTTTCACCAAAGTACGGTTTGTTACTTCCGTTTGTCGGTTTGCTTGTGGGTGAGAGACTGAAGTGAACCGCTGTTGAATATTCAACTCTTGGCACCAATTCTTGAATGTTTTGTCAGTAAACTGAGTCCCATTATCCGAAATGAGGATATGGGGTATGCCAAATCGGCAAACTATGTTCTTCCAGACAAAATCTAATGCCTTTGAGCTTGTTATCGTAGCTAATGGTTCAGCCTCCACCCACTTTGTGAAGTAATCCACGGCAACGATCAAGAATTTTATTTGCCGGGGAGCTTGTGGTAGTGGTCCTACTATGTCTATGCCCCATTGCATAAAAGGCCAAGGGCTTTGCATAGCACATAGATCAGTCTGCGGCGTCCTTGGGATATTTGCATGGATTTGGCATTTCGTACATTTCTTAACTAGCTGTACTGCTTCTTGTACCAAAGTTGGCCAATAATATCCCCATCTCGGAACTTTTTTAGCTAATGCTCTAGCTCCGATGTGGCTACCGCAAGATCCTTCATGAACTTCTCTAAGGATGTAATCCGTCTCTTCTGGTCCTACACATCGCAATAACGGTTGAAGGTAGGACTTTCTATATAGGACTCCTTCATGAAGTTCATACCGACGTGCTCGGCATGTGATTTTCCTTGCTTCTCTCTTATCCTCGGGCAGTTGTCCTTGATCTAGATACTTTAATATTGGCGTCATCCAGTCTGGTGAACTGGTTACTGAGTGTACTTCAGCTTCATCAATGCTTCTGTGCGGTAATTCCTCCACCTTTGAGCTCGGATATGAGGCCAACTTACTTAAAGTATCTGCTCGGCTATTTCCCGCTCTGGGAATGTGGATTATCCGAAAATAAGAGAAATTTCGGCTAATACTTTGCGCTTTGTCCAAGTATTTTTTCATCCTTTCACCACGGGCTTCACTTGTACCCAGCATGTGATTCACTATGACTTGTGAATCACAATGAATTTTGAGAGATTTGATAAGTAGATGTTGCGCTAACTGAAGTCCGGCAAGAAGGGCTTCGTATTCGGCTTCGTTATTAGTGGTTGGGAATAAGAACCGAAGTGAATAAGTTACTTCGTGTCCGTCGGGAGCGATAAGTAGAATACCAGCTCCACTTCCTGTCTTATTCGAAGCTCCATCTACGAATCCAATCCAACAGTCCGACGACTCTACTTCGGGTTTCTGGGGTTGTGTTAGTTCATCATTGGTAGGATTTTTCTGTTCGGCAATAATAGGGATTGCCTGATCGAACTTTGCCTCTACAAGAAAATCTGCCAAGGCTTGTCCCTTGATGGCTTTCCGAGGTAGATATTCTATTGAATGTTCTCCCAACTCTATGGCCCACTTGGCAATTCTGCCTGATGCTTCTGGCTTAGTCAAAACTTGCCGAAGTGGAAGATCGGTTAAGACGCCTACTTTGTGAGCATAGAAATATGGCCGCAGTCTCCTTGCTGCATTTACTAATGCCAGAGCAATTTTTTCCAGAGGTTGATACCTTGTTTCGGGACCTCTTAATGCTCGGCTTGTAAAGTAGATAGGACGCTGTTTTAGGCCTTCTTCTCGTACAAGCACCGCGCTAATGGTTTGATCTGATGCTGCTAAATATAAGAATATCACTTCGGCATCTGTTGGAGCAGAGAGAGTAGGAAGTTCGGTTAAATAACTTTTGAGTTCGTCAAAAGCCTTTTTCTGTTCGGCTCCCCACTCAAACTTTGGTGCCTTCTTCAAAACATTGAAGAACGGCATTTGCTTTTCGGCTGCTTGGGAAAGGAATCTATTCAGTGCGGCTAGACATCCAGTTAGCCTTTGCACATCATGTATGGACTTCGGCATTGCCATGTTCTGAACAACTTGAACCTTTAGGGGATTTGCCTTGAGTCCTTCCTTTGAAACCCAACAACCCAGAAATTTTCCCGAATCTACCAAAAAGGTACATTTTTGGGGATTGAGTTTGAGGTTGGCTTTTTTGAGCACGTCGAGAGTGGATTTGAGATTGTTTTCGTACTCCGAAGTGCTTCTGCTTTTAACAACTATGTCGTCAACATATACTTCAACCTCTTTTCCGATCAGGTGCCGAAATAGCTTATCTACCATCCTTTGATATGTGGCTCCGGCATTCTTTAAACCAAATGGCATCTTTTTATAAGCAAAAATACCGAAGTCAGTAATGAAAGCTGTTTTTGAAGCATCATTCTCATCCATTAAAACTTGGTGGTATCCTTTATACAAATCAAGAAAACAGAAAATTTCGAAGCCTATCAGAGCTTCTACTTTTTTATCTATGTTGGGAAGGGGGGTAGCAATCTTTAGGACAGTGCTTATTTAGATCCGTAAAATCTATGCACATCCGCCATCCTCCTTCTTTTTTCTTGATCATCACAGGATTGGCCACCCAAGAAGGATATTTTACTTCAAATAATACATCCGCTTTCAGTAATTGGCGGACTTCGTCATGGATGACTTGACTTCTTTCTGCCGCAAAGAGTCTTTGCTTCTGTTTTATAGGCCGGACTGAAGGATCAATATTTAACCGATGTGTAATTACCTCGGGAGACACTCCAGTCATGTCCAACGGAGACCACGCAAAGACATCTTTGTACTCTTTGAGGAGCTGGATGGTCTTTTCCCGGAGTAGAGGTGTTCCCGCGAAACCGATCTTGACCGTTCTGGATGGATCATCTTCGTATAACTGAACTTTCATCGAGTTCGGCTCCGGTGTGACTTCGTTCATTTCGCCTGCCTCTGACTCCGGCTGCTGTGATTGCTATGCTTGATGGTGCCGATCTGATTGTTCGGCACTTTTAAGCGCAATATGCAAACATTCTTTTGCTCTCTTTTGATCACCTCGGATGACTGCTATCCCTCCTTTAGTGGGGATCTTGATTGTGAGGTGATAAGTAGAGCAAATGGCCCGAACTGTGTTGAGCCAGTCTCTTCCCAGTATAATGTTATACGGGTATCGAGCTTTTACCACAAAAAACTCGATCACCGTACTGGAGCTAGTAGGCGCTCTTCCTACCGTAATCGGAAGGCTGATAATACCTTCAGGGCGGGTGTCCTCCTGGGCGAAACTTTTCAGAGGAAGTGGGGCCGGACTGAGCCGAGCTGGATCCACTTCCAGTTTATCAAAACATTCTTTAAAAAGAATGCTAACCGACGCTCCTGTATCCACAAACACTCTGTGGATCAGTTTGTTTGCCACTCCGGCTTGAATGACAATAGCGTCTTGATGAGGAGAAATGGCCGGGACGGGATCTGCATCTGAAAATGTAATTACTTCCTCATTCTTCAGCCTTTTATGTGTTGGCTCCTCTCGATTGAAGCCTCTGCGCTCTGATTTTAGAGACGATTTAGTCTTCCCGGCTGGGAGAGCGTCAATAGTCTGGATTACTCCATCATATTGCGGCTCGTCATCGTCTTCGGGATCCTGTTGCCTTTTAGGATCCTGAGGAGCGCAGTTCGCACTTCTCTGTTTCTTATTCTTTTTCGGCGGCTTGCTTTGGTATTTTTTTAACGTCCCTGCTTTCACAAGAACATCAATATCTGCTGCCAAATTTCGGCACTCCTCGGTATCGTGACCGTGGTCTTGATGGAAGGAGCAATATTTATCCTGACTTCGGCGCGTGGCCGATTTCGTCATCGGCTTTGGTTTTTCGAACATATCAGAATGCAGTTCGAAAATTTCCGCTCTCGACTTGTTCAATGGTACGAACTGAGCGGGTGGTTTCTCAGGATTGAGACGTGGTCCCAATCTGTCTTGTACCGGTGCCCTTTGAATTCTTTCAAAAGGAGTTCGGCGAGGATGTCCCTGATCGCTATGATCGGGCTTCCTCTTGTCTCCTCTGGAAGAGCTGTCTAAAGACCGTTTTCGACGGTCTGCCTCATCAGCACGAGGAAACTGGTCCTCAATGTTCCACATCTCTTGAGCTGTTTGCGGACTGCATTCAACGAGCTTTCTGTAGAGAGCTCCTGGCAGAATTCCATTTTGGAATGCCGAAATGACAAGTAGATCATTGAGATCATCTACTTGTAGGCATTCCTTGTGGAATCTTGTCATGAAGTCGCTAATCTTTTCATCGCGACCTTGACGTATAGAAAGCAGCTGAGCCGAAGTGATTCGGGTTTCAGCTTTCTGGAAGAACCTCCTATGAAAAGCATCCATTAGATCTCTGTAAGATCTAATGCTGCCTTGAGGGAGGCTATCAAACCACCTTCTTGCGTTCCCGATGAGCAGCTCGGGAAACAGCTTACACATATGAACCTCATTGAGACCTTGGTTCGCCATATTATACTGATAGCGTCCCAGGAATTCATGAGGATCCACTAACCCGTCATAAGTCACTGACGGAGTTCGGTAATTCTGTGGCAACGGAGTTCTGGTGATATCATCCGAAAATGGAGTCTTCAGCGCTCCATACATAGCGAATCCGACATCTCTACGGTATGGTGGAGATGGAGTTCTCCTGTGATTTCGGTAACAAGGAGGAGAAGGAACATATCGGTGGTGAGGATTCTTTCTCCTGGAAGATACGACACTACTGCGGTAGTGACTTTCATGTCTGGAGGGGGAGGGAGAATCCGCCGTTTTCTTCTCCGGCTTCTGGCTCTTTTGCAGGAATGTTAAGAACTCATCCTGCTTCTCAGCCAAGAACAACTTGACAGCCTCATTCAAATCGAGCTGCTGGGGAGGCTCGGTGCGATGACTTTTTGAGTGGTTTGTTCTTTCACCGTGAGAACTGGAGGCAGATTTCTCCCGAGGCTGTTTTCCAGACCTACGGGCTGGACTAGCTTCCTCACGTTCATCACGGACGGAAGTATGGGTATTATGTGATCTGGTACGCATTTTTTGGTGGAAGAGGATCAAAAGCTCGCTTTTATCACAGTTTTGGTTTTCTGTGTTCCCACAGACGGCGCCAGTGATGATTTGGCGAATTTTTGATGGGAATAAATGCAAGTAATAAATGAAGATCACAACACTGAGAATTACGTGGTTCGATTTACTGAGGTAAATCTACGTCCACGGGAAGAATAGAGGGCAAATTTGTATTGCTTGATCTAGCTTACAGATTACAATACTGATTTGCTATATAAGATTCAGGATCTAGAGAACTTAACCTTAGTCTATCTGATCTAAGTTCTATTTATACATTCGAACTAAGATCGTGGTTTGCAGCCCTGGTAGGGGGGTTGATAACTGCTTAATACCACTAAATAGATCGTGGGTGTAATGGAGGTCGTGGAGATCCTGCATGGGTCCACTATCTCCTTGTTCGGTCGAACACTGAGACCGAACTGCTGAACTTTGCCGATTAGCTTTAGCCGATCTGAGAGTTGAGCTCGATTGGTCGGCTTTTACCGAGCTGTAGGCTGTGACCGAACTCTTTGGTTGTGCCGAACTGATACTCTTTCTTGGGTTTTGGGCTGGTGGGCCGTCACTGCTATTGGGCTCGCAATTATTGTTTAGTTGTTTAGTTCGTATCCCATCAATGCCATCATAAAAGAATCCCAGCATGTTGCAAATTTATCCCACCTGTTGATGTTGGGGCAGTGATATAATTGTGTCTATTACTGGCGATTTATACACCTTTGATAATGCAGCAGCAACATGATGTATTCTCACCTGCAAAAGTCCCCAAGTATTTTAAAGACATAATCAAAATCTTCAAAGTGCATATAACATGAAGAGAGGTTCCACAAAAGATGTCAAAACACCAAGTTTCATAACAGAACATTGGGGGTAGAATTAGAAGACTAAGTAGAAAATAATGTTTCTCATGGTACTTACTTGATTAGACATCATATCATTTGCAGCAGGCTTTAGTTGATATTCAGTCCCATCTACTGATGATAACATAGACTCGCCTATTAGCATTTCAATGAACAGCTCTTGTTATTGCGGTTCAATGCGGTTTAATAGTAACTTAAATCCATTTTCCTGAGGGACCTAAAATTATGGCATCTCTCTGTAACTGCTCTGGTTTGGAGTCAGTTGAACCCAACATAAAAAAATGGCTATGCAAACATAAGTGTAAAAATACCAACCTGCACACTGCAAGAGCCTTTCTCATATCTCCCGATTTCTGCAGAAACAGAAAAACATCATTGAGAATATAAATAAGACATGTCAAATTGACCCCTATTAGCACCTGTAAGGAGCAATGAATTTGAAGAGAGAGACTTAAAAGAGAACCACTGTTTTAATGTTCCAAAGGAAAAGAAATTGAGCTCACCCTGGCACAGAGTTCCAGTGCTTGTGGCTGGAAAACAGTATAGGTAAGTGCCTGTCAAAGTTGCAGTTATGTTAGACTGACATGATATTTTCCAAGAACAACGAATTCTCTAAACTATACGATCTCATCTTCAGATGCACTGCTGATGAGATAAAGTTAGTTATTCTTTATTTATCCATTTTATTTAACCTTCCATTTCTTTCTATGATATTCTATTTTATTAGATATACTTTAAAGTTAGGGTGTGTTTGGTTCACCATTTACCATTTCTCTAGAAAATAGATACCTCACATTTGTAATTCCCTTTTCAGACTTGGGCTTTTTTTAATCAAGCGTTTGGTTCAATTATTAGGAAAGTCTGTTAACATTTCTAGTGTTTGGTTTGGCATTTGAATCTACAAGTTATCCTAACATTTGAATCAGATATGCTAAGCTGATTCAGTTTCAAGAGCGCCCCCCCTGAATTTCATTAGACTGCTTATTAGTGAACATTACATTGTATGCACACATCTGAGTATAACTCCACTTTACAAAAGTCGATATCTTTTATTTAGCAATACCCCTTTCTTAGCGTAATAATTCTAGGTAATGATCATAAATGAAATACTCGAGACTCCAGGCAACAAAGCATATGAAATCATAAATAATATCCCCCCGTCTGCCAAAACCTAACACGTTTTGCCATTTTGGGGAGTCTGCCCTTTAAAGACACATTTACCTTTTTTCCACTTTTAGTAACCTTATACTCCACGTACTCATTCCACTCTCATTCTACTATAAAATAAATATATAAAAATGAGACTCACATTCCACTAACTTTTTTACTCATTTTCTTTATAAAGTCAAACAATTTCTTAAAACCCGCACCGAGTCAAACTGTGTCTTTAATTGGCGGACGGAGGGATTAATTCAGTGGAGCTAGCCAATGTTAATCTAAAGTTCAAGTGTGAAGTGTGAACATCCAATCACCAAACCCCTGATGTTCCTCAAAATTAAACTGAAGTATATGTAAAATTTGCCATGGTGGTGTAACTGCATGCATTGAAAACAGAGTAACCTAAACAACAACAAATGGACAAGATGCCAGATCGTCCTAAACTGATTCCAGTAATTTATCTAAAATAAAATACTCAAGACTCCATGTGACAAAGAAAATGAGATCATAAATAACAATTGGTTTAGCTAGCCAATGTGAATCTAAAGTTCAAGTATAAGGCATCAGAAACAAATTTCCAAACCACTGATTTCCCTCAAAATTAAACTGAGATAGATGCAAAATTCATACAGCACTAAACTGCATGTATTGAAAATAGAGTAACCTAAACAACAACAAACATATACGTTACCAAATCATCTTAAACACATTCAGAATAACATCTTCACCTAGTATTTGAACCAAGGGTCACACTTATCAACCAATTTTCAGTGTAACTTGGATAGGAAAACTCAACATAAGTGGACATACAACATTGATAAATATAATGATGTGGATGGCTCTTTATTAAAAACAATGTAGGAAGTACAATTCAACAACACAACAAAACATAAGGAACTCAATAACAAGAAATGATAGAGATTATCGGGAAAAGTTCAGGTTCATTTCTTGGTCTTATATTCACAATATTAAGAATATCTGCCTTTGGAAGGTCAAATTTTTGGCACTCGGCAACAAAGTTATCGACAATTTCCCTTGTTTGATTGCAAGCAACAGTCCCCTCTAAATAATCAAAAACCTAAACGAAAAATAAAAGATATGAGAGATGCAATAAAGAAGTGGTAACATAAGTTGATGATCATAAATAGGAATCCCCAACCTTGAACTCAGATTGAGATACGGTTGCAATAGCTAGTGAGGCATACTTTCCAGCCCCTCTTGATCTCAAGAGATCAAGCAATTCAAAATTAGTGAGAGCGGTGGCGCTAGCCTCAATTCTTAAATAAAGGATAGAAAAAGCTAACTACTTCATATGTTAATTCTCACTTTGTAAAAATCGGAAATGTGTAGAAACTCTCTATACGTACATTTTCATCGATAGGATGCTCACTGCTTTGAGAGCTAAAACTTGTTTCAGTATATTATGAGCTGTGATTTGGTCGACCAGATTTGTGATGGTGGCTGCAGTCGCCGGAGTGGAGGGGTTGCGGTCGCGGTCGCGGCGGCAGATGGGGGTTTTGGATTTGGGGGTATGTTTTGATTGTTTAATTTATTGTTGGAAAAAATGCATTTTGTATATATTCATCAACAATTAAGAAAATAAAATCATTTTTTATATTTGTTGATGAATATATACAAAATGCACTTTTTCCAACAATAAATTAAACAATCAAAACATACCCCCAAATCCAAAACCCTCATCCGCCGCCGCGACCGCGACAGCAACCACTCCGCTTTTTCTTTTTTAACTCTCTTTTTGCTACATGATTTTTGTGAGGTGTTATTGCAGTGATAAGATTTATGAGTAGCATTAATTCAGTATACCTTTTATGGGACAAAAGGAGGTGATAGATGGATTTCTTAAAAAAGAAACAAGAAACGAGAACAAGATACAACTAATTGCGCTTCATTCGGGCTACGCCTACGGGCCTAATCAACACAATTTGGTCCGTCTAGCCAGAAACCCAAAGTATCCTAAAATGAAATCAAATTTGTAGCAAGAGTGGGACAAATTTGAGATATTTTCTTTTTGTAGTATAGTTATTATTGTGCAAAACTTAGAAAAGAGAAATCACTAGCTTTGCAAAAGCACAAAAAAATAACTTGACATTGATGTAGTAATTGGCTCTTGAGAGTTCAGTTGTTAATTTGATGTCATTGTGCAAAATTTCACACTACCATCTTCCTTCTTATACTAACTAGAATTCATGGCTAATGCTCTAAAGAAATTAAGTAGAGGTGGTAAAAGAAGTATACTATGTAGTATGGTTAAGGCTCGGTCTCTTCTTCTTCTTCTTGCCCTTCCCCATCCCCTTCAGCAGCCTATTCAGGCACGGTCTCTTCTTCTTCCCCCTCAGCAGCTTCCTCGTTTGCTTCATCCACCTGAGACGGATGAGGTGGCAATATCCTAGTGATGGTCTCTACAAGCTATTCAGCCTTATCTTCCATACGTGACTCGCATTCCTCGATGAGCTCGCGAATGGGAAAAAAACAAAATGAACAAGCAAAAATCTGTTAGACCATTAATAGCGCTCAGAAAGTACGATATTGGATTTCTAAGACTGTCAGTTAAAGAAGAGCCCAAGATAACAACATCATGGAACGAATTATTCAAACATTGTCTTGTTATATTCTAAAAGAAACCAACTCATGAAATTACCACAGGATGTCCCAATCCCACATCATTGTTGTGAAAGTTTTCTAGATGTTTAGAAAAAAACATGGACAACCCAACTTGAATGTTTTTCGTTTACATTTCCTCCATTTCTATTGAGAATTACTATATGAATCCGAATCCTGATATAGACTTACTGATGGCTCAAAATTTAACCTAAACACATCACTATCTTGTGATCAGAAATGCAAATACTGAAAAGAACTTAACAGTTCACTACCTTACCATTTGGTATTTGAATCTACAAGTTATCCTAACATTTGAATCAGATATGCTAAGCTGATTCAGTTTCAAGAGCGCCCCCCACCCCCGAATTTCATTAGACTGCTTATTAGTGAACATTACATTGTATGCACACAGCTGAGTATAACTCCACTTTATAAAAGTCGACATCTTTTATTTAGCAATACCCCTTTCTTAGCGTAATAATTCTAGGTAATGATCAAAATACTCGAAACTCCAGGCAACAAAGCAAATGAAATCATAAATAATATCCCCTCCGTCAGCCAAAACCTAACACGTTTTGCCATTTTGGGGTGTCCGTCATTTAAAGACACATTTACCTTTTTCCACTTTTAGTAACCTTATACTCCACTTACTCATTCCACTCTCATTCTACTATAAAATAAATATATAAAAATAGACTCACATTCCACTAACTTTTTTACTCATTTTCTTTATAAAGTCAAACAATTTCTTAAAACCCGTACCGAGTCAAAATGTGTCTTTAATTGCCGGACGGAGGGATTAATTCGGTGGAGCTAGCCAATGTTAATCTAAAGTTCAAGTGTGAAGTGTGAACATACAATCACCAAACCCCTGATGTTCCTCAAAATTAAACTGAGGTATATGTAAAATTTGCCATGGTGGTGTAACTGCATGCATTGAAAACAGAGTAACCTAAATAATAACAAATGGACAAGATACCAGATCATCCTAAACGGATTCCAGTAATTTATCTGAAATAAAATACTCCAGACTCCATGTGACAAACCAAATGAGATCATAAATAATAATTGGTTTAGCTAGCCAATGTGAATCTAAAGTTCAAGTGTAAGGCATCAGAAACAAATTTCCAAACCACTGATTTCCCTCAAAATTAAACTGAAATAGATGCAAAATTCGCAACAGCACTAAACTGCATGTATTGAAAACAGAGTAACCTAAACAACAACAAACAGATACGATACCAAATCATCTTAAACTCATTCAAAATAACATCTTCACATAGTATTTGAACCAAAGGCACAATGATCAACCAATTTTCAGTATAACTTGGATAGGAAAACTCAACATAAATGGACATACAACATTGATAAATATAATGATGTGGATGGCTCTTTATTAAAATACAATATAAGAATGACAATTCAACAATACAACAAAACATAAGGAACTCAATAACAAGAAATGTAGAGATTACCGGGAAAAGATCAGGTTCATTTCTTGGTCTTATGTTCACAATATTAAGAATCTCTGCCTTTGCAAGGTCAAATTTTTGGCACTCGGCAACAAAGTTATCGATAATTTCCCTTGTTTGATTGCAAGCAACAGTCCCCTCTAAATAATCAAAAACCTAAACGAAAAACAAAAGATATGAGAGATGCAATAAAGAAGTGGTAACATAAGTTGATGACCATAAATAGGAATCCCCAACCTTGAATCAGATTGAGATACGGTTACAATAGCTCGTGAGGCATACTTTCCAGCCCCTCTTGATCTCAAGAGATCAAGCAATTCAAAATTAGTGAGAGCGCTGGCGCTAGCCTCAATTCTGAAATAAAGTATAGAAAAAGGTAACTGCTTCATATGTTAATTCTCACTCTGTAAAAAGCGGAAATGTGTTGAAACTCTCTATACGTACATTTTCATCGATAGGATGCTCACTGCTTTGAGAGCTAAAACTTGTTTCAGTATATTATGAGCTGTGATTTGGTCGACCAGATTTGTGATGGTGGCTGTAGTCGCCGGAGCAGAGAGGTTGCGGTCGCGGTCGCGACAGCGGATGAGTGTTTTGGATTTGTGGGTATGTTTTGACTGTTTAATTTATTGTTGGAAAAAATGCATTTCGTATATATTCATCAATAAATATAAAAAATGATTTTATTTCGTACATAAGTTCTTTTGTATGAAGAAGAGGTTAATGAAGAAGTGGTGGATGACTCTTGGTTTGTAGCATTGATGGTGGAAGAAGGTGAAAGAGTTGGAGAGGATGAAAGGTGGAGAGTCTCCAAGGGGTGGGGGGTGATCGGCCGAGAAGTGGGAGGGAGAAGGAAGAATTAAAATTCTTGGGCTTGTTCCCATTTTCTTGGATAGATTTGGGCTCCAATTAAATTAAGTGTTGTTGGGCTCAAGTTATTGTAAGCCCATGTTAGAATATTATTGTTTTGTTAGACTTTTACATAATTAGGGTCCAAGCTATTTTGTAGATAGACAATTGGGCTCTAATTAAATTTGCAACGCCCAAAATAAATTCATACTTTATATTTTTGTATTTTCCTTCGATAATTAAAATTCACGGTTCTTCATTTAATTTTGTTATCTCGTCCTTCACAAACAAAAATTAAAGAATGTTTAACGGCACAACTTATATTTGGTGTTGTTCCAAATATAATTCCTTCAACCATTCCTCGATTTACGCACGTCGTCTTCCATAAAAAAAATATTCATCTCCACGTATTTCATCCGTCTTGCCAAATATAGCAATATCGTCGTCATTCTTTCAACGAGACCTTCAACATGTCTCCCAATGTTCCATAATAAAAAAAAGTACGTTCCTTTTCACATTAAACACATAAAAACATACTATTTCCCAAATCACATTTATCGAGAAGCATAGTATTCGAAATAATTTTTATTAATCATTTCGTGACATATATTAAATTCGTACTTAAAAGTACGGGTGTTCCATTCTACCCACCTTAAAAGAAATTTCGTCCCGAAATTTACTCATTTCTAACGAACAACTCTGGGTATTTCTGTTTCATTTTATACTCGAGTTCCCAAGTAGCCTCCTCGTGACCATGATGTTTCCAAAGCACTTTCACCGACGCGATTGATTTATTCCTCAATTCTTGCACTTCCTTGTCTAGAATAGCTTCGGGCTTCTCCTTATAACTCAATCCGGGATTCAAAATCTTTTCCTCTTGATGAACCACGTGTTTGGGATCGAACACGTACTTTCGTAATTGTGACACATGGAAAACATTATGCACAGTCCCAAAACTCGGTGGTAGTGCCAACCTATACGCTACGGGTCCCACCTTCTCAAGAATTTCATAAGGCCCTACGTATCGTGGCTTCAACTTCCCCTTTACGCCAAACCTTGGTATCCCCTTCGACGGAGATACTTTCAAGAACACCTTGTCTCCAGTATTGAACTGTAAATCTGTACGCCGGACATCAGCATACGACTTCTGTCAGTCTTGAGCTTCTTTTATCCTTTGTCGGATTTGTCACACGATCAATCATTTCTTCGACCGAATCTGGCCCGAGTATTCTTCTTTCACCAACCTCATCCCAGTAGAGTGGTGATCTACACTTCCTCCCATACAATGCTTCATATGGGGCCATATTTATTGTCGCCTGGAAACTGTTGTTATTGGCAAACTCGATCAATGGTAGTACAACTTCCTAGTTTTCTCCTCTGTCAAGAACCACGGCTCTCAACATGTCCTCGAGAGTTTGAATCGTTCTCTCGGACTGTCCATCGATTTGTAGATGGAAAGCAGTACTAAAATTTAGTCGAGTACCAAGCTCTCTTTGTAGGCTTATCCAAAATCTTGAAGTAAACCCGGTGTCTCTGTCTGACGTGATTGTTACTGGCACTCCGTGTAGTCGAATGATTTCCTTCACATAAATTCGGGCCAGTTTGTCAGATCCATGAGTTATAGAGATAGGTATAAAATGCGCACTATTGGTAAGGCGGTCTATGATTACCCAAATGGCTGTATTCCCTTGCCGGGTCTTTGGTAAACCCGTCACAAAATCCATGGCGATATGTTCCGATTTCCACTCCGGAATCTCCAACGGTTGCAGCTTCCCATAGGGTCGTTGATGTAGAGCTTTTACTTGTTGGCAAGCCAAGCATTTCTCCACAAACGAAGCTATGTCCCTCTTCATTCCACCCACCAGAATGATCCTTTCAAGTCCTGGTACATCTTTGTACTTCCAGGATGAGCGGTGTATGGAGTCTCGTGTGCCTCAGTCAAAATTTCATTTCGAAGTCCTTCGTCGCTCGGCACACATAGTCTCCCCTCGTAGGTGAGAGCATTATCAGCCTCCTCTCGAAACTTCTCTTGCTCGCCCTTCCTCACCTTCAGTCGAACTTTCTCCAAATTTTCATCATTTCGTTGACCCTTTTTTTATCCTTGTTCGCAGATCGGGTGCAATTACCAAGGTGGCGATCTTTCCTTTCACGGTCTCTGGGGCTCTCACTACTTCCTATCGCATTTTGCTGAATTCACGAATCAACTCCTCCTCCTGAGTGAAGAAGGTAGCCAATTGTGGTTGGGCTTTCCGGCTCAGTGCATCTGCTACTACGTTTACCTTGCCCGGATGATAGTTAATGCCACAATCATAATCCTTGACTAGCTCGAGCCATCTGCGTTGCCTCATGTTCAGGTCTTTCTGCTCAAAGAAGTATTTTAGGCTCTTGTGGTCGGTAAAAATCTCACACCGAACCCCGTAGAGATGGTGTCTCCAAATCTTCAAAGCATGCACAACGGCTACTAATTCCAGGCCATGAGTAGGGTAGTTCAGCTCGTGTGGCCTCAACTGACGTGAAGCATAGGCAATCATCTTACCGTTCTGCATCAAAACACATCCCAGTCCAACTTTAGACGCATCAGTATAAACCACATAGTCTACTCCCGGTTTCGGCACGGCCAGAATAGGTGCGGTGGTCAACTTCTCCTTCAACAACTGAAAACTAGCCTCACACTCTGGTGTCCAATTGACCTTGGTCCCCTTCTTCAGTTGTTGAGTTATCGGCCTAGCGATTTTAGAAAATCCTTCAATAAATCTCCGGTAGTATCCTGCCAGACCCAGGAAACTCCGAATTTCGTTTGGGGTCTTTGGCGCCTTCCACTGTTGTACGGCCTCCACCTTTGCAGGGCCAACTCGAATCCCTTCGGCCGTCACAATATGCCCCAGAAAATTTACTTCCTTTAGCCAGAAATCACACTTACTGAACTTGGCGTACAACTTCTCCGTTCTTAGTGTTTCCAGTGTGATCCTTAGGTACTCCTCATGTTCCTTTTCATTCTTCGAGTAAACCAGCACATCATCTATGAACACCAGGACGAACTTGTCCAAGTATGGATGGAATACTCAATTCATTAAGTCCATGAATACTGCAGGTGCATTTGTCAGTCCAAATGGCATTACTACAAACTCATAATGCCTATACCTTGTTTGGAATGCCGTCTTGGGTATATCTTCTCTTCGTACCCTCAACTGGTGATATCCTGACCTTAAATCCATTTTCGAAAATACCCCTGCTCCCCTGAGTTGGTCGAACAGGTCATCTATTCTCGGCAGAGGATACTTATTCTTGAGAGTTAGGTTGTTCAATTCCCGGTAGTCTATGCACATTCTCAGTGTTCCGTCTTTCTTCTTTACAAACAGTACAGGTGCTCCCCACGGCGATACACTGGGTCTGATAAAACCCAAGTCCAGTAGTTCTTGTAGCTGGATTTTGAGTTCTTCCAACTCTTTCGGTGCCATCCTATAAGGTGCTATCGGTACGGGTGCGGCTCCTGGTTCCAGATCGATAGTAAACTCCAACAGTCGGTCAGGAGGAGGGCCTGGCAAAGCGTCGGGAAATACGTTGGGAAACTCACGTACTACTGCCACATCTTCAACTTTCATTTCTTTCTTGTCATGTTCTTGTAGATAAACGAGATAGGCAGGACGCCCCTTTCTAATCATCGTAGTTGCTTGAAGTGCCGATATCACAAAAGTACGGGTGATACACAAAATGTGTCTTTAATTGGCGGACGGAGGGATTAATTCGGTGGAGCTAGCCAATGTTAATCTAAAGTTCAAGTGTGAAGTGTGAACATCCAATCACCAAACCCTTGATGTTCCTCAAAATTAAACTGAGGTATGTGTCAAATTTGTCATGGTGGTGTAACTGCATGCATTGAAAACAGAGTAACCTAAACAACAACAAATGGACAAGATACCAGATCGTCCTAAACTGATTCCTGTAATTTATCTTAAATAAAATACTCCAGACTCCAGGTGACAAAACAAATGAGATCATAAATAATAATTGGTTCAGCTAGCAAATGTGAATCTAAAGTTCAAGTGTAAGGCATCAGAAACAAATTTCCAAACCACTGATTTCCCTTAAAATTAAACTGAGATAGATGCAAAATTCGCAACAGCACTAAACTGTATGCATTGAAAACAGAGTAACCTAAACAACAACAAACAGACATGATACCAAATCATCTTAAACTCATTCAGAATAACATCTTCACCTAGTATTTGAACCAAGGGTCACACTGATCAACCAATTTTCGGTATAGCTTGGATAGGAAAACTCAACATAAGTGGACATACAACATTGATAAATATAATGATGTGGAGGGCTCTTTATTGAAAAACAATGTAGGAATGACAATTCAACAACACAGCAAAATATAAGGGACTCAATAACAAGAAATGATAGAGATTACCGGGAAAAGCTCAGGTTCATTTCTTGGTCTTATATTCACAATATTAAGAATCTCTGCCTTTGCAAGGTCAAATTTTTGGCACTCGGCAACAAAGTTATCGATAATTTCCCTTGTTTGATTGCAAGCAATAGTCCCCTCTAAATAATCAAAAACCTAAACGAAAAACAAAAGATATGAGAGATGCAATAAAGAAGTGGTAACATAAGTTGATGATCATAAATAGGAATCCCCAACCTTGAACTCAGATTGAGATACGGTTGCAATAGCTCGTGAGACATACTTTCCAGCCCCTCTTGATCTCAACAGATCAAGCAATTCAAAATTAGTGAGAGCGCCGACGCTAGCCTTAATTCTGAAATAAAGTAGAGAAAAAGGTAAATTCTTCATATGTTAATTCTCACTCTGTAAAAAGCGGAAATGTGTAGAAACTCTCTATACGTACATTTTCATCGATAGGATGCTCACTGCTTTGAGAGCTAAAACTTGTTTCAGTATATTATGAGCTCTGATTTGGTCGACTAGATTTATGATGGTGGCTGCAGTAACTGGAGCGGAGGGGTTGCGGTCGCGGTCGCGGGGACGGATGAGAGTTTTGGATTTGGGGGTATGTTTTGATTGTTTAATTATAAAAAAAGTATGTTAAGAAAATAAAATCATTTTTTATATTTGTTGATGAATATATACAAAATGCATTTTTTCCAACAATAAATTAAACAATCAAAACATACCCCCAAATCCAACACCCTCATCCGCCGCGATCGCAACCGCAACCCCTCCGCTTTTTCTTTTTTAACTCTCTTTTACTACATGATTTTTGTGAGGTGTCATTGTAGTGATAAGATTTATGAGTAGCATTAATTCAGGATGCCTTTTATGGGACAAAAGGAGGTGATAAATGGATTTCTTAAAAAAGAAACAAGAAATAAGAATAAGATACAACTAATTGCGCTTCATTCGGGCTACGCCTACGGGCCTTATCAACACAATTTGGTCCGTCTAGCCCGAAACCCAAAGTATCCTAAAATGAAATCAAATTTGTAGCAAGAGTGGGACAAATTTGAGATATTTTCTTTTTGTAGTATAATTATTATTGTGCAAAATTTAGAAAAGAGAAATCACTAGCTTTGCAAAAGCACAAAAAAAATAACTAGACACTGATGTAGTAATTGGCTCTTGAGAGTTCAGTTGTTAATTTGATGTCACTGTGCATAATTTCACACTACTATCTTCCTTCTTATACTAACTAGAATTCATGGCTAATGCTCTAAAGAAATTAAGCAGAGGTGGTAAAAGAAGTATGCTATGTAGTATGGTTAAGGCTCGATCTCTTTTTCTTCTTCTTGCCCTTCCCCATCCCCTTCAGCAGCCTGTTCAGGAGCTTCCTCGTTTGCTTCATCCACCTGAGATGGATGAGGTGGCAATATCCTAGTGATGGTCTCTACAAGCTCTTCAGCCTTATCTTCCATACGTGACTCGCATTCCTCGATGAGCTGGCGAAAGGGAAAAAAACAAAATGAACAAGCAAGAATCTGTTAGACCATTAAGAGCGCTCAGAAAGTACGATATTGGATTTCTAAGACTGTCTGGTAAAGAAGAGCCCAAGATAACAACATCATGAAACGAATTATTCAAACATTGTCTTGTAATATTCCAAAAGAAACCAATTCATAAAATTACCACAGGATGTCCCAATCCCACATCATTGTTGTGAAAGTTTTCTAGATGTTTAGAAACAAACATGGACAACCCAACTTGAATGTTTTTCGTTTACATTTCCCCCATTTCTATTGAGAATTACCATATGAATCCGAATCCTGATATAGACTTACTGATGGCTCAAAATTTAACCTAAACACATCACTATCTTGTGATCAGGAATACAAATACTGAAAAGAACTTAACAGTTCACCAGCTTACCATTTGGTATTTGAATCTACAAGTTATCCTAACATTTGAATCAGATATGCTAAGCTGATTAAGTTTCAAGAGCGCCCCCCCTGAATTTCATTAGACTGCTTATTAGTGAACATAACATTGTATGCACACAGCTGAGTATAACTCCACTTTACAAAACTCAACATCTTTTATTTAGCAATACCCCTTTCTTAGCGTAATAATTCTAGGTAATGATCATAAATGAAATACTCGAGACTCCAGGCAACAAAGCACATGAAATCATAAATAATATCCCCTCCGTCTACCAAAACCTAACACGTTTTGCCATTTTGGGGTGTCCGCCATTTAAAGACACATTTACCTTTTTTCCACTTTTAGTAACCTTATACTCCACTTACTCATTCCATTCTCATTCTACTATAAAATAAATATATAAAAATGAGACTCACATTCCACTAACGTTTTTACTCATTTTCTTTATAAAGTCAAACAATTTCTTGAAACTCGTACCGAGTCAAAATGTGTCTTTAATTGGCGGACGGAGGGATTAATTCGCTGGAGCTAGCCAATGTTAATCTAAAGTTCAAGTGTGAAGTGTGAACATCCAATCACCAAACCCCTGATGTTCCTCAAAATTAAACTGAGGTATATGTAAAATTTGCCATGGTGGTGTAACTGCATGCATTGAAAACAGAGTAACCTAAACAACAACAAATGGACAAGATACCAGATCGTCCTAAACTGAATCCAGTAATTTATCTGAAATAAAATACTTCAGACTCCAGGTGACAAAGCAAATGAGATCGTAAATAATAATTGGTTTAGCTAGCCAATGTGAATCTAAAGTTCAAGTGTAAGGCATGAGAACCAAATTTCCTCAAAATTAAACTGAGATAGATGCAAAATTCGCAACAGCACTAAACTGTATGTATTGAAAACAGAGTAACCTAAACAACAACAAACACACACGATACCAAATCATCTTAAACTCATTTTGAATAACATCTTCACCTAGTATTTGAACCAAGGGTCACACTGATCAACCAATTTTTAGTATAACTTGGATAGGAAAACTCAACATAAGTGGACATACAACATTGATAAATATAATGATATGGATGACTCTTTATTGAAAAACAATGTAGGAATGACAATTCAACAACACAACAAAACATAAGGAATTCAATAACAAGAAATGATAGAGATTACCGGGAAAAGCTCAGGTTCATTTCTTGGTCTTATATTCACAATATTAAGAATCTCTGCCTTTGCAAGGTCAAATTTTTGGCACTCGGCAACAAAGTTATCGATAATTTCCCTTGTTTGATTGCAAGCAATAGTCCCCTCTAAATAATCAAAAACCTAAACGAAAAACAAAAGATATGAGAGATGCAATAAAGAAGTGGTAACATAAGTTGATGATCATAAATAGGAATCCCCAACCTTGAACTCAGATTGAGATACGGTTGCAATAGCTCGTGAGGCATACTTTCCAGCCCCTCTTGATCTCAATAGATCAAGCAATTCAAAATTAGTGAGAGCGCCGACGCTAGCCTTAATTCTGAAATAAAGTAGAGAAAAAGGTAAATTCTTCATATGTTAATTCTCACTCTGTAAAAAGCGGAAATGTGTAGAAACTCTCTATACGTACATTTTCATCGATAGGATGCTCACTGCTTTGAGAGCTAAAACTTGTTTCAGTATATTATGAGCTCTGATTTGGTCGACTAGATTTATGATGGTGGCTGCAGTCGCTGGAGCGGAGGGGTTGCGGTCGCGGTCGCGGGGACGGATGAGAGTTTTGGATTTGGGGGTATGTTTTGATTGTTTAATTATAAAAAAAGTATGTTAAGAAAATAAAATCATTTTTTATATTTGTTGATGAATATATACAAAATGCATTTTTTCCAACAATAAATTAAACAATCAAAACATACCCCCAAATCCAAAACCCTCATCCGCCGCGATCGCAACCGCAACCCCTCCGCTTTTTCTTTTTTAACTCTCTTTTACTACATGATTTTTGTGAGGTGTCATTGTAGTGATAAGATTTATGAGTAGCATTAATTCAGGATGCCTTTTATGGGACAAAAGGAGGTGATAAATGGATTTCTTAAAAAAGAAACAAGAAATAAGAATAAGATACAACTAATTGCGCTTCATTCGGGCTACGCCTACGGGCCTTATCAACACAATTTGGTCCGTCTAGCCCGAAACCCAAAGTATCCTAAAATGAAATCAAATTTGTAGCAAGAGTGGGACAAATTTGAGATATTTTCTTTTTGTAGTATAATTATTATTGTGCAAAATTTAGAAAAGAGAAATCACTAGCTTTGCAAAAGCACAAAAAAAATAACTAGACACTGATGTAGTAATTGGCTCTTGAGAGTTCAGTTGTTAATTTGATGTCACTGTGCATAATTTCACACTACTATCTTCCTTCTTATACTAACTAGAATTCATGGCTAATGCTCTAAAGAAATTAAGCAGAGGTGGTAAAAGAAGTATGCTATGTAGTATGGTTAAGGCTCGATCTCTTTTTCTTCTTCTTGCCCTTCCCCATCCCCTTCAGCAGCCTGTTCAGGAGCTTCCTCGTTTGCTTCATCCACCTGAGATGGATGAGGTGGCAATATCCTAGTGATGGTCTCTACAAGCTCTTCAGCCTTATCTTCCATACGTGACTCGCATTCCTCGATGAGCTGGCGAAAGGGAAAAAAACAAAATGAACAAGCAAGAATCTGTTAGACCATTAAGAGCGCTCAGAAAGTACGATATTGGATTTCTAAGACTGTCTGGTAAAGAAGAGCCCAAGATAACAACATCATGAAACGAATTATTCAAACATTGTCTTGTAATATTCCAAAAGAAACCAATTCATAAAATTACCACAGGATGTCCCAATCCCACATCATTGTTGTGAAAGTTTTCTAGATGTTTAGAAACAAACATGGACAACCCAACTTGAATGTTTTTCGTTTACATTTCCCCCATTTCTATTGAGAATTACCATATGAATCCGAATCCTGATATAGACTTACTGATGGCTCAAAATTTAACCTAAACACATCACTATCTTGTGATCAGGAATACAAATACTGAAAAGAACTTAACAGTTCACCAGCTTACCATTTGGTATTTGAATCTACAAGTTATCCTAACATTTGAATCAGATATGCTAAGCTGATTAAGTTTCAAGAGCGCCCCCCCTGAATTTCATTAGACTGCTTATTAGTGAACATAACATTGTATGCACACAGCTGAGTATAACTCCACTTTACAAAACTCAACATCTTTTATTTAGCAATACCCCTTTCTTAGCGTAATAATTCTAGGTAATGATCATAAATGAAATACTCGAGACTCCAGGCAACAAAGCACATGAAATCATAAATAATATCCCCTCCGTCTACCAAAACCTAACACGTTTTGCCATTTTGGGGTGTCCGCCATTTAAAGACACATTTACCTTTTTTCCACTTTTAGTAACCTTATACTCCACTTACTCATTCCATTCTCATTCTACTATAAAATAAATATATAAAAATGAGACTCACATTCCACTAACGTTTTTACTCATTTTCTTTATAAAGTCAAACAATTTCTTGAAACTCGTACCGAGTCAAAATGTGTCTTTAATTGGCGGACGGAGGGATTAATTCGCTGGAGCTAGCCAATGTTAATCTAAAGTTCAAGTGTGAAGTGTGAACATCCAATCACCAAACCCCTGATGTTCCTCAAAATTAAACTGAGGTATATGTAAAATTTGCCATGGTGGTGTAACTGCATGCATTGAAAACAGAGTAACCTAAACAACAACAAATGGACAAGATACCAGATCGTCCTAAACTGAATCCAGTAATTTATCTGAAATAAAATACTTCAGACTCCAGGTGACAAAGCAAATGAGATCGTAAATAATAATTGGTTTAGCTAGCCAATGTGAATCTAAAGTTCAAGTGTAAGGCATGAGAACCAAATTTCCTCAAAATTAAACTGAGATAGATGCAAAATTCGCAACAGCACTAAACTGTATGTATTGAAAACAGAGTAACCTAAACAACAACAAACACACACGATACCAAATCATCTTAAACTCATTTTGAATAACATCTTCACCTAGTATTTGAACCAAGGGTCACACTGATCAACCAATTTTTAGTATAACTTGGATAGGAAAACTCAACATAAGTGGACATACAACATTGATAAATATAATGATATGGATGACTCTTTATTGAAAAACAATGTAGGAATGACAATTCAACAACACAACAAAACATAAGGAATTCAATAACAAGAAATGATAGAGATTACCGGGAAAAGCTCAGGTTCATTTCTTGGTCTTATATTCACAATACTAAGAATCTCTGCCTTTGCAAGGTCAAATTTTTGGCACTCGGCAACAAAGTTATCAATAATTTCCCTTGTTTGATTGCAAGCAACAGTCCCCTTTAAATAATTAGAAACCTAAACGAAAATAAAAGATATGAGATATGCAATAAAGAAGTGGTAACATAAGTTGATGATCATAAATAGGAATCCCCAACCTTGAACTCAGATTGAGATACGGTTGCAATAGCTCGTGAGGCATACTTTTCAGCCCCTCTTGATCTCAAGAGTTCAAGCAATTCAAAATTAGTGAGAGCGCCGGCGCTACCCTCTATTCTGAAATAAAGTAGAGAAAAAGGTTACTGCTTCATATGTTAATTCTCACTCTGTAAAAAGTGGAAATGCGTAGAAACTCTCTATACGTACATTTTCATCAATAGGATGCTCACTGGTTTGAGAGCTAAAACTTGTTTCAGTATATTATGAGCTGTGATTTGGTCGACCAGATTTGTGATGGTGGCTGCAGTCGCCGGACCGGAGGGGTTGCGGTCGCGGTCGCAGTCGCGGCGGAGGATGAGGGTTTTGGATTTGGGGGTATGTTTTGATTATTTAATTTATTGTTGGAAAAAATGCATTTTGTAATAAAAGTATGTTAAGAAAATAAAATCATTTTTTATATTTGTTGATGAATATATATAAAATGCATTCTTGCCAACAATAAATTAAACAATCAAAACATACCCCTAAATCCAAAACCCTCATCCGTCGCGGAGACCGCGACCGCAACCCCTCCGCTTTTTCTTTTTTAACTCTATTTTGCTACATGATTTTTGTGAGATGTCATTGCAGTGATAAGATTTATGAGTAGCATTAATTCAGGATAACTTTTATGGGACAAACGGAGGTGATAGATGGATTTCTTAAAAAAGAAACAAGAAACAAGAACAAGATACAACTAATTGCGCTTCATTCGGGCTACGCCTACGGGCCTAATCAACACAATTTGGTTCGTCTAGCCCGAAACCCAAAGTATCCTAAAATGAATTCAAATTTGAAGCAAGAGTGGGACAAATTTGAGATATTTTCTTTTTGTAGTATAATTATTATTGTGCAAAACTTAGAAAAGACAAATTACTAGCTCTGCAAAAGCACAAAAAAATAACTTGACATTGATGTAGTAATTGGTTCTTGAGAGTTCAGTTGTTAATTTGATGTCACTATGCAAAATTTCACACTACCATCTTCCTTCTTATACTAACTAGAATTCATGGCTAATGCTCTAAAGAAATTAAACAGAGGTGGTACAAGAAGTATACTATGTAGTATGGTTAAGGCTCGGTCTCTTCTTCTTCTTCTTGCCCTTCGCCATCCCCTTCAGCAGCCTATTCAGGCTCAGTCTCTTCTTCTTCCCCCTCAGCAGCTTCCTCGTTCGCTTCATCCACCTGAGACGGATGAGGTGGCAATATCCTAGAGATAGTCTCTACAAGCTCTTCAGCCTTATATTCCATACACGACTTACATTCCTCGATGAGCTGGCGAAAGGGGAAAAAATAAAATAAACAAGCAAGAATATGTTAGAAACCAACTCATAAAATTACGATATTGGATTTCTAAGACTGTCTGTTACAGAAGAGCCCAGATAACAACATCATGGAACGAATTATTCAAACATTGTCTTGTTATATTCCAAAAGAAACCAACTCATAAAATTACCACAGGATGTCCCAATCCCACATCATTGTTGTGAAAGTTTTCTAGATGTTTAGGAAAAAACATGGACAACCCAACTTGAATGTTTTTCGTTTACATTTCCTCCATTTCTATTGAGAATTACTATATCAATCCGAATACTGATATAGAATTACTGATGGCTCAAAATTTAACCTAAACACGTCACTATCTTGTGATCAGGAATACAAATACTGAAAAGAACTTAACAGTTCACCAGCTTACCATTTGGTATTTGAATCTACAAGTTATCCTAACATTTGAATCAGATATGCTAAGCTGATTCAGTTTCAAGAGCACCCCCCTGAATTTCATTAGACTGCTTATTAGTGAACATTACATTGTATGCGCACAACTGAGTATAACTCCACTTTACAAAAGTCGACATATTTTATTTAGCAATACCCCTTTCTTAGCGTAATAATTCTAGGTAATGATCATACTCGAGACTCCATGCAACAAAGCACATGAAATCATAAATAATATCCCCTTCGTCTGCCAAAACCTAACACGTTTTGCCATTTTGGGGTGTCCGCCATTTAAAGACAGATTTACCTTTTTCCACTTTTAGTAACCTTATACTCCACTTACTCATTCCGCTCTCATTCTACAATAAAATAAATATATAAAAATGAGACTCACATTCCACTAACGTTTTTACTCATTTTCTTTATAAAGTCAAACAATTTTTTAAAACCCGCACCGAGTCAAAATGTGTCTTTAATTGGCGGACTGTAACACCCCGAAAATTTGTGACTTATTTTATTTTATTGATGTGGATGTTGAATGGGAAATGCTTTTATGAAATTTAATTTATATGTGATTTAGTTTATTATGTGAAATTAGTTGTTGTGAGTTATGTGAAATATTGTGATTAAATTTTCAATGTGTGAATTAAATTAAATGGGATCATGCATAATTATTCTAGCCATTTTATCGGAATTTTCGGCCCTCCTATTTATTGGAAATAATATTTTCTTTCTTGGATTTAATTAATTGCTTTGTGATATTTATCCAAATTAAATCCAAACCAAACTGTCCTCATTTTATTCTACATGATTTTCGACCCCTTGGCCATCCCTTGATATTTCGAAATCTCCTATTAATTGGGAGAAGAAATTATATTTGTAGATTTTATTGATATCTTGTTTATCTCTTTCCTTGAATTAAAATCCAATTAAATCTTACCATATCTTGCCAAATCTCTCCATATCCTATTTTAATTAGGATTTGATTCTTTCTTTCCCTATAATACACGGCTCTTTTCCTCTCCTCACTCCCACACGTTTTTCCCTCTCCTCCCTCTCTTCATCCTCTCCAAAATTCCTTCCATCATTGTTCTTACATCCATTAGAGTTGGATTTTCAAGAGTTCCCGACGAATCGCGTCAATACTTGCTTCTACCGTTTGATTTTTGATTCAAGAAGGTATAACTAAAATCTTTTCCTCATCTTTTCCATTGAAACCTTGTTCTTGATTCCCTCATGCATATAGTGAGTGTAGGAATCATAGATCGCGTAATTAATCGGTGGGAATTTGTGTTTTGTATGAGGAGAATTGTGAATATGCGATTTTGAATGAATATGTGTGAAGTTTGAATGATTCATTGGTGAATGATGTGTGATTATATGAGAACATGATTGTGAGAACCTTTGAAGCATGTTTGTGTGTGGGGAGCATGAAAATTTGTGTTTGGATGAATGAGGAAGAAACCCTAATTTCGAAATTTGGAGACCTGAAAACTGTGGTGTTCGGACAGTGGATTCCGACGTGTGTTTGACTGACCAAACGATCTTATTTTGGTACGAATTTTTAACTGAGTAAACTTAAAGGTGTTTTCTGTGTTGTGTGTAAATTTCAGCCCCCTTTGACGAAAGATGAATGTTTAATGAATTTTTTAAGTCGGCTGCGCAATTCTGCCAGAAACTTGTATTCTCGCCCAGAATGTTTCGTTTTTTATTTGACCGACCAAATGGCCTCATTTTGATGTGAATTTTGAACTGAAGTAAATTTGAAGTGTCTTCTGTGTTTTGTGAAAATTTCAGCCTCATTGGACATAGGATGAATTATTGGTAAATTTTTCAATTAAACTGCGCAGTGCCGCCAAAATTTTTGTGTTCCGACCAAAGAGTTTCATTGTTGTTTTGACTGACCAAATGACATGATTTTGGTGTGAAATTTTAAAGGGATGAATGTGTCTACTGTGTTGTGACCAAATTTTAGCTTCATATAAGGTCGGATGGATTTTTGGTGATTTTTACAAACCAACTCCACAGTTCTGCCAGATTTATTGCTACGTTAAAATATCATTTGTTGCCAAGTTGGGTGAATTATATGATGCATGTATGACTAAGGAATATATCCTATGACGTGATTATGTGTGATACGTTGAGAAATATTATGGCATGTTTTCCTTATGTTGATGAATGTTGGGATGAGTAATTTAAGAGAACGATGAAAGGAACGATAGGACATGCATGATAATGTGAATTCATGGAAGGCTGATTTGTGTTGTGATGTTGGCAAGGGTTATTGTGTGTATGTGATCACAAGGTACGATGTTGCCTCAAGTTGGATATTGAATTGTTTAAGCAAACGAGGTGGGCTTTCTTTTACTAAACTCTTTTATTTTTTCAAAGTATGATTGTGGAGCTATAAGGGTGGTTTAAAGTGTTATATCATGCCATGATTGTTTTGATGTTGAGATTGTTGCTTGATGCCTAGTTCGTTTGAGCTTGCTCCGTTAGGCTATAGGGCTATGTTGAGGTTGTGCTTGATGCCTAGTTCGTTTGAGCTTGCTCCGTTAGGCTATAGGGCTATGCTGAGATTGTGCTTGATGCCTAGTTTGTGAGTTCGCTCCATTAGGCTATAGGGCTATGATAAACGAATTCGGGTGTGAGTAGGGCCGCAAACCCTATCAGGCTGTGTACACAGGTGGGATCGGGAGCCGTCCTTGCAAGTCGGCCGGTCTCGTGGGCGAATAGTGTGGCCACACTTTCATCGCACTATGGTAAGAGGATGTGAATGATTGATTGTTGAGAAAGTGGGAGATTATTTTGTCGGGCCAGACTATGAAAATGTTTTTGTGTTCTCGATGATATTTCTTAACTACGTATAAAACTCGAGATCACTGGTATGGATGACATAACTGTTTTAAATTGTTTTCGGCATGAACCCATTGAGTACAACAAGTACTCAGCCCTGCATATGTTTTCCCTATGTGCAGGTTGAGCGGGATGTTGCAGCGGATGTTGAGTGAGCTTTAGGAATTCCCGGATGCATCGTGTCTTCATACATGGGCGTCATCCTATGACTCTCCTTTGATACTTGTATTTCCGCTGCCGTGTTTCGAATCGTTCTTGTTAAAGTCTTTCGTTTTGCCCCACACTATTTTTTGACATTATTTACCTTGAGATATTAACCCGCTCCTTAATTATTTAATCGATTAAAACTCTTCTTTTGAAGCTTTGTTTAAGATGTTGTCTTTCATTGCTTTCCCATTCTTCTTCCCTGCTCATTCGTCCCTTCCCTAGTCACGATTTCCCCGTCTTTACTATCCTTAGTGAGGGCAGTCGTGACACAGACGGAAGGATTAATTCGGTGGAGCTAGCCATTGTTAATCTAAAGTTCAAGTGTGAAGTGTGAACATCCAATCACCAAACCCCATATGTTCCTCAAAATTAAACTGAGGATATGTAAAATTTGCCATGGTGGTGTAACTGCATCCATTGAAAACAGAGTAACCTAAACCACAACAAATGGACAAGATACCAGATTGTCCTAAACTGATTCCAGTAATTTATCTGAAATAAAATACTCCAGACTCCAGGTGACAAAGCAAATGAGATCATAAATAATAATTGGTTTAGCTAGCCAATGTGAATCTAAAGTTCAAGTGTAAGGCATCAGAAACAAATTTCCAAACCACTGATTTCCCTCAAAATTAAACTGAGATAGATGCAAAATTCGCAACAACACTAAACTGTATGAATTGAAAACAGAGTAACCTAAACAACAACACACAGACACGATACCAAAATCATCTTAAACTCATTCAGAATAACATCTTCACCTAGTATTTGAACCAAGGGTCACACTGATCAACCAATTTTCTGTATAACTTGGATAGGAAAACCCAACATAAGTGGACATACAACATTGATAAATATAATAATGTGGATAGCTCTTTATTGAAAAACAATGTAGGAATGACAATTCAACAACACAACAAAACATAAGGAACTCAATAACAAGAAATGATAGAGATTACCGGGAAAAGCTCAGGTTCATTTCTTGGTCTTATATTCAAAATATTAAGAATATCTGCCTTTGCAAGGTCAAATTTTTGGCACTCGGCAACAAAGTTATCGATAATTTCCCTTGTTTGATTGCAAGCAACAGTCCCCTCTAAATAATCAAAAACCTAAACGAAAAACAAAAGATATGAGAGATGCAATAAAGAAGTGGTAACATAAGTTGATGATCATAAATAGGAATCCCCAACCTTGAACTCAAATTGAGATACGGTTGCAATAGCTCACGAGGCATACTTTCCCGCCCCTCTTGATCTCAAGAGATCAAGCAATTCAAAATTAGTGTCAATTCTGAAATAAAGTAGAGAAAAAGGTAACTGCTTCATATGTTAATTCTCACTCTGTAAAAAGAGGAAATGTGTAGAAACTCTCTATACGTACATTTTCATCGATAGGATGCTCACTGCTTTGAGAGCTAAAACTTGTTTCAGTATATTATGAGCTGTGATTTGGTCGACCAGATTTGTGATGGTGGCTGCAGTCGCCGGAGCGGAGGGGTTGCGGTCGCAGTCGCGGCGGCGAATGAGGGTTTTGGATTTCGGGGTATGTTTTGATTGTTTAATTTATTGTTGGAAAAAATGCAAAAGTATGTTAAGAAAATAAAATCATTTTTTATATTTGTTGATGAATATATACGAAATGAATTTTTTCCAACAATAAATTAAACAATCAAAACATACCCCCAAATCCAAAACCCTCATCCGCCGCCGCGACCGCGACCGCAACCCTTCTGCTTTTTCTTTTTTAACTCTCTTTTGCTACATGATTTTTGTGAGGTGTCGTTGTAGTGATAAGTTTTATGAGTAGCATTAATTCAGGATACCTTTTATGGGACAAAAGGAGGTGATAGATGGATTTCTTAAAAAAGAAACAAGAAACAAGAACAAGATACAACTAATTGCGCTTCATTCGGGCTACGCCTACGGGCCTAATCAACACAGTTTGGTCCATCTAGCCCGAAACCCAAAGTATCCTAAAATGAAATCAAATTTGTAGCAAGAGTGGGAAAAATTTGAGATATTTTCTTTTTGTAGTATAATTATTATTGTGCAAAACTTAGAAAAGAGAAATCACTAGCTTTGCAAAAGCAAAAAAAAAAATAACTTGACATTGATGTAGTAATTGGCTCTTGAGAGTTCTGTTGTTAATTTGATGTCACTGTGCAAAATTTCACACAACCATCTTCGTTCTTATACTAACTAGAATTCATGGCTAATGCTCTAAAGAAATTAAGCAGAGGTGGTAAAAGAATTACACTATGTAGTACGGTTTAGGCTCGGTCTCTTCTTCTTCTTCTTGCCCTTCCCCATCCCCTTCAGCAGCCTGTTCAGGCTCGGTCTCTTCTTCTTCCCCCTCAGCAGCTTCCTCGTTTGCTTCATCCACCTGAGACGGATGAGTTGGCAATATCCTAGTGATGGTCTCTACAAGCTCTTCAGCCTTATCTTCCATACGTGACTCGCATTCCTCGATGAGCTGCCGAAAGGGAAAAAAAGAAAATGAACAAGCAAGAATCTGTTAGACCATTATTAACAGCGCTCAGAAAGTACGATATTGGATTTCTAAGACAGTCTGTTAAAGAAAAGCCCAGGATAACAACATCATGGAACGAATTATTTAAACATTGTCTTGTTATATTCCAAAAGAAACCAACTAACAAAATTACAACGGGATGTCCCAATCCCACATCATTGTTGTGAAAGTTTTCTAGATGTTTAGAAAAAAACATGGACAACCCAACTTGAATGTTTTTCGTTTACATTTCCTCCATTTCTATTGATAATTACTATATGAATCTGAATCCTGATATAGACTTACTGATGGCTCAAAATTTAACCTAAACACATCACTATCTTGTGATCAGGAATACAAATACTGAAAAGAACTTAACAGTTCACCAGCTTACCATTTGGTATTTGAATCTACAAGTTATCCTAACATTTGAATCAGATATGCTAAGCTGATTAAGTTTCAAGAGCGCTCCCCCTGAATTTCATTAGACTGCTTATTAGTGAACATAACATTGTATGCACACAGCTGAGTATAACTCCACTTTACAAAACTCAACATCTTTTATTTAGCAATACCCCTTTCTTAGCGTAATAATTCTAGATAATGATCATAAATGAAATACTCGAGACTCCAGGCAACAAAGCACATGAAATCATAAATAATATCCCTTCCATCTACCAAAACCTAACACGTTTTGCCATTTTGGGGTGTCCGCCATTTAAAGACACATTTACCTTTTTTCCACTTTTAGTAACCTTATACTCCACTTACTCATTCCACTCTCATTCTACTATAAAACAAATATATAAAAATGAGACTAAAATCCACTAACTTTTTTACTCATTTTCTTTATAAATTCAAACAATTTCTTAAAACCCGCACCGAGTCAAAATGTGTCTTTAATTGACGGACGGAGGGATTAATTCGGTGGAACTAGCCAATGTTAATCTAAAGTTCAAGTGTGAAGTGTGAACATCAAATCACCAAACCCCTTATGTTCTTCAAAATTAAACTGAGGTATATGTAAAATTTGCCATGGTGGTGTAACTGCATGCATTGAAAACATAGTAACCTAAACAACAACAAATGGACAAGATACCAGATCGTCCTAAACTGATTCCAGTAATTTATATGAAATAAAATACTCCAGACTCCAGGTGACAAAGCAAATGAGATCATAAACAATAATTGGTGTAGCTAGCCAATGTGAATCTAAAGTTCAAGTGTAAGGCATCAAAAACAAATTTCCACACCACTGATTTCCCTCAAAATTAAACTGAGATAGATGCAAAATTCGCAACAGCACTAAACTGGATGTATTGAAAACAGAGTAACCTAAACAACAACAAACAGACACGATACCAAATCATCTTAAACTCATTCAGAATAACATCTTCACCTAGTATTTGAACCAAGGGTCACACTGATCAACCAATTTTCAGTATAACTTGGATAGGAAAACCCAACATAAGTGGACATACAACATTGATATATATAATGATGTGGATGGCTCTTTATTGAAAAACAATGTAGGAATGACAATTCAACAACACAACAAAACATAAGGAAGTCAATAACAAGAAATGATAGAGATTACCGGGAAAAACTAAAGTTCATTTCTTGGTCTTATATTCACAATATTAAGAATCTCTACCTTTGCAAGGTCAAATTTTTGGCACTCGGCAACAAAGTTATCGATAATTTCCCTTGTTTGATTGCAAGCAACAGTCCCCTCTAAATAATCAAAAACCTAAACGAAAAACAAAAGATATGAGAGATACAATAAAGAAGTGGTAACATAAGTTGATGATCATAAATAGGAATCCCCAACCTTGAACTCAGATTGAGATACGGTTGCAATAGCTGGCGAGGCATACTTTCCAGCCCCTCTTGATCTCAAGAGATCAAGCAAATCAAAATTAGTGAGAGCGTCGGCGCTAGCCTCAATTCTGAAATAAAGTAGAGAAAAAGGTAACTGCTTCATATGTTAATTCTCACTCTGTAAAAAGCGGAAATGTGTAGAAACTCTCTATACGTACATTTTCATCGATAGGATGCTCACTGCTATGAGAGCTAAAACTTGTTTCAGTATATTATGAGTTGTGATTTGGTCGACCAGATTTGTGATGGTGGCTGCAGTCGCCGGAGCGGAGGGGTTGCGGTCGCAGTCGCGGCGGTGGATGAGGGATTTGGATTTCGGGGTATGTTTTGATTGTTTAATTTATTGTTGGAAAAATGCAAAAGTATGTTAAGAAAATAAAATCATTTTTTATATTTGTTGATGAATATATACGAAATGAATTTTTTCCAACAATAAATTAAACAATCAAAACATACCCCCAAATCCAAAACCCTCATCCGCCGCCGCGACCGCGATCGCAACCCATCTGCTTTTTCTTTTTTAACTCTCTTTTGCTACATGATTTTGGTGAGGTGTCATTGCAGTGATAAGTTTTATGAGTAGCATTAATTCAGGATACCTTTTATGGGACAAAAGGAGGTGATAGATGGATTTCTTAAAAAAGAAACAAGAACAAGATACAACTAATTGCGCTTCATTCGGGCTACGCCTACGGGCCTAATCAACACAGTTTGGTCCGTCTAGCCCGAAACCCAAAGTATCCTAAAATGAAATCAAATTTGTAGCAAGAGTGGGACAAATATGAGATATTTTCTTTTTGTAGTATAATTATTATTGTGCAAAACTTAGAAAAGAGAAATCACTAGCTTTGCAAAAGCAAAAAAAATAACTTGATATTGATGTAGTAATTGGTTCTTGAGAGTTCAGTCACTGTGCAAAATTTCACACTACCATCTTCCTTCGTATACTAATTAGAATTCATGGCTAATGCTCTAAAGAAATTAAGCAGAGGTGGTAAAAGAAGTATACTATGTAGTATGGTTAAGGCTCGGTCTCTTCTTCTTCTTCTTGCCCTTCCCCATCCCCTTCAGCAGCCTGTTCAGGCTCGGTCTCTTATTCTTCCCCCTCAGCAGCTTCCTCGTTTACTTCATCCACCTGAGACGGATGAGGTGGCAATATCCTAGTGACGGTCTCTACAAGCTCTTCAGCCTTATCTTCCATACGTGACTCGCATTCCTCGATGAGCTGGCGAAAGGGAAAAAAACAAAATGAACAAGCAAGAATCTGTTAGACCATTAACAACGCTCAGAAAGTACAATATTGGATTTCTAAGACTGTCTATTAAAGAAGAGCCCAAGATAACAACATCATGGAACGAATTATTCAAACATTGTCTTGTTATATTCCAAAAGAAACCAACTAATAAAATTACCACGGGATGTCCCAATTCCACATCATTGTTGTGAAAGTTTTCTAGATGTTTAGAAAAAAACATGGACAACCCAACTTGAATGTTTTTCGTTTACATTTCCTCCATTTCTATTGATAATTACTATATGAATCCGAATCCTGATATAGACTTACTGATGGCTCAAAATTTAACCTAAACACATCACTATCTTGTGATCAGGAATACAAATACTGAAAAGAACTTAACAGTTCACCAGCTTATCATTTGGTATTTGAATCTACAAGTTATCCTAACATTTGAATCAGATATGCTAAGTTGATTCAGTTTCAAGAACGCCCCCCCCCCCCCTGAATTTCATTGGACTGCTTATTAGTGAACATTACATTGTATGCACAGAGCTGAGTATAACTCCACTTTACAAAAGTCGACATCTTTTATTTAGCAATACCCCTTTCTTAGCGTAATAATTCTAGGTAACGATCATAAATGAAATACTCGAGACTCTAGGTAACAAAGCACATGAAATCATAAATAATATCCCCTTCGTAAACCAAAACCTAACACGTTTTGCCATTTTGGGGTGTCCGCCATTTAAAGACACATTTACCTTTTTTCCACTTTTAGTTACCTTATACTCCACTTACTCATTTCACTCTCATTCTACTATAAAATAAATATATAAAAATGAGACTCACATTACACTAACCTTTTTACTCATTTCATTATAAAGTCAAACAATTTCTTAAAACCCGCACAGAGTCAAAATGTGTCTTTAATTGGCGGACGGAGGGATTAATTCTGTGGAGCTAGCCAATGTTAATCTAAAGTTCAAGTGTGAAGTGTGAACTTGTGACTAGGGAACTGACGAAGGAGCAGAGAAGAAGAAGAGGAAAGCAATGAAACACAACATCTTAAACAAAGCTTCAAAAGAAGAGTTTTAATCGATTAAACAATTAAGCAGCGGGTTAATATCTCAAGGTAAATAATGTCAAAAAGTAGTGTGGGGAAAACGAAAGACTTTAACAAGAACGATTCGAAACACGACAACGGAAAAACAAGTATCAAAGGAGAGTCATAGGATAACGCCCATGTATGAAGACACGACGCTTCTGGGAATTCCTAAAGCTCACTCAACATCCACCGCAACACCCCGCTCAACCTGCACATAAGGAAAACATATGCAGGGCTGAGTACTTGTTGTAACTCGAGTTTTATACGTAGTTAAGAAATATCACCGAGAACACAAAAATATTTTCATAGTCTGGCCAGACAAAACAATCTCCCCACTTTCTCATCAATCAATCAATCACATTCTCTTACCATAGTGTGATGAAAGTGTGGCCACACTATTCGCCCACGAGACCGGACGACTTGCAGGGACGGCTCCCGATCCCACCTGTGTACACAGCCTGATAGGGTTTGCGGCCCTACTCAGACCCGAATTCGTTTATCATAGCCCTATAGCCTAATGGACCGAACTCACAAACTAGGCATCAAGCACAATCTTAACATAGCTCTATAGCCTAACGGAGCAAGCTCAAACGAACTAGGCATCAAGCACAATCTCAACATAGCCCTATAGCCTAACGGAACAAGCTCAAACGAACTAGGCATCAGGCAACAATCTCAACAACAAAACAATCATGGTATGACATAACACTTTAAACCACCATTATAGCTCCACAATCATACTTTGGAAAATAAAAGAGTTTAGTAAAAGAAAGCCCACCTCGTTCGCTTAACAATTCAAAATCCAACTTATGGAAACTCTCATTCCTTGAGCTCACGTATACACAATCACCCTTGTCAACGATAACACAATCAACCTTCCATAAATTTATATTATCATGCATGTCCAATCGTTCCTTTTATCACTCCCTTAAATTACCCATCCCAACATTCTTCAACATAAGGAAAAACATGCCATAATATTTCTCAATGTATCACACATAATCACGTCATAGGATACATTCCTTAATCATAAATGCATCATATAATTCACCCTACTTGGCAACAAATGATATTTTAACGTAGCAACAAATCTGGCAGAACTGTGCAATTGGTTTGTAAAAATCACCAAAAATCCATCCGACCTCATATGAAGCTAAAATTGGGTCACAACACAGTAGACACATTCAAGTTCATCCCTTTAAAATTTCACACCAAAATCATGTCATTTGGTCAGTCAAAACAACAATGAAACTCTCTGGTCAGAACACAATAATTCTGGCAGCACTTCGCAGTTCAATTGAAAAATTTACCAAGGATTCATCCGATGTCCAATGAGGCTGAAATTTTCACAAAACACAGAAGGTCATTTGGTCAGTCAAACAGAATATGAAACGTTCGTGGCGAGAACACAAGTTTCTGGTAGAATTGCGCAGTCGACTTCAAAAATTTATTAAAAATTTATATTTCGTCAAAAGGGGCTGAAATTTACACACAACATAGAATACACCTTGAAGTTTACTCAGTTAAAAATTTGCACCAAAATAAGATCTTTTGGTGAGTCAAACACACGTCGGAATTCACTTTCCGAACACCACAGTTTTCAGGTCTCCCAATTTCAAAATTAGGGTTTCTTCCTCATTCATCCAAACACAAAATTTCATGCTCCACACACACAAACATGCTTCAAAAGGTTCTCATAATCATGTTCTCATATAATTACACATAATTCACAAATGAATCATTCAAACTTCACACATATTCATTCAAAATCGCATATTCACAATTCTCCTCATACAAAACACAAATTCCCACTGATTAATTATGCAATCTATGATTCATACACTCACTATATGCATGAGGGAATCAAGAACATGGTTTCAATGGAGAAGATGAGGAAAGATTTTAGTTATACCTTCCTGAATCAAAAATCAAACGGTAGAAGCAAGTATTGACGCGATTCGTCGGGAACTCTTGAAAATCCAACTCCAATTGATGCAAGAACGAGGATGGAAGGAATTTGGAGAGGATGAAGAGAGGGAGGAGAGGGAAAACGTGTGGGAGAGAGGAGAGGAAAAGAGGCGTGTATTATAGGGAAAGAAAGAATCAAATCCTAATTAAAATAGGATATGGAGAGATTTGGCAAGATATGGTAAGATTTAATTGGATTTTATTTCAAGGAAAGAGATAAACAAGATATCAATTAAATCTACAAAAATAATTTTTCCTCCTAATTAATAGGAGATTTCGAAATATCAAGGGATGGCCAAGGGGTCGAAAATCATGTAGAATAAAATAGGGACAATTTGGTTTGGATTTAATTTGGATAAATATCCCAAAGCAATTAATTAAATCCAAGAAAGAAAGTATTATTTCCAGTAAATAGGAGGGCCAAAATTTCAAGGGATGGCCAAGGGGTCGAAAATCATGTAGAATAAAATAGGGACAATTTGGTTCTAGATTAATTATGCATGATCCCATTTAATTTAATTCACACATTAAAAATTTAATCACATTATTTCACGTAACTCACAACAACTAATTTCACATAATAAACTCAATCACATAGAAATTTAATTTCATAAAAGCATTTCCCATTCAACATCCACATCAATAACATAAAATAAGTCACAAATTTTTGGGGTGTTACATCCTTCCCCTCTTAAAAGAAATTTCGTCCCGAAATTTAGTCGTCCTACATAAATAATTCGGGGTACTTTCACACATACCTAGGACATCATGCCAATCATGCTCATCTTCCGCATAATCATACCATCACATTATCATACCATCACATTATCATATTCACACATGTATACTCTTGCCAAAACATCCTTATCAAATCATCGTCAATTTCATATTCCTCCAATAACTTAAAACATACCTCACATTCTTTTGGTTGAGCGTGATGCTTCGGATGTTGAGCCTTCGTGACACTTTTAGTCTATGGGTACTAATCTAGACTTAATCTGAAAAAAGACTCTCGGACCAGAGCGCAAGAACGAAGCTCTGATACCACTTTGTCACGACCGCCCTCACTAAGGATAGTAAAGACGGGGAAATCGTGACTAGGGAAGGGACGAATGAGCAGGGAAGAAGAAGAGGAAAGCAATGAAACACAACATCTTAAACAAAGCTTCAAAAGAAGAGTTTTAATCGATTAAACAATTAAGCAGCCGGTTAATATCTCAAGGTAAATAATGTCAAAAAGTAGTGTGGAGTAAAACGAAAGACTTTAACAAAAACGATTCGAAACACGGCAGTGGAAAAACAAGTATCAAAGGAGAGTCATAGGATAACGCCCATGTATGAAGACACGACGCATCCGGGAATTCCTAAAGCTCACTCAACATCCGCCGCAACATCCCGCTCAACCTGCACATAGGGAAACATATGTAGGGCTGAGTACTTGTTGTACTCAGTGGGCTCATGCCGAAAACATTTTATAACAGTTATGTTATCCATACCAGTGAACTCGAGTTTTATACGTAGTTAAGAAATATCATCAAGTATTACAAAAACATTTTCTTAGTCTGGCCAGAGAAAACAATCTCCCCACTTTCTCATCAATCAATCAATCAATCAATCACATCCTCTTACCATAGTGTGATGAATGTGTGACCACACTATTCGCCCACGAGACCGGCCGACTTGCAGGGACGGCTCCCGATCCCACCTGTGACATAGCCGGATAGGGTTTGCGGCCCTACTCTGACCCGAATTCGTTTATCATAGCCCTATAGCCTAATGGAGCGAACTCACAAACTAGGCATCAAGCACAATCTCAACATAGCTCTATAGCCTAACGGAGCAAGCTCAAACGAACTAGGCATCAAGCAGTATCTCAACATAGCCCTATAGCCTAACGGAGCAAGCTCAAACGAACTAGGCTGCAGGCAACAATCTCAACAACAAAACAATCATTGCATGACATAACAATTTAAACCACCCTTACAGCTCCACAATCATACTTTGGAAAATAAAAGAGTTTAGTAAAAGAAAACCCACCTCGTTTGCTTAACAATTCAAAATCCAACTTATTGCAACTCTCGTTCCTCGAGCTCACGTATACACAATCACCCTTGTCAACAATAACACAATCAGCCTTCCATAAATTTATATTATCATGCATGTCTTATCGTTCCTTTTATCACTCCCTTAAATTACCCATCCCAATATTCATCAACATAAGGAAAAACATGCCATAATATTTCTCAACGTATCACACATAATCACGTCATAGGATACATTCCTTAATCATACATGCATCATATAATTCACCCTACTTGGCAACAAATGATATTTTAACGTAGCAACAAATCTGGCAGAACTATGCAATTGGTTTGTAAAAATCACCAAAAATCCATCCGACCTCATATGAAGCTAAAATTGGGTCACAACACAGTAGATACATTCATGTTCATCCCTTTAAAATTTCACACCAAAATCATGTCATTTGGTCAGTCAAAACGACAATGAAACTCTCAGGTCGGAACACAAATATTCTGGCAGCCTAGAATCATGTCGTTTGAGCTTGCAGTTCAATTGAAACATTTACCAAGAATTCATCCGATGTCCAATGAGGCTGAAATATTCACAAAACACAGAAGACACTTCAAATTGTCATCTAGTTCAAGAATCACATAAAATGGAGGTCATTTGGTCGGTCAAACAGAATACAAAACGTTCTGGGCGAGAACATAAGTTTCTGGCAGAATTGCGCAGTCGACTTCAAAACTTTATTAAAAATTCATATTTCGTCAAAGGGGGCTGAAATTTACACATAACATAGAAAACACCTTGAAGTTTACTCAGTTAAAAACTCGCACCAAAATAAGATCGTTTGGTCAGTCAAACACACGTCGGAATTCACTATCCGAACACCACAGTTTTCAGGTCTCCCAATTTCGAAATTAGGGTTTCTTTGTCATTCATCCAAACACAAATTTTCATGCTCCACACACACAAACATGCTTCAAAAGGTTCTCATAATCATATTCTCATATAATTACACATCATTCACCAATGAATCATTCAAACTTCACACATATTCATTCAAAATCGCATATTCACAATTCTCCTCATAACAAAACACAAATTCCCACTGATTAATTATGCAATCTATGATTCCTACACTCACTATATGGTTTCAATGGAGAAGATGGTTCAATGGAGAAGATGAGGAAAGATGAGGAATCAAGAACATGGTTTCAATGGAGAAGATGAGGAAAGATTTTAGTTATACCTTCTTGAATCAAAAATCAAACGGTAGAAGCAAGTATTGACGCGATTCGTCGGGAACTCTTGAAAATCCAACTCCAATTGATGCAAGGACAAGGATGGAAGGAATTTTGGAGAGGATGAAGAGAGGAAGGAGAGGGAAAACGTGTGGGAGAGAGGAGAGGAAAAGAGGCGTGTATTATAGGGAAAGAAAGAATCAAATCCTAATTAAAATAGGATATGGAGAGATTTGACAAGAGATGGTAAGATTTAATTAGATTTTAATTCAAGGATAGAGATAAACATGATATCAATTAAATCTACAAAAATTATTTTTCCTCCTAATTAATAGGAGATTTCGAAATATCAAGGGATGGCCAAGGGGTCGAAAATCATGTAGAATAAAATAGGGACAATTTGATTTGGATTTAATTTGTATAAACATCCCAAAGCAATTAATTAAATTCAAGAAAGAAAGTATTATTTCCAATTAATAGGAGGGCCGAAAATTCCAATAAAATGGCTAGAATAATTATGCATGATCCCATTTAATTTAATTCACACATGGAAAATTTAATCACATTATTTCACACAACTCACAACAACTAATTTCACATAATAAACCCAATCACATAGAAATTTAATTTCATAAAAGCATTTCCCATTCAACATCCACATCAATAAGATAAAATAAGTCACAAATTTTCGGGGAGTTACACCTGATGTTCCTCAAAATTAAACTGAGGTATATGTAAAATTTGCCATGGTGGTGTAACTGCATGCATTGAAAACAGAGTAACCTAAACAACAACAAATGGACAAGATATCAGATCGTCCTAAACTGATTCCAGTAATTTATCAGAAATAAAATACTCCAGACTCCAGGTGTCAAAGCAAATGAGATCAAAAATAATAATTGGTTTAGCTAGCCAATGTGAATCTAAAGTTCAAGTGTAAGGCATCAGAAACAAATTTCCAAACCACTTATTTCCCTCAAAATTAAACTGAGATAGATGCAAAATCCGCAACAGCACTAAACTGTATGTATTGAAAACAAAGTAACCTACACAACAACAAACAGACACGATACCAAATCATCTTAAACTCATTCAGAATAACATCTTCACCTAGTATTTGAACCATGGGTCACACTGATCAACCAATTTTCAGTATAACTTGGATAGGAAAACCCAACAAAAGTGGACATACAACATTGAAAAATATAATGATGTGGATGGCTCTTCATTGAAAAACAATGTAGGAATGACAATTCAACAACACAACAAAACATAAGGAACTCAATAACAAGAAATGATAGAGATTACCGGGAAAAGCTCAGGTTCATTTCTTGGTCTTGTATTCACAATATTAAGAATCTCTGCCTTTGCAAGGTCAAATTCTTGGTACTCGGCAACAAAGTTATCGATAATTTCCCTTGATTGATTCCAAGCAACAGTCCCCTCTAAATAATCAAAAACCAAAACGAAAAACAAAAGATATGAGAGATGCAATAAAGAAGTGGTAACATAAGTTGATGATCATAAATAGGAATCCCCAACCTTGAACTCAGATTGAGATACGGTTGCAATAGCTCGTGAGGCATACTTTCCAGCCCCTTTTGATCTCAAGAGATCAAGCAATTCAGAATTGGTGAGAGCGCCGACGCTAGCCTCAATTCTGAAATAAAGTAGAAAAAAAGGTAACTGCTTCATATGTTAATTCTCACTCTGTAAAAAGCGGAAATGTGTAGAGACTCTCTATACGTACATTTTCATCGATAGGATGCTCATTGCTTTGAGAGCTAAAACTTGTATCAGTATATTATGAGCTGTGATTTGGTCGACTAGATTTGTGATGGTGGCTGCAGTCGCCGGAGTGGAGGGGTTGCGGTCGCGGTCGCGGTGGCGGATGAGGGTTTTGGATTTGGGGTATGTTTTGATTGTTTAATTTATTGTTGGAAAAAATGCATTTCGTATATATTCATCAACAAATATAAAAAATGATTTTATTTTCTTAACATACTTTTTGTGAAATGATTTTATTTTCTTAACATACTTTTTTTACACAAAAAGTATGTTAAGAAAATAAAATGTAAAAAAAGTATGTTAAGAAAATAAAATCATTTTTTATATTTGTTGATGAATATATACAAAATGCATTTTTCCTTCAATAAATTAAACAATCAAAACATACCCCCAAATCCAAAACCCTCATCCGCCGCCCCAAACCGAGACTGCAACCCCTCTGCTTTTTCTTTTTTAACTCTCTTTTGCTATATGATTTTTGTGAGGTGTCATTGCAGTAGCATTAATTCAGGATACCTTTTATGGGACAAAAGGAGGTGATAGATGGATTTCTTAAAAAAGAAACAAGAAACAAGAACAAGATACAACTAATTCGGGTTGCGCCTACGGGCCTAATCAACACAATTTGGTCCGTCTAGCCCGAAACCCAAAGTATCCTAAAATGAAATCAAATTTGTAGCAAGAGTGGGACAAATATGACATATTTCCTTTTTGTAGTATAATTATTTTTGTGCAAAACATAGAAAAGAGAAATCACTAGCTTTGCAAAAGCACAAAAATATAACTTGACATTGATGTAGTAATTGGCTCTTGAGAGTTCAGTCACTGTGCAAAATTTCACACTACCATCTTCCTTCTTATACTAACTAGAAGTCATGGCTAATGCTCTATAGAAATTAAGCAGAGGTGGTAAAAGAAGTATACTATGTAGTATGGTTAAGGCTCGGTCTCTTCTTCTTCTTCTTGCCCTTCCCCATCCCCTTCAGCAGCCTATTCAGGCACGGTCTCTTCTTCTTCCCCCTCAGCAGCTTTCTCGTTTGCTTCATCCACCTGAGACGGATGAGGTGGCAATATCCTAGTGATGGTCTCTACAAGCTCTTCAGCCTTATCTTCTGTATGTGACTCGCATTCCTCGATGAGCTAGCGAAAGGGAAAAAAACAAAATGAACAAGCAAGAATCTGTTAGACCATTAACAGCGCTCAGAAAGTACGAATTGGATTTCTAACACTGTCTGTTAAAGAAGAGCCCAAGATAACAACATCATGGAACGAATTATTCAAACATTGTCTTGTTATATTCCAAAAGAAACCAACTCATAAAATTACCACAGGATGTCCCAATCCCACATCATTGATGTGAAAGTTTTCTAGATGTTTAAAAAAAACATGGACAACCCAACTTGAATGTTTTTCGTTTACCAGCTTACCATTAGGTATTTGAATCTACAAGTTATTCCAACATTTGAATCAGATATGCTAAGCTGATTCAGTTTCAAGAGCGCCCCCCATGAATTTCAGTAGACTGCTTATTAGTGAACATTACATTGTATGCACACAGCTGAGTATAACTCCGCTTTACAAAAGTCGACATCTTTATTTAGCAATACCCCTTTCTTAGCGTAATAATTCTAGGTAATAATCATAAATGAAATACTCAAGACTCCAGGCAACAAAGCACATGAAATTAAAAATATTATCCCCTCCGTCTGCCAAAACCTAACACGTTTTGCCTTTTTGGGGTGTCCGCCATTTAAAGACACATTTACCTTTTTTCCACTTTTAATTACCTTATACTCCACTTACTCATTCCACTATCATTCTACTATAAAATAAATATATAAAAATAAGACTCACATTCCACTAACTTTTTTACTCATTTTCTTTATAAAGTCAAACAATTTCTTAAAACCCGCACCGAGTCAAAATGTGTCTTTAATTAACGGACGGAGGGATTAACTCGGTGGGGAGCTAGCTAATGTTACTCTAAAGTTCAAGTGTGAAGTGTGAACATCCAATCACCAAACCCCTGACGTTCCTTAAAATTAAACTAAGGTATATGTAAAATTTGCCATGGTGGTGTAACTGCATGCATTGAAAACAGAGTAACCTAAACAACAACAAATGGACAAGATACTAGATCGTCCTAAACTGATTCCAGTAATTTATCTGAAATAAAATACTCCAAACTCCAGGTGGCAAAGCAAATGAGATCATAAATAATAATTGGTGTAGCTAGCCAATGTGAATCTAAAGTTCAAGTGTAAGGCATCAGAAACAAATTTCCAAACCACTGATTCCCTCAAAATTAAACTGAGATAGATGCAAAATTCGCAACAGCACTAAACTGTATGTATTGAAAACAGAGTAACCTAAACAACAACAAACAGACACGATACCAAATCATCTTAAACTCATTCAGAATAACATCTTCACCTAGTATTTGAACCAACGGTCACACTGATCAACCAATTTTCTGTATAACTTGGATAGGAAAATTAAACATAAGTGGACATACAACATTGATAAATATAATGATGTGGATGGCTCTTCATTGAAAAACAATGTAGGAATGACAATTCAACAACACAACAAAACATAAGGAACTCAATAACAAGAAATGATAGAGATTACCGGGAAAAGCTCAGGTTCATTTCATGGTCTTATATTCACAATATTAAGAATCTCTAGCTTTGCAAGGTCAAATTTTTGGCACTCGGCAACAAAGTTATCGATAATTTCCCTTGTTTGATTCCAAGCAACAGTCCCCTCTAAATAATCAAAAACCAAAACGAAAAACAAAAGATATGAGAGATGCAATAAAGAAGTGGTAACATAAGTTGATGATCATAAATAGGAATCCCCAACCTTGAACTCAGATTGAGATACGGTTGCAATAGCTCGTGAGGCATACTTTCCAGCCCCTTTTGATCTCAAGAGATCAAGCAATTCAGAATTGGTGAGAGCGCCGACGCTAGCCTCAATTATGAAATAAAGTAGGGAAAATGCTAACTGCTTCATATGTTAATTCTCACTCTGTAAAAAGCGGAAATGTATAGAAACTCTCTATACGTACATTTTCATCAATAGGATGCTCACTGCTTTGAGAGCTAAAACTTGTTTCAGTATATTATGAGCTGTGATTTGGTCGACAAGATTTGTGATTGTGGTTGCAGTCACCGGAGCGGAGGGGTTGCGGTCTCGGTCGCCGCGGCGGATGAGGGTTTTGGATTTGGGGGTATGTTTTGATTGTTTAATTTATTGTTGGAAAAAATGCATTTTGTATATATTCATCAACAAATATAAAAAATTATTTTATTTTCTTAACATACATTTTGTACATATTCACCAACCCCTCCGCTTTTTCTTTTTTAACTCTCTTTTGCAACATGATTTTTGTGAGGTCTCATTGTAGTGATAAGATTTATGAGTAGCATTAATTCAGGATACCTTTTATGGGACAAAAGGAGGTGATAGATGGATTTCTTAAAAAAGAAACAAGAAACAAGAACTAGATACAACTAATTGGGCTTCATACGGGCTACGCCTATGGGCCTAATCAACACAATTTGGTCCATCTAGCCCGAAACCCAAAGTATCCTAAAATGAAATCAAATTTGTAGCAAGAGTAGGACAAATATGAGATATTTTCTTTTTGTAGTATAATTATTATTGTGCAAAACTTAGAAAAGAGAAATCACTAGCTTTGCAAAAGCACAAAAAAATAACTTCACATTGATGTAGTAATTGGCTTTTGAGAGTTTAGTCACTGTGCAAAATTTCACACTACCAACTTCCTTCTTATACTAACTAGAATTCATGGCTAATGCTCTAAAGAAATTAAGCAGAAGTGGTAAAAGAAGTATACTATGTAGTATGGTTAAGGCTCGGTCTCTTCTTCTTCTTCTTGCCTTTCCCCATCCCTTTCAGCAGCCTGTTCAGGCTCGGTCACTTCTTCTTCCCCCACAACAGCTTCCTCGTTTGCTTCATCCACCTGAGACGGATGAGGTGGCAATATCCTAGAGATGGTCTCTACAAGCTCTTCAGGCTTATCTTCCATACGTGACTCACATTCCTCGATGAGCTGGCGAAAGTGAAGTATTTGATATTTTATATTTTTCAATGTCGGGAATAAATTAAATAGGATCATGCATATATATTTTTTTTCTAGCCAATTCTTTGGAATTTTCGGCCCTTCCTAATTAGTGGAAATAGTATTACATTTTTGGATTTAATTAATTGTTTTGGGATATTCATCCAAATTAAATCCAAACCAAATGATCCCTAAATTGTACTACATGAAATTCGAACTCTAGCCTACCATCCTTGGGAGTTTCAAAAATCCTCTATTTAAAATAAGAGGATGAATTATTTTCTTTGATTTAATTGGTGCCTTGTTGACTCCCTTCTTTTGAATTAAATCCAATTAAATCATGTCACATTTTATTTCTTCACCCAATAAAATAAAGAGTGGAAATAATTCCTTTTTGTGAGACCCTTTTTATTCAAATTAATACCTATGTCTACTTAACTGGGAATGTGAATATTTCCTTTTAATTCTCACCTATATCACACGCCCATGCTCTTATTTTTCCTTGTGGGAATTTATTTATTTGTTACCTATTATATGGGAGTCTTTTCCCATAAAGAAATTACCAAATTTAAATCCTATTCTATTTAATTGAGGATTTAAATAATTTCCTTGTGCATTTCCCCTTAAATTTTCGGTCCTTACCCCATTTTTCCTACTTGGAGATTTAATTTATTTTGTTCCCTTGTTTATGGAATATTCATTGTTTTATTTCCTAAATTGTGGATCTATTTCTCTCCAAGTAAATACCAAATAATTCCTTGTTAATTCCCAGCCATAATTTTCAAAAATTATGCTTCTTTAATTGTGGGAATTTTAATTATTGACCTCTATTTTATTCCCCCATAATTAATTAAATTTTGGAATTAACCTGGAGCTATAAAATCACCTAAACTAAACCCTAGCCCCCATTTTCTTCCTACCCTAGCTGTCCACCCTCTCTTTTCCTCTCTCTCACACGCCCCTTCTCCCACTCTCCATATTCTCTCCAAAAAAATCCTCCATTCATCCTTGTTCTTGCATCCGTTGAAATTGATTTTCAGGAGTTTCCGACAAATCGCACCAATTCTTGTTTCTACCGATTCATTTTTATCAAGAAAGGTATATTTGATTCACTTTCCCTCAATCTTTCCATTTAATCCTTGTTCTTTAATCCTACATGAATATAGTGAGTGTAGGAATCATAGATCGCAAATTAATCGGTGGGAATTTGTGTTTGCATGAGAACTTTGATGATTATGCGATTTTGAATGAGTTTATGTGAAGTTTGATTTGAATCTTTGGTGAATGATGTGAGTTTATGTACAAGCATGATTATGATAACCTTTTTAAGCATGATTGTGTGTTATAAGCATGGAAAATTTGTATTTGGATGAATGAAGAAGAAACCCTAAATTCGAATTTGTGAGCCTGAAATCTGTGACGTTCGAACAGTGGTTTCTGATGTGTAATTGACCTATCAAACGATCGAATTTTGACATGAAAATTTTACTAGGTAAACTTCAAGGTGATTTATATGACTCCTGTGAATTTTAGCCCTTTTTATTGAAAAATGAAATTTAATAAATATTTGAAGTTGACTGCGCAATTCTGTCAGAAACTTGTGTTCTCGCCCAGAAAGTTTCTTATTCTGTTTGACCGACCAAATGACCTCTGTTTGATGTGATTCTAGAACTAGATGAAGATTTGAAGTATCTTCTGAGTCGTGTAAAAGTTTCAGCCTTATTGGGCATCGGATGTATGTTTGGTGAATTTTCCAATTTAACTGCGCAGTGCTGCCAGAATTTTTGTGTTCCGACCAGAGAGTTTAATTATTGAGTTGACTGACTAAACGACGTGATTTCAGTGTGAAAATTATTCTGGACGAACTTGAATGTGTCTTCTGTGTTGTGACCAAAATTTAGCTTCACACGAGGTCGGATGCAATTTTAGTGAATTTTACAAAACGGTCGCGCAAGTTCTGCCAGTTTTCTGCTTTGATAAAATGCTATTTATTTTCAAGTTCAAAAGTACTATATGATGCATGTATGTCCAAGGAACGTATTTAATGGTGTGATCACGTGTTATACGTTGAAATATATTATGGTGTGTTTTCCATCTTTGTGGCGAATGTTGGGGTTGGGTAAATTGAGAAAAACGATGAGAGAGAAACGATAGGACATGCATGATAATATAAACTTATGGAAGGCTGACTGTGTTGTCGTTGACAAGGGTGATTGTGTATACGTGAGCTCGAGGAACGAGAGTTGCCATAAGTTGGATTTTGAATTGTTAAGCGAACGAGGTGGGCTTTCTTTTCAAATCTCTTTATTTTTTGAAAATACTATGTGGCGTTACAAGGGTGGTTTAACTTGTTATGTCATGCCATGTTGTTTTTGTTTATGACATTGTTGCCTGATGCCTAGTTCGTCTGAGCTTGTTACGCTAGGCTATAGGGCTGTGTTGTGAAACGAATTCGGGTCTGAGTAGGGCCGCAAACCCTATCAGGTTGTGTACACTGGTGGGATCGTGAGCGGTCCTTGCTAGTCGGCCGGTCTCGTGGGCGAACAGTGTGACCACACATTCGTCGAACTGTGATATGATGATTGTGATTGATGGATTGATAGGAAAAGTGGGGAGATAAATTGTCTGGCCAGACTTGAAATATTTTTGTGTTCTCGTGATATTTCTTACTACATAAAACTCGAGATCACTGGTATGGATGACATAACTAATATAAAATATTTTTGGCATGAGCCCATTGAGTACAACAAGTACTCAGCCCTGCATATTCTTTTTCTTTATGTGCAGGTTGAGCGGGATGTTGCGGAGGATGTTGAGTTGGCCTAAGAACTTAGGATGCGTTGTGTCTTCATACATAGGCGTTATCCTCGACTCTCTTTAAACCTTATTTTCGATGCTATATTTTGAACTATGTCTCAAGACTTTAATCTTTTTCGTACTGTGTTTGAGCATGTTTGGTTGTGTTTGTTTTTTAACCGAGTATTTACAATGTTACTTTAAAATGGTGTTTACGTGATTTAAACTAAATGTTTCTTTATAAGTTAATTGGGTTTTTTTTATATATATATTTTCTCTGCTGCTTCTTTTGAAAAATCATTTGTCATAAGTCGTTGCTAATTAATACTCCCTCCGTCCCGCTTTAGCAGTCCCGGTTAAGCCGGGCACATGTTTTAAGGGGTATTTAAGTGTAATAAATAAATGATGAAATAGAGGTTGGGTCCCACTTTTAAACTACTTTTTTACTTTTAAGTGTGTAATAAATAAATGATGTAGTGGAGGTTGGGTCCCACTTTTAAATGATGTAATAAATAAATTGATGTAGTGGACATCAATTTTTATGCACCGAGTTCAACCGGGACTCCTAAAGCGGGACACCCGAAATTGATCAACCGGGACTGCTAAAGCGGGACGGAGGGAGTAATAGATTTATAACATTAGGTTTCTTTAAACTAAAATTTTTTATTTACTGAACTTTTAATGAACTAAAATATTGTTATTCCATTAAGCTAATTAAGTTTTCTTTTAAAATGTTATCCTTGTATGTTGTCGTTTTGTTGTCCCTTGGTCACGGCCGCCTCGTTAGTTGTACCCCTAGTATGGGCGATCGTGACAGAGTGGTATCAGAGCTTTGTTCTTTCGCTCTGGTCCGAGAGTCTTCTTTCACTTTATGTCTAGATTAGTGAACCCTTATTGACTAGAAGTGTCACGAAGGCTCAACATCCAAGCATCACGCTCAACCAAGGAAAGTGAGGTATGTTTTAAGTTGTTGATGAAATATGAGAACGATGTATAAGATAGATGATATGATGAGGACGTTTGGGCAAAATAATGCATGAGTATGGAATTATGTGATGATGTAATGTTATTGTCATGTTGTAATAGGAGTATAAATGATGTGATGACATGCATAAGTTGAATGTGAGCATGATTGACATGATGATCTAAACACGCATTACATGTGTGAAAGCGATATTATGATAGTATGAATATGTGGAATATGAGCATGAATTGACAAGATGATTTAAGCACGTGTTGTATGTACGGACATGATATTGATATGGTATGATTACGTGTGACATGAACAAGATCTGTATAATGACACAAGTATATGTCAAATAGGAGAAAGTGATAAGACGTGAGCATGAATTTTGTGATGTTGTGAATGTGTATCACGTGCGAAAATAATACGACGTTAGCATGTGGAGATATGAAGCCTTGAGATAATATTAAACTTGAAAATGCGTGAGGAGCTTAGGAACCATCACAAACAACAATGAGATAAAAGATGTTTTGAGAAAATTTTGAGAATGAAAGAGGAGAAAAATGTTTACACGAGCAATGAAGTAAAATCTTTCCATGAGGGATTGTTTTCAAATTGAGAAGTATTTTCTGATGTTTGTGAAAAGAGCGAGTTGTGAATAAGGAATATGACGTAGTTATGCATGATGATATACGTTTATGCATGTTGAATCTTTTGGTATGTGAATCATGTTTTAAGTGATGAATTATGAACGTTAAAGTGTGAGGTATTTTATGAAAGTGTTGATAGAAGGAAGTATGATGCTATGAACTTTGTATGCAAACATAGAATGCCCAAGATGTCTGTTTGATCGAACGATATCGAACTTAGTTGTTACAACTGCAATATCACTTTTCTGAGTGATAAGATAAATGGAAATATGTGGTACGAATGCGAACTCCTTTGGATAGTTACAAATCCACTATCGTTTTCCTGAACGATAAGAATAAAGAGAATACAAAGAGACATTACATACAATGATGATTTCAAGAGGAGATGCTAAATGACTTAATCCTACGACGAGGAGAGATCATACTTGTGATCTAATATGTAAACTCATTCTTATGTCAAAAGTGGCGATGTGACGAAAACGACTGTTATAGCACGTTGAGAGCGCGAGTATAATTACGATGTTTTAAGAGAAAGTTTTTTTATGACGTGCGGAGAATATTATGAAGATATGGATTCCGACTATCATTATTAGTGGCATTGACACGAAGAATCTCAGCGTGGAATCCACAGTTCTTAGAGCGATATTACCAGCCTCGGCTTGCGAACGATGAACGAGGTGGTGCGAATTTAATAGCTAGAACAAACTATTCTAATCAACAGTTCTTACTAGGATTCTAAGAAGTTGTCTTTCAGGACCTTTCAAATAATCGTGAGCCCTTGTCTATTTAACATCTTGTTTCACTCACTCTTTGCAAGTAACGCTTATTATTTCTTTTCATCCATTGAGTCATAACTCACTTTCAGTTCTTGGAAAGTGGTGTTGCCTTTATAACTTTGGACACTTGGATTGGTTGTAGTCTTCCTTGACCTATTATTTACGAACAATATTTTGACCTTGTGAACCTTTGCTATTAAACTTCATTTCTAAGGCTGGTTGCAGTTATGTCCTTCAACATGTTCACGTTTCGCAGACATGTTTTCTGTGGGATATTCTTCTTCGAACTATTTTTTTCAGTCTTTCATTTTGTAACCATGTCTGTTCAAGATCTTTCTTACAGAGTGAAATTCTTTTGGTTCTGTTCCACTATACATATCATTTCCATATTATAACTTTTCTTTTTACAAAACAAAGTTAAGGCCTACATTTTGTACCTTGCCTTAACGAATTCAATCCACTAGATTTTCTTTCAAAAGTTCCTTTGACCTTCATAGCCTACTACGAGACTTGAGATTTAATTCGATTCCACCCTATATTCATGATCTATCTTATGTTCTTTCAAGCTCCGTGGAGATGATCATAACCAATTGTTGCAAGTTAGTGAGACCCGAAAGAGTCGAGCTAGAGATGTTGTTTTCTTAATTAATTCTGCAGCCTTTCTGCTTAAGACACTTTCAGCAGTGTAGCTACAATTTTGAAATCAGTTCATATCCAAGTAAGACTGCTTGATCAATTTTCGAGTTCTTAAAAGCTACACTTGGAGGAATTGGTGAGGTTGAGCTTTTCGAATGCACTTTATGCGGATGTGTTTGTAGACAGGTTGAATTGGGTTTGAGGTTGTCTTCACCTGGTGGAAGTTTGATTGATATTGTGCGAACTTGCTCGAACATAGAGTTTGTGTTATAAGGATTAAGAGTAATGGCTCAACTGTTGCACGTTATACCTTTGGAAAACGTAGACATAATTTTGGGAATGGATTGGCTTACCGATAACCACGAAACGATTCACTGTAAAGAGAGACAAATTTCTTTTCAAGCCCCGGGCAAAGAGGCGACTATCTTATATGGGATCTCCATGAACCGACGAACCCCCATAATCTCCGCATTGCAAGCAACCACGATGATAAAAAAAAGGGCGTTCGGCGTATCTTGTGTACTTGAACGGAGAGGAAAAGAAGGATTTAAGAGTGGAAGACGTGGCGGTCGTACAGGATTTTCTCGATGTGTTTCCCGAATCTTTGCTTGGACCGCCAACCGAGACAATTAGAGTTCACCATTATTTTGGAGCCAGGGTCTGCGCCAGTATCGAAGGCGCCATACCGAATGGCCCCTAAAGAGTTGGCAGAATTGAAGATTCAGCTGCAAGAACTGTTAGACTTGGGTTTTATTCGACCTAGTGTGTCACCGTGGGGAGCGTCAGTGTTGTTCGTTAAGAGGATAAATAGGCTTGAGAAAGCACTCTTGAGTGCAATTGAGAAGACCAACCCACCAGCCTCACAAGAGAAAGAGAAGCCTCCGGATCCAGGAGAAGTTCCACCCCAGCAATACTATGGCCCTCAAGTGGGAGATTACCAGGCCCATGTTAATTCGATGGGGAGTTGTAATCCAGATAGGAGTTGGAATCAAGGGAGGTAGAGGGATGCACCATGGAGAAACCATCCCAATTTTAGATGGTCTGACAACGATCCGAACCCGACACATCCACAACAGAATACCCAGTTGACACATCAACCAGAAAGGCAAACTAACTGGTCTGGGAAAAATCAGGAGGGGCAGAACAACTGGAACAACCGGAACCAAGGAGATCATTCTAATTTGGGGAACAGGAATCAAAACCACCAGGGGAACTCTTATGTACCGCCACACCAAAGGAACTACCCTGGAAATTATCAGAATTCCCAAACCACTTACCAAGGGAACCAAGGGCCAGGAAATCAGTACAACAACAGTTCAGGAGGTCAGGGAAATTTTTTCCAGAACCAAAGGAGAGGACAAAACCTAGGTTCGGGACCGAATCCCAACCAGCCTAATCCTAAACCACCAAGGAATCTTGATGATATGGTGCATGATCTAGTCAGTTCGCAACAACATACGCAGAACAACTTGCAATCCAACAATGACGTGGTGCATAAGCTTCAAGACGCTCAGTTGGAGCAGAAGGCATCAATGGACATGTTGGCCAAGCAATTGTCCCAGATCGCAACTTCCTTAAGCGAGATGCGAGGGAATGAAGGAATGATTCCTGCCTCAGTAAGGCCAGCAGATAGAGCTAACATTAGTAAAATCACTTTAAGATCTGGACGAGGTTATGAAGGTCCGGTGATGAAGATGAATGAAGAAACAACTTCCGAGGAAGGCAAGGAAGGGAAGAATTCAGCTTCCGAACTTGGAAACTCGAAGAGGGCAGGGTTGTGAGAGGAGATGACCTTCAGGAAGGTGATCTGGGGAAACCGCTACCTAGTGTGGCTGAACCATTTTTCCTAGACCCAGAGCCAGAAGCGGAGAATGAAGGAGTGAGGAAGGAAACAGAAGAGCTTTCAGCTGGAGGGTCTACAAGTGTAGGGAAATAATTGAAACCATTTCCGCACCGAGGAGAGGCTAAGAAGAAGAAGGATGAACCGGTGGATTTTATGGATATCTTTGGGAAGTTGGAGATAAACCTACCATTCTTATAGGCTTTGAAATTGCCGGTCTTCAGTAAATTCATTAAGGAATTCATAGCTGGGAAGACAAGACCCAGTGAGAAAATCCTGATTGGCGAGAACGTGTCAGCAGTGATTCAGAAACACAGGATGCCTTCGAAACGCACTGATCCAGGTATGTTCACCTTACCTATTTCCATTGGTGATGTCAGAATTGAGCATGCTATGTGTGATTTAAGGGCGTCGATAAATGTTTTACCGCTTTCCATATACAAAAAGTTGGTAGGAGTAGGAATGGTGGATACAAAAGTGGTGATCCAATTGGCGGATAGGTCGTGCATTTGTCCAGAGGGAGTCTTGGAAAATGTTATAGTCAAAGTGCATGATTTTCTGTATCTGGCCGATTTCCATGTTATTAAAATGAGTGATAATGAATCTGCTGAGTCTAGCGGGGTGCTTTTAGGAAGACCTTTTCTGCGTACTGCTAAAACCATTATCGATGTCTTTGGTGGAACAATATGCTTGAACTATAATGGGGAGAAATATACATTTAGCATAGATGAAGCAATGAAGAAACCTTTAGATGTTGAGAATTTGCATGCTGTCGATGTTATTAACCCCATGGTCCAGGAATATCTTGAGACCGAGTTGATGCAGGAGCAAATTGATAATTCAGAGTTAAGTCACTCTATTGATAGAGAGGTAGCTGGTTGGTGTAAGGCAATGCACATAAATGAATTATCGAATGAAGAGCTAGCCGAAGCTATTTCAGAATTTTGTAGAGATCCAGAGTCAGCCAGGTCAAGGGAATTATCCCAAGTAGCAAGCGTGGGAAATTCTTCTAGGTCTGCTAAGGGGATGATAATAGATGCGACAGAAAAAAATCCCTTACCCGAGGAAACAAGTACCCCCAAGAAGGAACTGAAAACGCTCCCACCAGGCCTCAAGTACGCTTATCTGGAAGAAAATGAGGCTTTCCCAGTCATCGTCAATAGCAACTTGACCGAGGAACAGGAAATGGCAATGCTGGAGGTAATCAGAAGGAACAAGAAGGCAATAGGATGGACTCTCTCAGACCTAGTATGAATCAGTCCGGATCTTTGCATGCACCACATCAGGTTGGAAGAAGGTGCGAAGGCCTACAGGGACCCGCAGCGTAAGCTAAATCCAAACATGAGGGAGGAAGTTCTGAAGGAAGTCTTGAAGCTGCTTGCCTTAGGCATCATCTATTCCATACCAGACAGTGAATGGGTCAGCCTGGTTCACATGGTACCCAAAAAATCAGGAATTCAGGTAGTTCAGAATGACAAGAATGAATTGGTGCCCACTCGGCTTGTCACTGGGTGGAGGATGTGCATCGATTACAGGAAGCTGAATGAAGCAACCAGGAAGGATCATTTCCCCCTACCCTTCATTGATCAGATGCTAGAGAGGCTAGCTGGAAAGCAATATTTTTGTTTCCTTGACGGGTACAGTGGATACTTTCAGATCTATGTTGATCCCGAAGACCAAGAGAAGACTACGTTTACGTGCCCCTTTGGCACGTATGCTTATAGAAGGACGCCGTTTGGGCTGTGCAATGGGCCATGCACTTTTCAACGCTGCATGATGAGTATCTTCTCGGATCTACTGGAGGATTGTATTGAGATTTTCATGGATGACTTCACCGTATATGGGAACTCTTTCGATTCTTGTTTAGCTAGCCTGGACGTAGTATTGAGGAGATGCCAGGAAAAGAATTTGGTCCTTAACTTCGAAAAGTGTCACTTCATGGTACCCGAGGGAATCGTCTTGGGGCATGTAGTCTCGGAGAAGGGCATGCAGGTGGACCAAGCAAAGGTCGATGTAATATCAAAATTACCTTACCCTATGAATCAGAAAGAAGTCAGGGGATTCCTAGGGCATGCAGGTTTTTATAGAAGATTCATAAAGGACTTCGCGAAGATTGCTCAGCCACTCACCCATCTGTTGCACAATGATGTTGATTTCGTCTTCGACGAAGTGTGTAAGAAGGCTTTTTGATTATTGAAAGATAAACTAGTATCTGCCCCTATCATCAGGGCACCCGACTGGAGTCAGCCGTTTGAAATAATGTGTGATGCAAGCGACTTCGCAGTGGGAGCGGTACTAGGGCAAAGGATTGATGGAAAGAATTACGTGATCTTCTATGCATCGAAGACACTCAACCAGGCCCAGAAAAACTATGACACCACGGAAAAGGAAATGTTAGCAGTCGTGTATTCATTTGAGAAATTCCGACCATACTTACTGGGGTCGAGGGTGATAGTTTTTACCGACCACGCGGCTATCAAGTACTTACTGGCGAAGAAATAGTCGAAGCCAAGGTTAATCCGCTGGGTGTTACTCTTGCAATAATTTGATTGGGAAATTAGAGACAAAAAAGGGATAGCGAATAAAGTGGCTGACCATCTGAGTTGGATCTTCCAGGGAGAGTCTGAGGAAGCTATACCAGGCGCATTCCCAGAGGAACATTTATACTACATGTGAGAATTTCTTAGACCTATCAGTTGGGAAGAAATAATGGCGATAACAGGTCCAGTAGATGCTGTGTCACGACTGCACTTCCTAAGGATAGGAAACACGGGGAATTGTGACTAGTGGGGGAATTAAGAAGCGGGGAAGAAAGGGGAAACAATCAAGGGGTACGATATGTAGATCAAAAGATGAAATTCCATTTATCAAACAAAGTTTCAAATCCCGAAAGTACATAACGTGAATGACATAGTTTGACAATTCAAATGGAATAAAAGAAATTCTTAAAACGTAGAGTAGCGGAAGCAATTGAGAGTTGGCTACTACTATGTATGAAGACACAATAGCAACCAGAACGTTTATTGAATATGGTCTCTGTCCAATGCTCAACATCCTCCGCCTCCCGCCCACACTCAACCTGCACATAGGGAAAACATATGCAGGGGCTGAGTACTTGATGCACTCAGTGAACTCATGCCTGAAATACATTTTATCGATATAGATATGTCAAGCCATCATTGAGTGAAACTGGGGTTTTACTTTAATAGGCCGAGAAACACTAAATCATTCCTTAAATAAAATAGTGCTTGCGCAGGCAAACATCATCGTCATCCTCCATCATGTGAAACGAGAATGTGGCCACAAACTCGATCACTGGACCGGCCGACCACAAAGGACGGCTCACAATCCCCATCAGTGCACTAGCCTGAGTAGGGACTCACTCCCTAGTCAGACCCGAATTCGTTAACCATCAAAGTCTAGTAGGACATTATCTCAATAGACAATCAGATAGGCAATTCAAAACATAAAATACGGCATGACATAACATTTAAACCACCCTTATCTCACCATATACATATTATTTCAAATAAAAGAGTTTAAGTAATAAAGCCCACCTCAAAAGCTTAGAGTTTTCCTTAAATAGCTTCTCGTTCCGACTTTAGCGGCCGTGCGAACCACCTTTTCAGAAAATACATAAAGTTCACATCAATCTCGGCAACGAAGACATTTTAGAATGCATGCACTCTAATTAAAATCTTTTAATTCGTTTTCTCGGTTTTCGTGCATTTTCGATTATTCGGCGGCCGCCCAAGGCATCGCGTGCTACGCCGGTCGGCCGCTTACGCTCGTTCTTTCCTCTGTTGGCTCCTCGTATTTTTCCACGATATCGGAATAAATTTCAAAAATTAATTAAGCGCATAATTACTTTATTGCAATTATTTCTCTTCGCAAATATATTTATCTCGCACTTGGGATAAAATTATTCATAATTTGAAATATTCCACAAATTAATTAAAATTTCCCACGATTAAATTAATTATTTGCCCAAAGGTTTAATCAACTAATCCAAGCTATTTTATATTCGAGCCCAACGTAATTGCCAAACAACCCACCTTATTCTCCATTTTAATTGATGGGCCCAACTTAAATAAATCATCCCATCAAATTATTAAGCCCACTTCCTTTTTACAAACAGAAGCCCAATCTTTTTAAAAAAAAAGACCACCCATCTCTACTGCCACCATTTCCACGTCTCTCTCTCCCTCCCTAATTCTCCTTTCTAATTCTTTTCGCCCAAAACGGCTAGTTCCAAAATCTCCGTCGCCGTCTCCAATTCCGCCAGAACCGTGGGTCGTCTTCAGCGTCCAGCCACCGCCGCCAATCCGCCGGAAGAGCTGCTGATCCTGGCTGCTGTTCGGCGGGAGGCGCCGCTGCTATCGCAGTTGCTCGTTGTTGGTGGCCGTCGTCCAGCCACCGTCTCGGCGGTCTGAAGTCAGCCGCTGATGCTGTTACTGCACAGAATTGCTGCTGTCGTTTCCGGCAGACGCGACGCCGCTGCTGTCAGCAGCGTCCGTCGATCGGTCTACGCCTCCGTTGCCCCGATTCACTCCGAATCAGCCCCAAACAGACACCGCACAGCCCCGAACAACTCCTAACAGCCCCGAAACGTCCCGAACCAAACCCGAACAGCCCCGAAAGCTAAGTTCTCGTACTCAAATTAAGTTCTTTTCGCATTCGATTTTTATTTTGCCGAGGGAAAGTTCAATTGGGATTATTTGATCCATTGTTGATTGTTGAATTTCTTGAATTACTTGTGAGAGTGAATGTATGAAAATAATGTATGAAATATATACTAAAATTCATGCTTTGGGGATTGGATAGAGATTAGGGTGTCCACTATAAGGTGGACACGCCCAATAGCCCCGCCCCAGTTTTTTGTCCATAGCCCCGGATTTTTGTCCATAGCCCCAAAATTCTATTTCCGCCACTATAGTGGATACCTCCAATAGCCCCCAAATTTTATAATCAATTTTCATTTTAAAAATAAAAAATTTTGCATGCGTCGACCGCCGCGCCGGAAGCTGCGGTCACTATGACCGCCGCGCCTATAGGCGCGCCTCACCCCCACCAGCCGCGTCCTCGCCCCGCACGCGGCGAAGCCGTTTCCGCCCCCCTCCCCCGTCCTCAGGCGCGGCGGCCACCCCAGCCACTATGACCGCCGCGCCTCCCGCCTCGCCCCACACCCCTCTTCGGCGACCGCCGAGCCGCTCCCATAGTGGACACTCTTATACCTCAAAAGAATTGAACTTGACTGTGGTTGAAACAAAAATGGAAGCAACTTCTTGAAACCTCTCGGCTCTTTCTCTCTGCCCTCTTTCTCAAATTTTGTTTGGAGATGTAATGTGTACTGTGAAGAGTTAGGGAAGAGGATACATGAAGGATTAATGTGTGACCCTTGGTTTGTAGAATTAATGGTGGAAGAGGGAAGGTGAAGAAGTTGGAAATTGGAGAGTCTCCATGGAGAAGAACCGGCGCTGGGGAAGAAAGAAGAATTTCGGGCTTGCACCAACAATTTCTAGGAATGAATTGAGCCGAAAGATATCTCTTTTAATTTAATAGCCCCAAAGCCAAATTGTAAAAATAAAACATTGGACTTTATTTAATCGAGAAGCCCAACTTTTACTTTTCGCATAACTCTTTATTTATTCAAAGTTCACGGAAAACTTTAATTAATTTTATCGTTCCCAACTCCAACAAAGAAAAAAACGAGAAGCATAGCATGACGACAAAATTTTATTTTAACTAGTTCACGACATTTTTTTTAGTACTTAAAAAGTACGGGTGTTACATGCTGAGAGAGCGAAGTGTCAGCTGAACGCTGAACCCTGGTTTGCAGACCTGGCAAATTACTTGGTCACTGGAAAGGTGCCTAGTTCACAAGAAATTTTCCGGAACCCGAAGATGAAGCATTAAGAGTGAGGCTAAGTATTATTTCTGGGACGATCCCTACTTGTGGAGGATGGGAGCTGACCAGGTGATCAGGAGATGTATCCCCGAGTGGGAACAGAGGGATGTGCTTAATCATTGCCATGCGTTGGCGTGTGTAGGTCATTTTGGACCAAGGAAGACTGCGAGTAAAGTCTTAGACAGTGGAGTTTTTTGGCCTACATTACACAGGGACTCTTTTGAATTCTGTCAACACTGTGAGAGATGCCAGCAAACTGGAGGAATTTCAAAGAGAAATGAGATGCCTCAGGTCCCAATAATCGTCTGCGAAATTTTCGACGTCTGGGGGATGGATTTCATGGGTCCATTCCCATCTTCGTACGGGAGTACATACATCCTTGTGGCCGTAGAGTATGTTTCAAAGTGGATAGAAGCCAAAGCAACCACTTCTTGTGAATCCAAAGAGGTGGCTAAGCTTCTTAGAGCTAACATTTTTAACAGGTACGGTGTGCCCCGAGCTATTATATCTGACCAAGGGACGCATTTCCGTAACCGAACCATAGAAGCTCTGATGAGGAAATACGGAGTCCACCACAGGCTTTCTACTCCGTACCATCCTTAGTCTAATGGGCAGGCAGAGATCTCGAATAGGGAGATCAAGGCAATATTGGAGAAGACAGTGAACCCGTTGAAAGTGTTTTAGTGAAGCTGTGTGTGCTTTTATGCTAGGTCAGGCTTCTCAAACCCAGGGAATCCACTAGATCACGAGGTCTAGGAACTCGAGGATCACAGAAGTCTCAGTCGTTGGACACACACTCTTTCAAAACCCTCAACCCGCTATACTATGAATTAGTACAGGGAAGTAGGGATCGATCCCACGAAGATGGGTGCGTAAGAAAGTGTATAAAAGACTCTGGGAAGGGTGAATGGCTGCTGCCCCGTAAATTTGGGTTGAGGTGCAACTATTAGTAGACAACATAAAGCACTAGACCTAAGAAACTGAAAACATCATGCAGGTTCTGAGCACATCTTTAGCTCCAATCTCTTAACCGAATTTCCTCGGTCTAGTAAATATCTACCTAATTTAGCTAGACAGGAAGAAAACAAACAGTGGAGACCAATGACCAAAAACAGCAAGTACGACGAAAAGCTGCATATAACAAACTATGAAATTAACTAAACAACGCCACGTGCCCCTTGCTTGAATCAAATGCGAACATGAAGAAAACATAGCAAATAACTAGACTCAAACAGAATGTAAAAGTTTGGACGTCGGAAACTTGCGATTAGCCAGAAATTAAACAGATCTACATATACTAGACGGAAGGAAATAAAAATACAGAAAAGCAGCATCAAACTACAACTACTCTGTTTCAGATCCACACGTCGGATGCTTAATCCACTCCGGATCTAAGCAACCCGAACACAACCTCAGCCAAACTCAACTCCGTAACTCCTATCCAGCAGATCTACTCCGGTCAACCACAATTATCAATGATTCTGCTCCATTTCGACAAGCAAATGCGAAAAGCATCCAAATAACTTCAAACTCAGAAATAAACCTCATTCATGCGCAAAATACACATCACCATGACAGAAAACGGAAACTGCAATACCACGATAATTCAACGGAAAAAAACAGAGCTAAGCTTCGAACAACGAAGCTCGGTGAAATTCACAGCAACAGAATTGAAATGAAAGTGATAAATTGTTTCTTCGCCCCACGCAGGGACGGTGTTACCCAACTACTGACTGAAACAATAACCCGTAACCCCCTACAAGTTCCCGAATAATTCCCCCAAGTGCGAAGATATGAGTGAGCTATGAGAGCCTAAAACTAAGTGCTGAGAGATTGGAAAAAGTCCCCGATCATTGCATGCTCTCCTTCTTTATATAGGTACGGAAGTGACCTTCTAGAAGCACTCGCAGAAATCTCCATTCTGCCCTTCAGCTTCGCGGTCTTCCTCCGTCCAGTCATTTCTTCCATCTCGCTCACTTTTCTCGCCAGTTCCCCGCGCCATGCAAACGTCCTTCTCTCTTTCCTGGACCTTGCAAACTTTCTACACACCTGGCTTAAAAAGATGTGTTAGACCCTGTATATGGACGAAATCAACCCCTTAATCAATGCATGAAATTAGCCTTATCAAACTGCTCACACTTAAACCATACTTGTCCTCAAGTACAAAGACAAGAAAAAGAAATAAGGCGAATTTCAATGCATGATTGTCCTATGACCGACTCTACAAAAACAGAAACTCCTAGACCTAGACACACTAACAGACCTAAAAGAAAAACAAACACTTTAAGAAAAACACAAAGGCATGAACTAGCTTCAACTTTTAAGCAGTCGTCCCCACAAGCTTAAGGTCTATCCGATTCGTCTACAGTCTCCAAATCCTCCCCTTTCCTTCTTCTACCTAATCGGTCTGCCAGTTCGTCAAGATAGCCTATTGACTCCCCAATTATTGGATACACTCGATCACTCATTCCTCACCAGGGATGTTAGGATCGAATCACTCTTAAGTCAACGTTATACCATTGATGCATCGGGTTATGAGAGTTTCTCCTTCCTACCGTCCCCTTTTTATTTCCTGGGTCAGGTAACTATTGTCTCCTACCCTTGGAATTGTTTTTCCTTTTCTTCTCCCTCTTTATATTTTTCCTTTTTACCCTGGACTTCGTCCAGCTTATACCTCCGAGTTTTTTATTTATTTATTTTTTATTTTTTTCCTGGACTTCGTCTAGCTTATACCTCCTTTTTCTGGACATCGTCCAGCTTATACTTCTTTTTTCCTGGACTTCGTCCAGCTTATACCTCCAGAACCCATTTTTTTATTATCTCCTTCTGACTCTACTCCCTAAGCATCAAGTGGCGGCCCCCTTTTTATACAAGTTAGCTCAAAGTGTATAGGCTTATAACTCACTTTTAAAGTGGGGCTTCTCAACTAAGTCATCTAAGGCGTCTTCTATCGTCCTTACTTCATTCAAACCGAATTCGTCTTATTAAGGAAAAAGACCTCAAAGTTGACATGCATTCTATCTTCAATTGCTCTTACGAAGGGAATCTTGCCTTATTATATTCACTAGCTCATGCTACACACAAAAACAAAATACTAGACCTTAAGACACCAATCAACATTAAACACAAACTATACGACTCCCTCCCCCTCCCACTTTACTCAGGCTTGTCCCCAAACTATCCCAGTGAAAGGGGGAAACATGGAAGTAATACAGATCGCAACAAAACACCAACAAAAACAACACAACCTTCTCACACTTAGACCGAGCAACGGGCTAAGTGGGAGAAGTGACAACAGACAAACGGAAACATGCCTAAAAGCAATACAAACTTCGCACACTTAGACCGAAGAACGGGCTAAGTGGGAGAAAAATACATAAGATGCAGACAATTATATACAACAAAAGGCATGCTGGAAACAAACTAACGCAAGTATAAACACAAAACACCAAACATACAAATATTCAAAAACTGAAAGAAAATAAAGAAAAACTGAAGGTAAAGTTACTTGGTTAAGGGGGCCATCAATTCGGAGTCTGGCTCCCTCGGGAGCCAGACTGGGGTGGAACGTAGGGTCGGGTTACTTTCGATTTCTTCCTCGCCGGCGACTCCGGCTTCTCCTCCTTCTTCTCACTTGGTCTAGACACTAGCTTATTCACGGACACGGGCTTTGATGCAGATGGGGCTGTCAAGGGCTTGGACGCTGGCGGTGGCAGCTGGAGGGAAGAACTTCCTTGCCCTGGTGGTTTGGACACACTACTGGGTCCAGCAGGCACTTTCTTCTGGGGCTCAGGGAAGTTTTCCTTCAGCTATTTAGTCATCATCATCATTAAGGAAACGGCCTCCGCCATTCTATCAGTCTGCGTGGATGATTTCCCAGCCAACTCAGTAAAACCGCCCCTAATGGCCTTAATCTCGTCCCTGGCATCACCAAGCTCCTTCCGCATCAGTCCAATTTCTTTCCTAACTTCACCCAACTCAACCTGCATCGTTCCCATCTCTTTTCTCATCACATCATACTCTACCCTGGCCACCGCTTTGACAACATCCTGTTCGGGCTTCACCTGGGGCTCCATTCTGCCGACCTCATAAAAGCAAATATCCTTCCCAGACATGTAGATCACGCCTTTGTTGAAGAAATAATCGACACTGAAAACTTCGAGAGGCTCACACATCACTATCTCGGGTGCTGTTTTGGCAATCTTCATTATCGTGTTTCGCTGAAGGTAAGCCCCGAGAAGGTGGCATGTGTACATGTGACGGGAAGGGTTTGCGACCATCTGGTGACATGCCTGAGCTAACTAATAACCCAGGTGTACCTTCACGCCCTTGGCCATACACCATGTGAAATAAAGATCGGCCGTGGTCAAGGCAGAATTGGTAGTCCCCATCAAGTTGTAGCTAATGAACGTCTGAGCAAAACGCAGGATCCGGTTGTCGATATGAAAGGCTTTGGAGTAGCTAGTCTTGAACTGTCCCACTTTCGGATGCGTGATGAACTCCCAAGCAGACTGTGCCTTGAACCCAGGGTATACTTTGGTGGACCCACAACGCGCTCATTCCAAACACCGTCATCGTCATCTGTGCGGGTGAACAGACCCAGTCGGAGGGATCATTCTCGGATACTCATTTCGTGTTCTTTTGTAAACAATCGGAAAGTGATTGAGTCCGCATCCAGATCAGTGGTGGGTTTCAGGCGGAACGTGGAGAAAAACTCTCGGGCCAACGCAGTCGGCACCTCCGCCTCACTATGCTTCAAGAGCCAGTCAAACCCGATCGCACTGATGTATTGACGAAACTCCTCTTCGTCGTCTATCTCTTCCAATTCTTCCCGAACATACCGTTTGCCGGACTTAGCTAGCTTTCCAGAACTACATCGTTCCTTATACGTCACCGTTCTCTTGGGATCCTCGACTTGCCCATTGCTTCTAGCAGACCTTTTGTTAACCACACTTCCGCTGGCTCGAAATTTAACTCTTCCTCTGGTTCACTGATCTCCTCCTCATCAGACTCACCTTCCGCTGGAGTAGCAGCTTGTTCCTTGGCGAAAGGAACCTTGGCAGGGGTAGGGAACGGAGTTTCAACAGCTTTGCCAGTGGCAGTCTGCTTAGCCTTCTTGGCCTGGGAGGTTGCGGCATTCTTGCCCTTCCTTTTTTGTTCTGCCGCTAGCCGGCGTTCCTCTGCTTCGTCTGCATCCCCGCCAGACCTAGGGGTGTCTTCCTCCATGGGTAGGGTGAGATCCTCGATCTCGTCCCTCAGATTTCGTCGGGCCCTCCACCTGGCCGTTCTTTTATGCGCAGGCGAGTCTGCGTCCGTCGGACTTCCCTCCAGATTAATCACTAATTCGAGCCCGCTCTCCTTTGGTTCTGAAACTTCATCAAGAACAGGGGTCTCTACCCCCTCAGACAAACTAGGGGTCTCCCCCTCAACGTAGACAGGGGTTTCTCCCTCAGCAACTATCGGATCAGAAATTAGGGCGTTACCGCCCACGAACCTTTCAGGGGTTTCCCCCTCAACAACCTTCTAAGAAATAACAGGGGTTTCCCCCTCCAAAACACCAACAGTAACAGCAGGGGTGGCCCCCTTGATCACACCGTCAACACCAACAGGGGTTTCCCCCTCACCCATACTTGGGTTTCCCCTTCACAAACACTCGCAGAAATAACAGGGGCTTCCCCCTCAACAACATGTGCTATCCTGCGATCACACACCGCTATTTGCTCCACCCATGCAGTCAGATCCGTCTCCTTTCCCTGTCCAGCACCTATCGCGGCGTCTTTCTTTGGTGCGCTGGTTGACGGTTCGGCTACTGCATGTACGACCGTGAGTTGGGCTGTCGAATCTTCCGGGATTTGCGGTGGTGGTGGTGCGGTGGTGGTGGTGCGGTGGTTGTCGACGCGGTAGGTGTTGCTTTCTCCATCATCATCGCGAACAGGGCGAAGGCCTTCATCGCCTCTTCTAGACCGCCGAATTTCAGCATTAATTCTGCCATGAACGTCGTCGTACTTGAATCGGCAGATATGGTGGGATTTCCTGCATTTGGTGCGTTCTCCATGATATGAATCTGAAAATTATACAAAGAACTTGGAAGAAATTTTCCGATTAGGGTTAAAGAAGGGTGGGTATTGCGAGAGAGGATTTGGGGATTTTTTAGAGTGAGAGAGAGTTTAGTTTGGGAAATAAAGAATAAAGTGGGAAAAGAAGTAATGTAGGTAGGGATAGGAACGGTTTGCAGGCGGTTGCAGGCATGATGTAAGCAACCGTACGCCTTCCCGTAAAGTGAAAATTTGAATTACGAAACTTTAACTTCTTCCCTCCTAAATAAAATCTCTCTGCCTCATGTAAACGCTTCCCTTCGCAATACCACACTTGGGCAAAAAACAAACAAATGAAACGCCAGACTCTCAGGCTAAGGATTCAAACTATGACAAAACAATTTCCCTAAGGAGCCTGGTGTTTCGAAAATATTTTTGGAAAATTAGATTTTATGAAAGCAAATAAACTATTTACACATTCAATAGAGTACTCTCGAGATCCCCTGGTTCAGTGTATAGATAAGAATGTATTCCCATTTACCTGACCCAAGAATTCGTCGAGAGCACTTACTCCAGAGCGATTAGGCGATAATAGGGAGTGCGCGTAGTGACATCAGCTTGAGCCTGAACTGAAAAAGGAGCACCTTCTGGCCTACTTGTAATTGCTTAACCCGGAGGTTCTTGTCATGCCAGAGTCTCATCTTTTCTTTGTACCACATTGCGGATTCATATAACTCCAGTCTTAACTCTTCTAGTTCTTGGAGTTGCAACTTCCTCTCTTCCTCCGAAGCCTGGGGTCTCATATTAATCTCCTTGACCGCCCTGTACGCTCTGTGTTCCACTCCCACGGGTAGGTGGCATATCTTGCCAAACACCTACCTGTAGGGTGACATTCCAATAGGAGTTTTGTAAGCTGCCCTGTAGGCCCACAACGCATCACCGAGCCTTTTACTCCGGTCCTTTCTTGACGAATTCACAGTCTTTTCCAGTATTGCTTTGATCTCCCTGTTTGAGATCTCCGTCTGTCCATTAGACTGAGGATGATACGGGATAGAAAGCCTGTGGTGGACCCCGTATTTCCTCATCAAAGCCTCTATCGTTCGGTTACGGAAGTACGTCCCTTGGTCGGATATTATGGCTCGGGGTACGCCGTACCGGTTGAAGATGTTAGCTCTAAGAAACTTAGCCACCTCTTAAGCTTCACAAGACGTGGTTTCCTTGGCTTCTATCTACTTTGAAACATAATCCACAGCTACAAGGATGTATGTGTTCCCGTATGAAGATGGAAATGGACCCATTAAATCCATCCCCCAGACGTCGAAGATTTCACAAACAATTACAGGAAACTGCGGCATCTCATCTCGTCTCGAAATTCCCCCTGTTTGCTGGCATCTCCCACAGTGTTGACAGAATTCAAAAGAATCCTTGTGTAAAGTTGGCCAATAAAATCCACTGTCCGGGACTTTTCTAGCAGTCTTTCTGGGTCCGAAATGACCTCCACATGTCAATGCATGGCAATGATTAAGCACATCCCTCTGATCCCATTCGGGGATGCATCGGCGGATTACCTGGTCAGCTCCCATCCTCCATAAATAAGGGTCGTCCCAGAAATAATACTTCGCCTAAGTAATTTGCCAGGTCTGCCAGGTCTGCGAACCATGGCTCGGGAAATATTTTGTGAACTGGGCATCTCTCATGTGACTAAGTAATTTGCCAGGTCTGCGAACCATGGCTCGGCGTCTGGCTGACATTTTCCTTTCTCAGAATCTCCTGGACCTGTTATCGCCATTATCGCTTCCCAACTGATGGGTCTAGGAGACTTTCCTATGTAGTACAGATGTTCCTCAGGGAATGCATCAGGTATTGCTTCCTCCGTTTCTCCCTGGAAGATCCGACTCAAGTGGTCAGCCACTTTATTCTCCGTCCCTATTTTGTCTCTTACTTCCCAATCAAATTCTTGCAACAATAACACCCAACGGATTAACCTTGGCTTAGATTCTTTCTTCGCCAGCAAGTACTTAATGGCCGCGTGGTCGGTGAAAACTATCACTCTCGACCCCAGTAGGTATGGTCGAAACTTCTCAAATGAGTACACGACCGCCAGCATTTCCTTTTCCGTGGTGTCATAGTTCTTCTGGGCCTGGTTGATCGTTTTTGAGGCATAGAAGATCACATAATTTTTTCCATCGATCTTTTGACCCAGCACTGCCCCTACTGTGAAGTCGCTCGCGTCATACATTATTTCAAACGGCTGACTCCAGTCGGGTGCTCTGATAATAGGGACAGATACTAATTTATCCTTCAATTGCTAAAAAGCTTTCTTGCACTCTTCGTCGAAGTCGAAATCAACATCATTGTGCAAAAGATGGGTAAGCGGTTGAGCAATCTTTGCGAAGTCCTTCATGAATCTTCTGTAAAACCCTGCATGCCCTAGGAATCCCCTAACTTCTTTATGATTCGTAGGATAAGGCAATTTCAAAATCACATCGACCTTTGCTTGGTCCACCTGTATGCCCTTCTCTGAGACTACATGCCCCAAGACGATTCCCTCGGGTACCATGAAGTGACATTTTTCAAAATTTAGGACCAAATTCTTCTCTTGGCATCTCCTCAACACCACGTCCAGGCTTGCTAAACAGGATTCGAAAGAGTCCCCATATACGGTGAAGTCATTCATAAAAATCTCGATGCAATCCTCCAGTAGATCCGAGAAGATACTCATCATACAACGTTGAAAAGTTCCTGGCGCATTGCACATTGCCAAAGGGACACGTAAATGTAGTCTTCTCTTGGTCTTCGGGATCCACATAAATCTGGAAGTATCTACTGTATCCGTCAAGGAAGCAAAAATATTGCTTTCCAGCCAGCCTCTCTAGCATCTGATCAATGAAAGGTAAAGGAAAGTGATCTTTCTTGGTTGCTTCATTCAGTTTCCTATAATCGATGCACATCCTCCATCTAGTGACGAGTCAAGTCGGTACCAATACATTTTTATCGTTTTTGACTACCTGGATTCCTGACTTCTTTGGTACCATGTGAACCGAACTTACCCATTCGCTATCTGGGATAGAGTAAATTATGCATAGGGACAGCAGTTTCAAGACTTCCTTCAGAACCTCCTCCCTCATGTTTGGATTCAGCTTACGTTGGGGGGTCTCTACAAGCCTTTGCTCCTTCCTCTAGCCTAATGTGGTGCACGCAAAGATCCGGACTGATTCCTACTAGGTCTGAGAGAGTCCATCCTATCGCCTTCTTATTCCTTCTGATTACATCCAGTAACTTCTTTTCCTGTTCTTCGGTCAAGTTGATGTTGATGATTACTGGAAATGCCTCGTTTTCTTCCAGATAGGCATACTTGAGTCCTGGCGGAAGCGTTTTCAATTCCTTCTTGGGGGTGCTTGTTTCCAGGAGTAAGGGATCATTTTCCTTCACATGAGTTTTCATTCCCTTCCCAGACCCTAGAGTATTTTCCATACTAGCCACATGGGCTGATCCTCTTGATCTTGCTGACTCCGGATTCGTGCAGAACTCCGAAATAGCTTCGGCCAGCTCTTCATCCGATAATTCCTTTGTGTGCAATGCCTCACACCATCCAGCTACCTCTCTGTCAATAGAATGGCTCAATTCTGAATTATCCATCTGCTCCTGCATCAACTCAGTCTCAAGATATTCCTGGACCAGGGGGTTAATAACATCGATAGCATGCAAATTTTCAACATCTAATGGTTTCTTTATTGCCTCATCTATGCTAAACGTATATTTCTCCCCATTATAGTCCTGACATATTGTTCCATCAAAAACATCAATAATGGTCTTAGCGGTACGGAGAAAAGGCCGTCCTAAAAGCACTCCGCTAGACTCGGCGACTCATTATCACTCATTTTAATAACATGGAAATCGGCCGGATACAGAAAATCATGCACCTTGACTATAACATTCTCAAAAACTCCCTCTGGACTAATGCACGACCTATCTGCCAATTGAATCACCACTTTCGTACTCACCATCCCCACTCCTACCAACTTTTTGTTTATGGAAAGCGGTAAAACATTTATCGATGCTCCTAGATCACACATGGCATGATCAATTTTGACATCACTGATGGAGATAGGTAAGGTGAACATACCTGGGTCAGTGCATTTCGAGGGCATTTTTCGCTTCTGAATTACTGTCGACACACTTTCTCCAATCAGGATCTTCCCACTAGGTCTCGTCTTGCCCGCTATAAACTCTTTGATGAATTTACTGAACACCGACAATTTCAAAGCTTACAAGAATGGTAGGTTGATCTCCAATTTCCCAAAGATGTCCATAAAATCCACAGGCTCATCCTTTTTCTTAGCCTCTCCTCGGTGTGGGAACGGTTTCACTTGTCTCTCTGGTCTTGCGAATCCTTCAGCCGGAAACTCACCTAGTTCCTCTCCTGCTAACTCCTTCTCTGCTTCTGGCTCTGGGTCTAGGAAAAATGGTTCAGCTTCTCTCGGTAACGGTTTCTCGAGATCACCTTCCCGAATATCATCCCTTCTAGTGGTACCTTCTACTTTTGAATTCTCAGGTTCAGAAACTGAGTTCTTTCCTCCCTTTCCTTCTGTGGTGGGTGTCTCTCCTCTCGCTCTTATCACTAGACTGTCATAACCTCTCCCAAATCTCAAAGTGATTTGACAGATGTTAGCTATGTCTGGTGGCCTTACTGAAGCAGGAATCCTTCCTTCATTCCCTCGCATCTCACTCAAAGAAGTCGCTATCTTAGACCATTGCTTTGCCAACATGTCCATTGCTGCTTTCTGCTCTAGCTGAGCGTCCTGAAGCTTATGCACTACGTCATTGTTGGACTGCAAGTTGTTCTACATATGTTGTTGAGAGCTCATCAGATCATGCACCATATCATCTAGATTCCTTGGTGTTTTAGGAATGGGGTAGCCGGGGTTCGGTCCCCGAGCCTTGGTTCGCCCCACTTCCGTGGTTCTGGCGAAAGTTTCCTTGACCTCCTGCACTGCTGTTGTACTGATTTCCTGGCCCTTGGTTCCCCTAGTAGGTGGGCTGGGGATTCTGATAATTTCCAGGGTAGTTCCTTTGGTGCGGTGGTACATAAGGGTTCCCCTGGTGGTTGAGATTTCTGTTTCCCCAAATCGAATGATCCCCCTGATTCCGGTTGTTCCAATTGTTCTGTCCCTCATGATTTCTCCCAGACCAGTTAATCTGCCTTTCTGATTGATGCGTCAACTGGGCATTTTGTTGTGGAGGTGGCTGGTTTGAATCGTTTTCAGACCATCTGAAATTGGACTCTCATAACCGAGGCATCAGTGGTGTGGCAATAACTTAAGAGTGAATCGATCCTAACATCCCTGGTGATGAATGAATGACCGAGTGAATCCAACAATTGAGAAGTCAATAGGCTATCTTGATGAATTGACAGGCCGATTAGGTAAAAGAAGGAAAGTGGAGGATTTGGAGACTGTAGATGATCGGATAGACCTTAAGCTTGTGGGGACAGCTGCCTAAAAGTTGAAACTAGTTCATGCCTTTTTGTTTTCTTTAAGTGTTTGTTTTCTTTTGGTAAGAGTCTGTTAATATGTCTAGGTCTAAGAGTTTGTGTCTTGTTTGAGTCTGTAGGTTCAGTCATCGGATAACCATACATTGAAATTCACCTTATTCCTTTTTCTTGTCTTTATACTTAAAGGCAAGTATAGTTTAAGTGTGAGCAGTTTGATAAGGCTAATTTCATGCATTGGTTAGGGGGTTAAATTCATGCATTTACGGGGTCTAACACATTTTTTAAGCCAAGTGTGTAGAAAATATCGCCAGGCCAAGGAAGAAAGGAAGACAATTGCTCGGTGAAGGAAATTTGGCAATAAAATGAGCATTATGAAGGAAAAAATAGCCAGACGGAGGAGATTGCTAAGCCGAAGGGCAGAACATAAATTTCAAGTGAATGCTTCTAGAAGATCACCTCCGCATCTATATAAGAGAGAGCATACAATTTATTGGGGATATAGAGGATTTTGGGCTCTCAGCTCACTCGCACACACTTTTACACACTTGGGTTCGGATTTTAATAGGGGTTGGGGTTTCACTTTCAGTTTAATGTTGCGTACCACCGTCCTTGCGTAGGGCGAAGAAACAATTTACTGCTTTCATTTCGTTTGCTGCTGTGAATTTCACTGAGTCTTCGCTGTTCGAAGCTCGGCTTTTGTTGACTGTTGAAATACTATTGATCCTTCTATGCAATTTCTATTTTCCATTATGATGATGTTGATTTCGACCATGGACGATGTTTGTTTCTGAGTTTGTAGTTGATTACTTGAATGGATGTTTTTCGCACTTGATCTGTTGAAGTGGAGTAGAATCGTGTTTGGTTTGTCGTTGATCGGAGCAGATTTGTTGAATCGGAGTTTATGGAGTTGTTTTTTGTTGTAGTTAAGTCCGGATTGCTTGGATCCAGAGTGGATTAAGCGTCCGACGTGTGGATCTGAAGCTGAGTCAGTTGATTGTGCACAAATTTGATGTTTCATTTCCGTGTTCTGTTTACTTCGTCTAGTAGAAGTAGATCTATTGGTTTCCGGTTAATCGTCAGTTTCCGACGTCTAAATTTGTATGTTCTGTTGGAATCTGGGATATTACTCTATTTTCTCCATGTTTGTTTTTAAATTAGGTAACGAGATGCAGGTTGTAGTTGGATAATTTCATAATTTGTTATTTTCAGCTTTTCAGACGTACTTCACCGTTTCTGGAAATGGTCCCCACTGCATGCTCGACCTCTGTTTAGCTAGATTGGGAAGTCGTTTACTAGGTCAAGGTAGTTCGTTTAAGATAGTGAAGTAATGGTGACGTTCTATGTTTGCATGATGATCCCTGTTTCCTGAGTCTAGTGTCAACCAATTTTATTTCCTAAGTCTAGTTATAATTTCCTCAACCCAATTTGCGTGGCAGCAGCCAATCACTTTTCCAGAATCACCTAAATGCATTCTTACGCATCTGTCCTCGTGGGATCGATCCCTGCTTCCCTGTACTAATTCATAGTATCGTGGGTTGAGGGTTTTGAACGCGGAGTTAGTGTGTCCAACGACCGAGACTTATAGAATCCTCTGAGTTCCTAGACCTTGTGATCTAGCGGATTCTCTGGATTTGTGAAGCTCGACCTAGCACAAAAGCACACGCTAACCTTTCCGAGAACTTCAATGCCCCCTCAAACCGAGTGCAGATTGAGATACCAGCCCGAGCTTATCACGCAATCGCAGGAAGGTTTGTCGAGACAATGTCTTTGTTAGTATATCAGCAACCTGATTTACAGTAGGGACATGCCTAAGCTCAATCTCTTTTGCCAGTACCTTGTCTCGGACAAAATGAACATCAATTTCAATATGTTTGGTTCTAGCATGCAAAACTGGATTCGACCCATACTACTGTAGGATCATTTTCTGTTACCTTTAACTCCCCAAGAAGAGAATTCATCCATGTTACTTCAGAAACAATGTGAGCAAGGCTTCGGTACTCTGCCTCGGTACTGGATCGTGCCACAACTGACTGCTTCTTTACGCACCATGCTATCAAATTGTTCCCATGATACGCACAATATCCACTCGTAGATCTTCTATCATCAAGATCGGAAGCCCAATCAGAATCAGAGAAACCAACGATCTTACCAGATGATTTTTATATAAGAATCCCAAAATCTATCGTTCCTGATAAGTATCTTAGTATCTTTTCTTTACTGCCTGCCAATGAGTATCCAACAGAGAAGACATGTATTGGCTTACTTTATTGACGGCATAACTGATGCCAGGTCTAGTAATTGTTGCATACTGTAGAGCTCCTACTATGCTCCTGTACTGTTTTGGATCGGGCAAGACATTTCTATCTGACTTACTTAAAACACAATTTGATACCATTGGTGTTGGACATCCTTTGGCTCCTGCATATTTACCATCTTTAGAAGATCTTTGACGTATGTTGATTGGCAAAGATGAAGGCCCTTATCAGTTTTTAGAACTTCAACGCCAAGAAACAAGTTGACCTCTCCAAGATCTTTTAAAGAGAAGTGATCATTGAGCTGGGGAGATTACCTAGCTGGATAGCGGCTGAATTGTTTCCAGTGACGAGATATCATCTACATAAATGAGCACATAAATCACCTCCTTCCCTTTGATTCTGAAAAACAAAGAAGCATCTGATCGAGATTGAGAGAAGCCCAATGTGATGAGAACATAGTGAACTGTAAAGAACCAAGCTCGAGATGCATGTTTAAGGCCATATATTGCCTTGTTTAACTTGCAAACTAGGTGAGGGCCACCTTGTTCAAAGCCAATGGGTTGTCTCATGTATATATCCTACCCCAAATTTCCATCCAGAAACGCATTATTAACATCAAGATGAGTAACAACCCAACCACATGAAACAGCAATGCTAAGAATAAGTCGGATGGTGGCAGGCTTCACAACGGGACTAAAAGTTTCATTGAAGTCAAAACCAGGAAGCTGAGAAAATCCTTGGGCTACAAGTCTAGCCTTATGTCGAGCTATAGGACCATCAATGTGTTTCTTGAGCTTGAAAACCCTGTACACCCAATTAGATTCTTGCCGGGTGGAAGAGGTGTGAGGGTCCAAGTATGATTCTTTAGAAGAGCATGAAACTCAAGTAACATAGCCTCTTTCCATATGGGAATCAACAAAGCTTCTATAGCGGACTTGGGAGTGAGATACGGAGAGAGTACTATGGTCAGGAGCCTGCTTTTGAACACACCAGCCTTGGCCCTTGTGACGATATGATGAGAAGGCAGAGCAGCATTTGGTAAAGTAGGAGGCTGTGAGGCAGTAGGAGTAGATGAGCTAACATGGGAAGAAAGATCAGTAGATTCTGTGTTAGGAGATAAAGGTAGATGTATCATAGTAGGGTGTGTCAGAGTAGGAGCTGTGCCAGGGAAATTTGTAGGAGATTGATGGCTAGTATGAAAGGCAAGGATGGGCATAGGTGAAGAGCCAACATCAGGAGTGAAAGTGTGTGAAATGCCACCATCAGGAGTTAAAGTGTGTGATGTGGTAGTTACACTTTGTGAGAGAGGAGGAATAAGAGAAATGAGATGAGAGATAGAGTGAGTGGCAGAAAGATGAGCATGTGAGGTTTTGTTAGAGGAGCTGGATTTGAAAGGAAAAGAAGACTCATTGAAAACAATATCCCGAGTAACAATGAGTTTTCCTTGAGGTAGAAGTGTCTTATAACCCTTGTGAGAGGGACTATAACCAAGAATTGTAGCAGGAGCGGATCTATATTCAAGTTTATTCTTGTTATAAGGCTTAACAAAAGGGTAGCAAAGACATCCAAAAACTTTGAGATGGGAGTAGTCGGGTTTGGAATTGTGTAGCATTTCAAAAGGAGTGAGATTGCCTATAGTTTTAGAAGGGAGAAGGTTAATGAGGTGAACTGTTGACACAAAGGCATCATCCCAAACTCTTTGTGGTAAAGAAGCTTCTGCCAAAAGAAAAAGACCAACTTCGACAATGTGTCTATGCTTTCTTTCCGCCAAGCCATTTTGTTGAGGTATGTGTGGGCAAGAAATTATGTGAATAATTCCACATTGCTTGAGGAATGGGGTTAGAGCTTGATACTCACCTCTCCAATCGGTTTGCAACATTTTGATTTTACAAGAACAAAGATTCTCAACCATAGCTTTGAATTGCTGAAAAACATCAAACACATCACTCTTGTTTTTCAGCAAATACACCCAAGTGAATCTGGTGAACTGATCAATGAATGAGACATAGTACACAAATCAATTCCTTGATATTACGGGGGAGGGTCCCCATAAATCACTGTGAATTAGCTGAAGAGGGGAGGTATATTTAGTTTGGGAAAGAGAGTATATTAATCTATGTGATTTGTATAGACAATAGGCATTGCAAGGAGAATTTGATTTCATTGATTCAAAAGGAACATTACAATGTTTTAGAACATTTTTGACAATATCAAAAGTTGGATGTCTAAGCCTTTTATGCCACAAGGCAAGGTTGGAATCAACTGAACTAGAAACAGAAGAACATCCTAAAGATGAAGTGAGCACAGAGGGTGAACACTTGGCTTGATTGGAAGAAAAAACTGGAGACACAGCTGCCTCTCTTGATTGGTGACTGCTTAACTAAGAAATGGTAGAGACCCTCATTAAGAGTTCCTTGCAGGACGACCTCCTTGGTTACCTGATCTTTGACAAAACAGACGGAATGATTTTGGTTATATTAGGAACGTGTAGAAGATTTTTGAGAAGAAGTTTTCTACTTGAACAGGAAGTATTAGAGTGCAACTCAGTTTCACCAATATATTTTATTTCCATGCCAAAACCGTCACCAAGGAGCAGCTTCTTACCTCCAGAATATTCATTGCTGATGTTGAGGTTGTTTAGATCATGAGAAACATGATTTGTTGCTCTTGAACCAGGGTACCAGGCTGCGGTACTAGCTGCATCATAGCTAAGCTCAGAAGGGTAGATGACAGACTGAGGAATTCCAGCAGATTGTGGTCGTGCTTGAGCTAGGTGCGTTGTAGGAAAAGATGACAAATGTTGCTGATGTTGTTGAGGAGTAGCTTGCTGGATTTGTAGAGTGAAGTTCTGTTCATATCTATACCAGCATTTGCTTGCTGAGTGGCCTGGTTTCTCACAAACTTGGCATATGATTTTTGAGTTACCAGAACTTCGTCCTCCTCTTCCTCGAAAACCTCTTCCATTTCCTCGACTAGGACCTCCTCCAAAACCTCCTCTAGACTGCTGGAAAGGGGAATTCCTCTTCTGCCCTGAGTGTTGTGCTAAATGCAAAGAAGGTTGTGATCCCTCCGTACTTCCTGGAACACTATTTTCTGCTGACAAACGAGATTCAAAACTTAAGAGCATTGCCCCAATATCCTTCACTGTTCATGGTTCAACTCTGGTCGAAATAGAGGCCACTATCGGATCATATTCACGCCCTAGACCACCGAGGATATATAAATTTTGGTCGTGATCTGCTACTTTGCTTCCTGCGGAACCCAAAATGTCGAAGCACGGCTTCATCTTACTCAGATACTCTTTCATTGAAAGAGATTCATTCTTCATAGTTTGGATCTGCAACCTGTGTTGCATTATCTTAGCCATCGATCGATTTGCAAAGTTAGTTTGGATGGCTTCCCAGATCTCCTTGGTTGTCTTTAATCCAACAACCAACACCATAGCACTTTCCGCGAGAGAAGACAGTAACCAAGCAACAAGCCTCTGATCTTGTCGTTTCAACGCCACATATTATGGGTTTGGCATAGTTTGATTTGCCTCAGATCCTGGAATCCTCTGCGGAGGAGGTGGTTCCTCTCCGGTTAGATGTGATTCCAGCCCGTATCCCCAAATGGTGGCTTCAACCTGCTGTTCCCACATCAAGAAGTTCTCATTAGTGAGCTTCACAGAAATGGGAGGAATTTGTTGTAATGAAGGAATTGCCAGATTTTGTTGAACGGAAGATGAAGATACATAATAAGGTGCGTTTGATTCATTTGAATCTGCCATTCTTAGTCAAGGAATAAACCAAAAACAAAAGAGATGGGCAAAAGAGACAGGATCAGAAGGATCCTACTCTGATACCATGAAAGAAAAGGAAAGATTTCATTTTTGCTGAAAGAAAGCTCAAGGCTGAATAGGCTAAAATATATTTTTCCTTCAATGCAACTGTCATACATTGATTACTGATTATATAGCCACTCTAAGTGAGATCTGGATAACCAAGCTACACATGAATATATACAAAAACATCTAACAACTTACGAAAGAGATTCTGCAGTAAGTTTACTCTTTCCAGCTTGCACCACAACATCGCGCCAGCTGCGTTTGTGGTCCCTCACACTTGCTGGAATGCTCTCCACATTACCACGGCTTATATCCGTTGCATCCTTGTGTGTGCTACCCTTGACTTGGCTTGAGCATGATTCGCTAACAGGGAGTACTACATTTATAAGAATAATAGATTGAAATATAAATTATGTTGCATGTCATTTAATCAATCTTTTTATTTCTTTTTCTATAAGCATAGTTTTATTATCTTACATATTATTGTATATATAATATGTTTCTTTTCTTTTATCACACTATATGTTTTACATTTATATTTAATATTTTTTCACAATAGATATTATGTTTATGTTAAAATAAAATATTAAACATAAACATTGATATATGGTATGATAATTAAAATGGGTAAGAATTTCAGTTTATAAATTATTGTATAGTAATGTGATCAAATGCAAACTCTAAATATTGCACAAATTATAAAATAATAGCAACAAAAAAAGTCAATGCAATGTCAACTGTTGATGATGTGTTGAAATTGTGTTGACATTGTATTGACATAAAAATCTTGAAATTTTACATTGTGTTGACACTATGTTGAAAAGTTTGAAGTTTGTTCAATATATGAGTTTGCATTTTATCACTACCCGTATTGTATATATAACTATGCTTTTTTATTATAATATGTTTTTTATTTATATTTATATTTATATTTAATAATTTTAATTTAATATTTGATCATATTAGATATCATGTTTATGTAATAAAATGTTAAACAAAAACATAAATATACATAATACTAAATTTGGTATGCATTTCAATTTATGAATCTGACTAAATTTTAAAGTATTTGATTTTATAAATAAAAATATCTATTACATTATATATACTTATTAAACAAGAAAAAGAAATAAATTAATTGAATGTGTGTATTAAATAAATATACAAAATATATAGATTTAAAAACAAACACATTATACGTAAAAAAATACGTCAGATAAGGCCATCCACAATAGAAATAGCCCAGCAATAGCCCAGCCATAGCCTAGCCACTGCCACATCATCAGCACTAAAAATCCTTCTGCCACATCATCAAAACAAGCAAATAGCCCAGCAATAGCCCAGCCATAGCCTAGCCACATACTATCCACATCACTATTAACAAATATATACAAAATGCAACAATTAACAATAACGCAATATACGAAATTTAATTTACGAGACATATACGGGAAAATTCACTAATATTAATAAAATTTAAAAAGTACATAATTAAAAAAAATTACATAATTAAAAAAAATTACATTAATTAAATTTACAAATGAAAATTTAAAATAACATTACAACTTAAAGTTAAAAAATAAAAAAAAGACATAATTAAAATCTTAAAAAAATAAAAATGACATAATTTAAAATACAATTTTATAGAAAATCCTTGATTGAGATTGTCTCACATCGAAAGTGGAACATAAAACATTCAAGGATATCTCTCTATAAAAGAGAAACATCCTTGAATGAGATTGTCCCACATCGAAAGTGGAACATAAAACATTCAAGGATATCTCTCTATAAAAGAGAAACATCCTTGAATGAGTTTGTCCCACATCGAAAGTGGAACATAAAACATTCAAGGATATCTCTCTATAAAAGAGAAACATCCTTGAATGAGTTTGTCCCACATCGAAAGTGGAACATAAAACATTCAAGGATATCTCTCTATAAAAGAGAAACATCCTTGAATGAGATTTTCCCACATCGAAAGTGGAACATAAAACATTCGAAAGTGGAACATAAAACATTCAAGGATATCTCTCTATAAAAGAGAAACATCCTTGAATGAGTTTGTCCCACATCGAAAGTGGAACATAAAACATTCATGGATATCTCTCTATAAAAGAGAAACATCCTTGAATGAGTTTGTCCCACATCGAAAGTGGAACATAAAACATTCAAGGATGTCTCTATAAAATAGAGGCAACCAAGAATGAGTTTGTCCCACATCGAAAGTGGAACATAAAACATTCAAGGATGTCTCTATAAAAGAGAGACAACCAAGAATGAGTTTCATAAATTCGCAAGCCCATTAAATATATATGGACTATTACGAATTTCTAGTATAAATTTATTTATAAAAATTGATTTTTATATATAGAAAACAATTTTTATAAATAAATAATATTTTTTTATATTTGATTTTTTTTTAAAAATTTGAATTTGAAAAATTCGAATTTAAATAAAAAAAATCGCGCTGGGCGATCCGGGCGCTGCAATAGCGCCGAGCGGATCGCCCAGCGCCACGAAACCGCCTAGCGCTGCGCGGTTTCTCTCTCCAATCGTCCGCTGGGCGACTACAATAGATCGCCCAGCGAACCGCCCAGCGCCGGCGCTCGGCTGGGCGGTCGCTGGGCGCCTACTGTGGATGGCCTAACAAATTAATGCTTATAGAAAAAGAATAAAAAGTAAGCTTAACTAAAGATTTAGATGGAGAAAAATGGTAGAGTGAAAAACTGGAAAACAGGCGCCATTTTGGGTGGAGAAAATAATAATAGGCATTCTATTGAACCGAAAATTTATCAATAAATTGGTTTTTTTTTTCCAATTGAACCAATCAGGGACGGACCTAGCGCAGGCCAAGCCACCGCTCCCGCGGGGGCTTGGCCAGCGCCGGACCAGCACCCCTCATGGCCGACCCCAAATGTGAGAAATCATGTCACTCTGTGTCACTATGCGTAATGGCGAGGAAGAAGAGAAACAAAAGAAGAAAGGAGAATGGAAACGTGTTGAATTTACAAAAAGTTTAGCTAGTCTAGGAGAGGTACCTAGTATCTAGGTACAGACTACTCCATCCCACACCTTGTATTTTTATCTATTTTAAAAATCCAATTACTATGTTATCAAGTTTTCGTCGGTCCATAGCCAGTTTTTACAAAACTACTTCAAATATTTTTTATATTATGATTACAATTTACAATTAATCGATTATATACCTTTGATTGGTGACTTTATAATATTTTTAGTATTTAAATAAAAGTAACGAAGCAAATGAAAAAAAAATTGCATTTGTCAAAATTGCTTTTATTTATCATCCAAATTTATTTTAAATATAATTAAAATGTTGAGATTTATATGTGCTGATTTATCAATTATTAGATGACCAATTATTTAGGGATAGTGTATCAAGGCCAGATACTTTGCTTTATACATTCGATTTGGAATTGCATTTTAAGAAATTATGATAGTGATTTGTGAACTACTCTATACTTTGGTTTGTTAATTTGGAATTAGATAGCTATCAATTTAGATTGGATTAGGAGTTTTAGTAATATATATAGTACATGATAATGGTGATTTATTGAATTTTTTTAATTACAATTATCATCTGGTGTCTCACAAAATTTGTAAAAAATTTATATGTAAAATTCAATACAAAGTGTTTTACTTTAATTCAGCACCGGCTTCTTCGAATTTCTGGTTCCGTCCTTGGAACCAATTAATGGTTGTCCATAATATGGTGATGTAGATTTATCCTGAATTCAAAGAGGAGAAAGGTATATAATAAAGTAATGAAGATGTGGGCAGCTACAATTCATTATGGACAGTTTGCAGAAATGTGGCAACTAACAAATGGTATGGTGTGATCATTTAGCCAAGATGGGGACGCCGCAGGCTGCCGGAGCGTGCTTCCCACTTCGGTAAACGAGATTGCCTCTCGCAAAAGTGGCTACAACTTTTCCCGCCAATTTGGATCCCATGTATGCTGAAATGTTCTGCACACCACCATCCATAGTTTACACAAGTAGTAAAACAGAGACACGAAGGTTTTGGTTTTGGTTTTGGTTACTGACCCGATGCTTAAGGTATACCGGGTGATCTTCGTCCAGTTCAAATTCCACATCAGGATCCCACACCACGATATCTGCATAATTTCCGGCTGCGATCGCCCCCTGCCACCCAATCCAATCCAATTCAATCTAACATGTCCATATGTATATATACTCCTTCCGTCCACAAAAAATAGTCTCATTTGTGGACGACACGAGTTTTAATGAGAAAATGATAAAGTAAGAGACGGGGGATAAAAAGTAGGTAAAATAAAAGAGATATGGAGAAACGTAGGTAAAAAGTATGGGAAAAAGGAGAAAAAGAGGGTAAAGTATAAGAGAGAAACTTTCTATTTTAAAAAATGAGACTATTTTTTTTGGACAAGGGACATTTTTTTGAGGACTGAGAGAGTATTATATACACAAGACTAGGCAAGAGTGTGTATGTGACCTTAAGATGCTGTGAAGCCAGTTTTGCCGGCTTCTCACTCCACCAAGTAACCAACCGATGGAGACTGATCCCATGTTTGCGTCCGTACGACCATGTCACCGGTAGAACAAACTGCAGTGAAGATACACCGCCCCACGCTCTCAGGAAATCACCCTCCTCCAACAGCTTCAGCTCCGGAGCTGAGGGCGAGTGATCCGAACTCAGCATATCGATCTCTCCATCCTACATCAAACCAACTACTCAATACCACAACCAAGGAACCACTTATGTATATATATATATATATAGCTAGTACCAGCAAAGCTTCCCAGAGCTTGTCTCTATTATGAGCATCACGGATTGGTGGAGCGCACTTGAAGCGTGTATCTCCATCTGCTATTTCTTCAGCTGAGAAGGCCAAATAGTGGGGGCACGTCTCTACGCTTATGCTATCACCGCTACTCTTAGCTTCCTGATATAAACACCTACCTCATTATGAGACAGGATTCATTTTAGATCGAATTAATAAACGTGCATACCTTTATAAGGTCTAAAGAGGATCCAGCATCAGCCAAATGAACAATGTGGAGATGAGCACCCTCGGCAACACCTCCGCCTCTAGTGTTTTTACTTACTTTTAACAGCTCTCTTATTGCAGCTTCTTCCCTGCACAAATACAAGACCATTGCCATGGTTGACACCCCGAGTTATTAACTTCATACCACCTCTCTTTTTATTTCTTCTTCCCTAATGAAAAATCTCAGAAACTTGTACAAGTCTTCCATGAATAGCTCATACCATGAAGCAGCCCGAGTCTTGAGATACGTGGAATACGATCTAGGATTTGCAGCACCATTATCTGCCGTATCCAGCTCTTGAGGAATCTCAGCGTGCACAAGGAGTGGTCTTCTATATTTTGCCAGTACAGACAGCCCTTCCTACGCGAAGCTCTAAGTATTCAAACAACCTCAAACACAGACAAACATTACTTTATGGTTGTATATATAAGATGGATACCCTTATATGGCTGGAATTTGTCATGGGAAAGTCATCGATTCCTGAGGGGCACATGAAAGACTACAAAGAATGCACCAAATTCAGATGATGCATAAAAATTATATCTTCAGTTGATGTTCCATTCAAGAATAATAAATATGCAAACCTTGAGGCCAAGTGCTCCAGCTTCAAGAAGACGCTCCAAAGCAGTTGAATTGAATGCATTTTCCGGAACCAGACCTCCCCAAAAACCTTTCCAGACGGACAAGTCAGCTACACATGTACTAAATCTTAAGCTACCAAAGAGTCAAGACCGGTAGTACAAAACCTACCAACATCAACGAAGATCCTCCCCTGAGCTGCCTGGACCTGAATGTACGAGCACCAAAAGGACGTAAATGAGCAAGATAAGATAACAACGATTCATATAAATAAGGAGACTCTATAGTTTATCTCTCACTGTACCTTAAGTTTGAGTGTCTCTTCTGAAACTGTAGATGGATCGCTATTCAAAGGCATGTCAATCAATGTTGTGATACCACCTGTTAGAGAGCAAAACCAAATACAATATAAAGTTTAATGCATAAACTTCGTAGTTCCATAAAAAAATATAAACTTCTGACTTGAAGAAATTTAGAGAGTAAACTAAACAAGTAAATCTGCATACCAGCAGCAGCTGCCATTGTCCCTGAAGGAAATCCTTCCCATTCGGTTCTTCCAGGGTCGTCAAGATGTGCATGCCTGCCAAAGCAAACACAAATCCTTAGAAATCAAATCATTGGAAAAAGTGGGGAAAATTTTGTTTCTGGCATAGATTTGGAAGGGAAACATCTAACTTGCGAAATCTCTCATGATGAAGCATAATAATAATGATGTGAGTTTTCTGGTTGATGGAAATAAACATGAAGGGGAAACGAATTAGTGTTTCATCATCTTACACATCGATCAGTCCAGGCATAACAACAGCATCCCCATAATCAATTATTTGGTGAGTCCAGGCATTCCCACGCCAATCATCTCCCTCAACAACGGCTACAATCTTCTCGTCTTTCACTTCAACTGTTAATGATCCACACAAGTTAAGAAACGAGTACATGGCCCAAAAAGTATTAGAGTTCTGGAATTTAATAAGCTGCTTATAAAAACATTATCCGAAATAGAAGAAGGCCGTAAAACTTGAATGTGATTTCCCAATATATGATCATCACTAGCTCGCACCTGCACCAGAAACCATTGCATCTGGCGTCACAATACGCTTGCTAGCTATCCAGTAATGCCTTTGCTGTACATGGCTGCAGTTGATTCTCTTGGATTGTCGAACAAACTACAGTGGAATATGCATTAACATAATTTATAATGAAAAAATTTAACACCAAAGGTCAATGCTGTTATCCAGTTTTATCAGAAGTGAAGAAGCAGTAATTATCCTCATCTAATGAAGACTAGAAGATGAGACCAGGGAAAATGCTTTTTGCTACTGTTCATCCATTTAGTTGTATGAGTGCATAAGCATATCAAACATTTAATTATATCCAAGAAAAGCTTCCACTAATACTATCATGTAGATACTCCAAAAAGTATCAGGAGAACAGTGACATTTCACAACAATATGTATAAAAGAATTCCAAGCAAAATACAACTCCAATAAACCACTGTTCTATGCAATTGCACATCCAACTCAGATTTGCATGATGAAATTTCAACATCAACATCAACAAGAATCATGATATATCAGTTTTGGAAAAGAAAAACCATGTGGAGAAATCCAAGAAAACAATATGAGCTCAGAGATTCTGTTTATATAGCAAACGCCCAAAAACATTCAAGAATCTGCATATTCTAGAATCAACACAAAGTGTGAAGGAAAGGAACCAAACCTGGGGAAGACGATCGGAACAGAGAAGAATGAGAGATGCAAGAATTGGCAGCAGAGCAAGAAGCCTTAGTTTCCCAGACTCCATGTTCTCTGCCACACACTCTCTCTCTCTCTTGTGTAAATGTTTGGTATCACTCTAGATCAGCTCTAAAAAGGCAAGTCCATAGAAGTTTTCATAACGTTACCCCAGGATTGCGTCACAGACCAATGAAAATGCTCGTTAGTTGCAGCGATTGACTCCGTGACTCCATGATTATCTTACCAGAAACTTCCAATCATCCATTAAAAATCAAATCTTTAAGACTAAAAGCCAAAATTTATGCCCAAACTCACAAGAATCTAAAAGTGAGATTTTACCTGCTGTTTACCGTAGGGGGTGGAGGCGGCTTTGGCTGCTCCAGCTCTTGCAACGTGCGGAGTCGCCGAGACCAGAAGAGGCGGGGCGAAAGATAACACCCAACGGAAACGGGGTAAATTCCACGAATGTACGTCGTGAGAGTCGATATCCGCCATTTGTACTCGGAAAAAAACATTTCCCGTGATGGGAAAGACACGTGAGCCTCTCGCGTCTTTTATAAACACGCATGATGATCTTGCGTCTTTGTGTAAACACGCGTGACACTCTCGCGTCTTTGTGTAAACACGCGTGACACTCTCGCGTCTTTGTTTAAACACGCGTGACGCTCTCGTGTCTTTGCCTTGGATACATGTTCCAGGCGGCAGAAACTTCACTTCCACCTCGCTCACTCTCTCACTCTCAGCGACGCCCAACGTCTCTAGCCGGCGGAAATCGAAGTGAATCCGATATTTTGATGCTCTAATTCCTATTTTAAGTGGTGTTAGGTCATTTTTGACCATTAATTTCAATTATCATTGTTATATGTTAGTTAGGTATAGATTTAGGGTTCATGGTTTGACATTGTGTGACAAGAAAAACATTGAATTTAGGCCATTGATATAGTTATATGTATGCATTGTAAACTAAATATATAATCGAAGCATTGAACTTAGCATTGAATTTTCGTATTTAATTTTGTGCAATATTTATTTAAGTATGTTGAATTTAGAGTATATGATGTTTTGTCGTACTTATTTTGCAGGTTCGATGGTGTTTGTGAGTTTATATTGGGATGGGAAAATTATTCAGCTCCCAGGTTTGGGTGTTGCTTATGATCCCCATCGTGCAAAATCATTTATTATATTGAATGAAAAGATATCTTATTATCAACTAGTTTCAATGATATGTGAAAAAATTGGAATTGATTTGGATGCATATACAATTGATTTAACATTGAGGCATCCTGTGGTTTTTAGTGGAGTGGTGAATTATATAGCTACACCAGTGGATGATAATTTGTTGGAGTATATGTTTGCTGAAAATCCACGTCAAATTGAACTTTTTATTGAATATACTCCGGTTACTACTGCGTTGCAATTTGAACCACCTATCACTCATCATGATGTTGGAACGTCTAGGAGAGATGATTATCATAGTTTTGATGTCGGGACATCTAGGAGGGATGATGAATATCATAGCTTTGAATTCAACACATTTGGGAGGGAGGTGATGAACAACTAGATGTACCAAATGTGACATGTGATGGTTATGATGGTTCTGATAATTGTGATGGTTCAGATGGTTCTGATAATTGTGATGGTTCAGATGGTTCTGATCATTGTGATTGTTCAGATGGTTCTGATCATTGTGATGGTTCAGATGGTTCTGATTGTGATGGTTCCGATGGTTCTCAACCAAGTGATCTTGATTGTAGTGCAGAATCATGTGAAGATTCTACAGACGACGAGACACTTGATATGATGGTTGAGAATTATGTACAACCATCTGTTAGTGGGGAGCAACCTGTTCCCGACTACGTGCCCGAAGGGTTACCATTTTTTCGATCATTACCATGTGAAGGCAGCCGAGGTTACTTTTCAGAAGACCATGGAGTGGGTAAAGAAGATATGTGGTATTGGGATGAGGATAATCCGAGACATATAGATGTGGGAACGAAATTTGATAGCAAATTGCAGTTGAAAACTGCTGTAACATTATGGCATGTGGGAACAGGTCGGATGTATGAGGTTATGGATAGTAAATCAAGAAGATGACATGCAGTTTATAGGGACCCATTTGGTCCAAAAAGAAAAGGCAAGGACCTTGGGCAACGATACACATGTAATTGGGAGGTTAAAGCAACGTTTAAGAAACGAGATGGTAGCTGGTCTATCAATTCATGGGTTGATCGTCATTGTTGTATGGGAGATCACGATCCAAGTGAACATGTTAATCTTACATCATCCATGATTGCTCTCTGTATTCGAAGTCAAATTGAAAACGCAAGAGACTATCGCGTGTTTGGTTAAAACACGCAAGAGGCTCACGCGTCTTTCCCATCACTGGAAACATTTTTTTTCCGGGTACAAATGGCGGATATTATCTCCCATGACGTACATTCGTGGAATTTACCCACGGAAACGGTGAGAGAAATGAGAGTAATAGCATCCACAACGGCGAGCACAAGCTCGTCCGTCAGTCCGTGCCGCCGGCGCGGATGAGCTGCCGCCGCTGCGCTCTTGCCGCTGGCACGGCTCTGCTCGATGCATCGAGCACGTCCGTGCCAGCGAGCAGGCAACGTGTCAGCGTGTGATTGGCCAACGACATAGCCGTTGGCAATTTATTTTTTTTAAAATCAGGTTTTAATTAAAAAATCTGATTAAAAAAATATTTTCCCACTTCCCATAAAATTATATCCGTTTTCTACCCACTTTTAATTTATTTTTTAATTTTTTTCCCAAAAATACACATTTTCATCTATAAATACCTCCACTTCCACACCAAAAATTTACACCACACTACACAATTATCATCTAAATTCTCTCATTTCCATTCTCAATTCTCATCAATCTTCCTTTCACTCTTACTCTTACAACAAAACAATGTCCAGACACGACGATCACCCCCGGCTCCCAAGGTTGGAACCCCGATTGGTTCGGTTCACAACCGTTTCCTAGTCCGGAAACAGAATATTCGGCCCCTCCTCAAACCCAAGGTTCGGAAGTTCTAGGTGGCTACCGGCCTTACCGGATCAACGACCAAGAGCGAGGTCGAGCGGCCCCTCCCAAACTCTGACTCCTCTTACTCGCGGTGTCCGCACACCGTACACTCCAGCGGAGATGGAGCAATTGATCAAAACATTCTTGTCAATCTCCGAAAATCCGGAGGTTGGCACGAACCAATCCGGTGATCATTATTGGTGGCGTATCTGTCGCCGGTACAAGAGCGAGGTCGAGCGGCCCCTCCCAAACTCTGACTCCTCTTACTCGCGGTGTCCGCACACCGTACACTCCAACGGAGATGGAACAATTGATCAAAACATTCTTGTCAATCTCCGAAACTCCGGAGGTTGGCACGAACCAATCCTGTGATCATTATTGGTGGCGTATCTGTCGCCGGTACAAGAGCGAGGTCGAGCAGCCCCTCCCAAACTCTGACTCCTCTTACTTGCGGTGTCCGCACACCGTACACTCCGGCGATTGATCAAAACATTCTTGTAAATCTCCGAAAATCCGGAGGTTGGCACGAACCAATCCGGCGATCATTATTGGTGGCGTATCTGTCGCCGGTACAATGAAAACTGGCCGGCTGGAACAATCGAGCGCAACGAGAGTATGGTGCGCAACGCCATATACAGAGCCAATGAAGAAATCCAAAAGTTCCAGGGGTATTACCTCTAAGAAGAGCAGTCGGCGGGGAGCGGCCGGAGCGAGGTCGACATCTCAGTTCTGCCTTGTCGACCTACCAATCCATGAACTACAAGGCGTTCAAGTACCTCAACATTTGGCAGGAGACGCGGCCGCATCCGAAGTATAGGGGAGGCGTAACATCCTCCTCTAGCGGCTCCTCCAAATGGTCAAGGTTGGTATTCCTATCCGACGCCGGCTTCGAAGACGTGGCTAGCCAACTTGCCAGAGCTAACTTGGGTAGCTCCGACGCCGGCCCGAGCGGTTCCCAACGCCGACCGCAAGGAAGGAAGAAGGCGGCGACCAACCGCCATCGCGCCGCGACTCCATCCGCCCCCGCTCCCGAACCGGCTCCCGCTCCCGCTCAAATTTAAACTATGACCCCCGAGCAACTTCGATCGGATGTTTTGGACCAACTCAATTTGGACCAACTCAATTTGGGGGGTTTTGGACCAACTCAATTTGGCCGATAGGTCAACTATGACCCCCGAGCAACTTCGATCGGATGTGGCGATGATACGGGGTCTGCAAAGAACGTTGGGGGTATTGCCAGATGATGAATAGTCTTCCCCATGGGCATTTTTACGCTTAAATTATGTAATTTTTAATTTTTAGCAATTTAATTATGTATTTTTTATTTTTTTAGGATTCTAAGTATGCAATTTTTATTTTTTAGGATTTTAATTATGCAATTTTTATTTTTTAGGAATTTAATTATGTAATTTTTAATTTTTTGTAATTTGTAATATTATATCGGGTATTTTTAATGTATTTAATTTTGTGGAAATGTTTTTATTTAAATTGAATAATGGAATGGTGGGACCCTTGTGCTCGTCCTTACGGAAGAGCACGGATGTGGGTGTTGTGCTCTTGCCTAAGAGCAGGCAGAAAAAGTGGGTCCGGGCCCACATCCTTGATCGTTGGCAAGAGCACGGATGTGGATGCTCTAAGAAAAAAGACAAGGGTGTAAAGTAACTGTTAGGGTTTGTATACTAGAAATCACATTTCGAGTAATTGAATACTGTAAAACTATAATTATTATTTTCCAATGAATGCAACAAATTATTTTTGTCATGATGTTGTTATGTTTTACATTTAATGGATGTTTATTACACATTTAAATGTACAAGCGAACATAACAAAGTCTGAGTCTTTGTTTTAGTTGACCGGTTGTTGGTTGCGCTCAATTTAAGGTACGCGGTCAGTCCTGAACAAATAAAACCTATCGTGAAAGGTTGCAATGTCAGTCCGACTATTTCTAAGTCTTATTGAAATAAGATGACGATGGTGTGGTATAGCATTGAATGGATCTAACAGCAAGAAGAGTCTTTATGCTATCTACTGAAAGACGAGGTCTTGATAATCAATTTCTTAATCAATGTACGTTATCATTGAGCATATGATATTGAGTATCTACTACTTTGACTTACTAAAGGTGCGAGTTTTTCGTCACCCAACGATCCAGGTATATTGAGTAGTGGTGATCATTATCTGGCGGTGCTAGGATTGCTATTATGTTGAATCGTGCGCGAGGAGAGTCTCGTTTGATAACATCCACAAGAGGAGCTCGAAACAAGATTTTATTATTCGAAACCTAGCTAGTTGGAGTTTTATTACTCTATGAATAATAAATAAGAGTTTCTTGTTAAGTCCACACTTGGAGATTAAAATATGTTAATTAATTAAGTCCATAGCAGGCATTGATTAATTAATGGATGTTTCTATCTAAAGTACGAGAAATGAATTACACACACAAAAGGAAACCCAGAATACTTGTAATTTCGGATTTGGAAAGGCAATGCAATATTACTTCTGTAGTGGCTGCTTGTAATATTCCAGTATAAGCTTGTATTAAATTGCGGGTTCAATTTAATTAGCAAAAAGCTAATTGGGTGAGGCCATGTCCAAATTCTTCCTTAGATCCCTGACTGGGCCCAATATGTGACTTAATATAAATAGGAGAATAAAGGAGACAGAAAATATACTTTTTCCTAATCATAATTTTCGTCCCTCTCCATCTAGAGAGAGAATCGAAAATTGCTCTCCTTCCGTGAGCAGTTTTATGTCTTCGTTATTTAAGTTCTAGTACACTGGTGAGATTTGCCCACACAAATATCAGTCTACAGTCCGGGACACCAGTCAGAAGATCCGAGGTCGAGTTCTCAAGATCTTCACGTAGAGAACACGCAAGCCATCTTCGATTCTCAAGTGAATTAACGAGGTAAATTGGCTAACTCCGTATTACGCATGTTTTAGGGATATTTTGTGCTAAAGCATGTTTATAATTCAAGTTGCGAGCATGATACATGTGATAATTACGCGAATAGAGTTTGTCTGCATAATCTGCTAAATAAAACAGTTTTGTGTGATCTGTGAGAACGCATGCTTCCGCTGCCAACCCCTTCAATTGGTATCAGAGCCAGTCTTTGGCTCAAATTATTTAGATTTAAATTTCGCTAAATTCATGTATGCATGTGTTATTTGATTACGAAGCATGTTCTTGTTTGTTTTTGTTTAATTTTTATGCATGTTGAATGAGAACTGCCGAATCAAACAACTTGAATTTTTCGATCACATGAGACGTGCAATCCGTCGGCGCTCGCGCCGAGACGGATCGCACCACGCGCGATTGGGATTAGGGTTGTCGATTGAGTGGGAGCCAAGGGTTCACGATCAAGGGGCGACGCGCAGACGAGCAAGGGCTCGACGCGCCGCCGACCGAGACCGAACCCTAGGCCGCACCCGTACTAAGGTCGACACTGAGGCTGGCGCGGTGCGGCGGTTCAACCGAGAACTCGCCGAGACACCGAGACGCCGAGAGCCCAAACCCTAGGTGGAAGGATCGAGACGAAGCTCCGAACCACTGGGCGAGACGTGCACGCCTAGTCGTGCGACGTATGCCGCTGGAGATGGAGCATCGTGTCTCGGATGTGTCGAGACAGGCGGTCGACTGGAGGCGCACCACCGTGCGCGCGCCTGGACGAGACGCTCACGACACCCGACGGCGCGGCTAGGCGAGACGCCACCACGGGCCACGTGCCACCCGACGCGACTGCGTAGGCCGAGAGCAGCAGCGCCATGTGCGCGAGCCGCTGGCCGAGACGTGGTCATGGTCGACGCGTCGTGGTCCGACGACGAACTCGTCGGATCTTCGTCGTTCATCGTACGTGCAAACCTCGTGCGATGAAATAACGATGAAGGATTATTTTAATGATTATTTAATTTTTAATTAAAAGAAATCATTAAAATATTATTATTTAATGGTATTAAAATATTTTTGGAAGATTTCCCTAGATTTTAGGTATATTTTTATTATTATCTATATCTATGGAGATAAATAACATTATTTTATTCCTAGATGATATAGACAAGAATAATTTAATAGTTTCCTAATATTTATATATCTAGAATCCTAAACATGATAGATATGTATGAATTCATTAAATAATAAAACTTCTCTTCCTAATCTTGAACATGGAAATAAATTGAATTTAATTTTTCCTGTCTTAATAAGAATTAAATAACCTAATTATTTTAGATATATCTTATAGTAGACATGAATAATAATTAGATTCTAGAACATTACTTTCATAAAGGAAGATACCAATTATGAATAAAAGATTAATTATCCAGCATATTAAATACCAACAGAATTTAATCAAGCCTTAATCTGCCTTAAGGCTAAGGATAATTAAATAAAAACCATAACCAAAATATCTAAGCTATATTTACGAACTCGACGTTTGTATATGGTCTCCATCAATTGGTCTGCAATTTATGAAGCTTGTTTTCTAATATTATCGCCACCTGCTCTGTGGGGGCAATAATCCTAAGAAATAGTGAGTTCATGAGGGCGGACTTCTCAAATATAAATAGTATGAACTAAAGTGTGGTTTCCAATATTATCGCCACCTGATCTGTGGGGACAATAATCCTAAGAAACTACGAGATTCAAAAGTTCACACAGGATTTATGGGATAGCTTGATCTTGTTAGCAGCACATGAGCATTGTTATGGGAGTGTGTTGTAGGAATGAGACTCTGTAATGCTAAATTCGGTGGTCTTGCTTAGGCAACATTAGGCGGCCATGCCACTTTGTGGTCTCTGGACTATTCGTCGGTGTTGTGACCAGTAAAATTGTTAGATTTCTATGCGTATTGACTTCCTCTGGAGGGTACAAAATTTTAATTTTACAGTTGTAAGATTTTGAAAAGTTTTATGGTTAATTTAATCAAACTTCTTACATAAGTTTATGACAAATGGTAAAATACTATGTATTGCAGTGCAAATCAAATCGTCAATATGTCGTTCAATCATCTTTCTGCAATTCTTAAAGAAAACAAACTCGAGGGCCAAAATTACATTGAATGGAAGCAAAACTTGGATATCATTCTTACAGCAGAAGAGTACAACTTTGTACTCACAACCCCGCGACCTCCAGTGCCGCCGGCCAACTCAGCGGCAGGAGTCAGAGATGCACACAGACGGTGGCATAAGGCGAATGAGATGGCTAAGTGCTATATGTTGGCATCTGTGTCATCAGTGCTCAAGCATCAGCATTCAACCATGGAAACAGCCGCCGAGATCATGCAGAATCTCAAGAATCTCTTTGGTACTCAGAATCGAACGACAAAGTCTCAAGCCTTTCGGAGTATTATGTCGAAGACAATGAAGGAAGGCTCGTCTGTGAGGGACCATGTCCTCGAGATGTTGGGCCACCTCAACCAGATTGAGGTCTTGGGAGGGATGATCGATCCCGAGTCCTAGGTGACTATTATCCTTCAAAGTCTTCCTCCTAGCTTCCAACAGTTCAAGCTCAATTTCGAGATGTACAAAAGGAACTACACCTTGGCAGAGCTGTGGATTGAACTTCAGTCGGCATAGGACCTTATGGTCCAAGCTAAGGCGGCCATGATGACTTCGGCGCCTCATTCCTCTGGCTTTAAGCCTAGCAAAGGAAAAAAGGCAGACACCGAACTCAGAATCATGCAAAGTGGCTAAGGGAAAGAAGAAAAAGAGGGCAAACAAGAAGCCCACGGGGAAGTGTTTCAAGTGTGGAAAAAAGGGGCATTGGAAGCCAGACTGTCCTAAAAAGGGCAAGGCTACAGGTATGCACCAAGCTTTAGTCGTCGAGTCATGTTTGGCTTCGACATCTACTTGCACTTGGGTAATTGACACGGGAGCCACTGATCATATTTGTTTTGATCCTGACTTAATGCAGGTGACAAGACGGCTACATGATCGTGAGATCGAAGTCCAGCTGGGCGACGCTACAAAAGTGGCGGCCGTTGCAGTGGGAGACGTTTATTTGCGTTTTAGTAGTGATAGATTTTTTATTTTGAAGAATGTTTTATTGATACCTTCTTTTAGAAGAAATTTAATTTCAGTTTCTAAATTAGTTTTTGATGGATATTCGATTTCTTTTAATGACAACTGCGTTATTAAGAAAGATGGCTCTTATATCTGTCGTGGTATCATGGAAAACGATTTGTACACAATCACATCTACACAGTTTAATAATTGCAAATCAGAACTCAATACAACATAAAAAATTTCAAAGAAACGAAAGGAACCTTCAAGTTCAATGAACGAAACGTACTTATGGCACCTTAGACTTGGTCAATCTAATGAAAGGAGGATCCATTCTCTTGTTCAACAAGATCTAATTAAAGGTCTACAGGAGGAACCTTTTCATAAGTGTGAGTCATGCTTAGAAGGCAAGATGACCAAGAGGCCTTTTCAGGCTAAGGGCAATAGGGCCAAGGAAATACTTGAGCTCGTTCATTCCGATGTATTTGGACCAATGTCTACTGAAGCAAGAGGTGGTTTTCGGTACTTCATCACATTCATTGATGACATCTCGAAAATTGCATATGTCTATTTGATGACCCACAAGTCAGAGTCTTTTGACAAGTTCAAGAACTTTAAGGCCCCAGTGGAAAAGTATCATGGTAAGAGTATCAAATGCCTGCGATCTGACCATGGAGGCGAATACCTCAGTGCCGAGATTTTGAACTACTTATCGGAGTCGGGAATTGAATCCCAACTGATTGCGCCGGGCACGCCCCAGCAGAACGGCGTGGCTGAAAGAAGGAACATGACCTTGTTAAACATGGTCCAATCGATGATGAGTTATGCATGACTACCTATTTCGTTTTGGGGACATGCCTTGCTTTCTGCAAGCCATATATTAGACAATTTACCGTCAAAATCCGTACCTACTACTCCTTATGCGTTGTGGACTGGGCGCAAGCCTAATCTAGCACATCTCAAGATTTGGGGTTGCCCGGCTCATGTATTGAAAAAGGATCCAACTAAGCTAGGATCAAGGACGGAGGTATGTTTGTTTATAGGGTATCCCAGAGGGACGAAAGGTTATGAATTCTTTAGTATCTGAGATAAGAAAGTTATTGTGAGCACTCACGCCACATTCTTAGATGAAGACTATGTAATGAATCATAAACCCATCAGTGAAGTGGCTCTTGAAGAGCTAACTTCTGTCACAAGTTCCATTAACAAAGAACAAGTACCAAGTATACAAACAATTCCCGAAACTTTAACTTCTACTGCAAGTATTGTAGTGTCGTGCCGCAGTGGGAGGGTCTCACATGAGCCCGATAGATACATTGGTTTGGGGGAATCCATGGATCACTCCTCGGACAGCAATGTATTAGATCCGTGGAACTTTGCGGAGGCGCTGGCAGATGTGGATCATTGTGAGTGGGTAAAAGCAATGGATTCAGAACTACAATCTATGATAGACAAAGACGTCTACGATTTGTCCGTCCTACCCGAAGGCTGTAATGCCATTGGGAGTAAGTGGATATATAAACGTAAACGTGGACCCGATGGACGAGTTAAAGTCTTCAAGGCAAGACTAGTGGCTAAGGGGTATACCCAAAAGGAAGGTGTCGATTACGATGAGACTTTCTCCCCAGAGGCCATGCTCAAATCGATCCGGACACTATTGTCTATAGCAGCTTATATGGATTGGGATGTATGGCAGATGGACGTTATGGTTGCATTTCTAAACGGCGGTCTTGAGGAGACCATCTACATGGAACAACCCGAAGGATATGCCATAAATGACAAAGAACACATGGTTTGGAAGCTTAAGAAGGCTATTTATGGCCTTAAGCAAGCATCTAGATCATGGAACCAGTGTTTCGATCAAACTGTTCGAAAGTTTGGATTCGAAAAGTGCCCAAATGAAAGCTGCGTGTATACGAAGGTTGAAAGGGAGAATGTAGTGTTCTTAGTTTTATATGTAGATGACATTCTTCTAATTGGAAACAATAAAAAGATGTTGTCATCAGTACGAACTTGGTTGTCAAACTAGTTCGAGATAAAGGATAAGGGAGACGCGGGGCACATCCTCAGGATCAAGGTTCTTCGGAATCGAGAAAAGAAGATATTGTGCTTATCTCAAGAACCTTACATCAACACAGTACTTCGTAGTTTTAGCATGCAGGACGCCAAGAAAGGTTTCTTACCTTTTAGACATGACATCCATCTATCTCAAGAGATGTGCCCCAAAATGCCGTCTGAGATACAAGCAATGAGAAGGATTCCATACGCTTCGGCAGTTGGAAGTCTCATGTATGTTATGCTTTGTATGAGACCTAATATTTGCTTTGCTGTTGACATGGTGGCAAGATGTCAGTCAAAGAACATACAAGTACCTTCCGCTCATTGGACTGTCGTAAAGAACATACAATTACCTTAAACGGACTAAGGACTATGCTCTAGTTTACAATACAGTCGAGCTCTGTCCTTTAGGATATACTGACTCAGATTTTCAAGCTGATCAAGACTCGAGAAAATCTACTTCAGGATATGTGTTCACCTTAGGAGGTGGAGGCGTAATTTGGAAGAGTGTGAAGCCAAAATGCATCGCGGACTCAACCATGGAAGCCGAGTATGTGGCCGCTTCGGAGGCTGCAAAAGAGGCAGTATGGTTCAAGAACTTCCTTATGGATTTAGGTGTGGTTACGAATCTGCCCAAGAGTATCACCGTTTATTGTGACAATTCTGGTGCTATGGCAAATTCGAAAGAACCAAGAGCTCACAAAGCGAGCAAACACATAGAGCGGAAGTATCATATCATCAAGGATATAGTGCAGAGAGGAGACATACAAGTGGTCCAGATTGCGTCAGAGAACAACCTGGCAGATCCCTTTACAAAGGCATTGGCGGTGAAACCGTTTGAGCACCACGTTGAAGGGATGGGAGTTCGACTCGTTCAAGACCTCAACTCGCTTTCAGTATAAGTGGGAGAAATTTAGACGTGTGCACTACTGTTTTGTATACTCGAAAGCTGTTTTGAGTATAAGTGGGAGATTGTTAGGGTTTGTATACTAGAAATCACCTTTCGAGTGATTGAATATTGTAAAACTCTAATTATTATTTTCCAATGAATACAACAGATTATTTTTGTCATAATGTTGTTATGTTTTACATTTAATGGATGTTTATTGCACATTTAAATGTATAAGCGAACATAACAAAGTCTTTGTTTTAGTTGACCGGTTGTGGGCCACGCTCAATTTAAGGTACGTGGTCAGTCCTGAACAAAGAAAAATAATAATTTCACAACCTAGATAGGCCTAGACTACCTATCATGAAAGGTTGCAATGTCAGTCCGACTATTTCTAAGCCTTATTGAAATAAGATGACGTTGGTGTGGTATAACATTGAATGGATCTAACAGCAAGACGAGTCTTTATGCTATCTTCTGAAAGACGAGGTCTTGATAATTAATTTCTTAATCAATGCACGTTAGCATTGAGCATATGATATTGAGTATCTACTACTTTGACTTACCAAAGGTGCGAGTTTTTCGTCACCCAACGATCCAGGTATATTGGGTAATTGTGATTGATAAGTAGTATTCTAGGCCTTGGTTACTGGTCAGTATGATGTGCATAATTGATTATATCTGCAAAACAGTTGCTCAAAGTGTGCAGGTTGAGCGTTCTAGCCAGGAGGCAAAGCTTCAGATACTTCAGGTGAAAAGGGCGTCAGAACGATTACGTACTGATCCGTATACATGCTAAAACGGCTTGAGATGAAGAAGACGGATAGCTGGGACGGATTACCCACAATCAAGGGCAAAGAAGTCAAATTGCAGCGAGGATTTACCCTAAAATCAAGGGTAGCCTCCCTATAAAAGGAAGCCACTTGGAGAGAGAGGGGGACGGATAACTTTCATCATCATCACTCTTAGGTAGAATTCTCTTGGTAGTTCAGTCCTTCAGCCCAGTCCAGAGTCTCGTTCCTTGCCACAGCCATGGTCACTTGAAGATCATCAGTTCGCCGGAGTTCCATTCTCTCGATCCAGCCAGTTTATTCCGTAGTCGTAGCAGTTCCATCGCCCGGAGTGGCAAAACAATCTTTATTCGCTTTCTTAGTTAACCTTTACTTGTTTTCTATCGATTGGATCTGCTGCATTTTCAGTACTTATCATCCTTTGAAGTGTTTTGTTGAGATCCAAACGTTTTATGCAATGAAGTTGTTTTTATGCATCTCTTTCTGTTCAATTTTGCTTCATTCTGCCTAGGTAGCTTAGATCTAGTTGTTTCAGTAATTTCTAAGTGTTGGAAGCATGATTTCATTTGGAGTTGTTCGATCTGTGATTTGTTAGTTCAGTGGCTGTTTAGATTTATTTTCCAGAAGTGTCTTAGTGTGAAATCCGAGTTTACGTTATTCTGCCACCTTGCATGTTGACCAGTAAGCATAATTGCAGTTTCAGTGTTCAATCTTTTGATCCAAAGTTTTAATTGTAGATCTGAGCTGCGAAGTTTGTTAATCTGTGTTTCTCGTCCATGAAATCTGAGATTGTTGATCTGAGTTTATTCATGTCGAAGAAGATAACATCCACATCCAAGTTTGGGACCACTTTTACTTTTTAGTTACTTTTACTTTTGTCCTTTACTTTTTCTACCTTTTCAACTGGTACCCTACAGATCTGTCAGCCTAGTCACCTAACTACGTTTTTTTCCTCTGATATTTTGTTTAACCTTTTATAGTAAACTAACACTTTCCATATACTTCCTGAAAACCATGTTCCCCACTTTCCACGTACACAGCCGCCTGTCCATACCTTTCCCACCTCCTAGTCAGTAGAGTACCACCTTAAATTCTAGTCTAGATAAGTCTCAACCCCAAGCGTGGTAGCTAACCAAACCTTTCCAGAATATCACCGCAATCACTCCAACCGTCACCATCTCTGTGGGATTCGACCCCCTTCCTTCACTATACTACCCAGTAGAAGAGGGTTGAGGAATTATTGATACCAGGTTTTAGTCTTAGCAGGGGATTGTTTCATCCTGATCAGTAGGATACATCCTTGTTTGAACGACACCTACGCAAACCTGCTATTTCAAATGGCGCCGTTGCCGGGGATGGATGGCGTTATTAGTAGCTATTGTGCGTGATACTTTGGCGTATATATTGTGGATAACTTTTTCTCTTTCTTTTTATTTCAGTTTATGAGAAGCAGCTCGGCTCGTGACCAGTGGAGGCCGAAGATACTTCAGCGACGATCTATACTCGTAACCACTCGATCCGGCTTGTCGACGGCTTTGTTTAACTTAGGTTCGAGTAGTGACGAGGAGCAATACACCATAGAAGGACCAATACCGGAAGAGATACCAAGGATAGAGGGAAACCCGAGAAGGATGGCCGCTCAAGGAGAAGAAGATCCTGAGATCGGGACGCACATACCGAAGAAGAACCACCTCAAGCCATAGTTGTGACCCCAGGGCAAACTGCCTGTGATGTGAAGTCTCATGTGATCGCAATTCTGCCTACATACTGCGGGAAGAGTTACGAAGGGCCTTACGAGTTCCTTCATGAGTTTTGTAAGATTTGTAGGGCGCAGAGGAGGCCAGCAGGGGCGACCGAGGATGATTACAGATTGAAGGCTTTGCCGTTCGTTTTGAAAGGGGAGGCAAACACCTGGTGTAACATCCCAAACTTTTGTGACTCTTCTTATATGTTATTTGAATTTTTTTTGAATTCTTGGAATTATGAAACTTTTGTTTCTATGTGATTAAGTGTTTTGCGTGAAATAAATTGTCGTGGTTAATGTGGAATGATGAGCTTGGGATTTTATATTTGTTTCCAATGCGGGGAAATAATTAATAGGATCATGCATTTATCCTTTTTCGAGTCAATTCATTGAAAGTTTCGGCCCTCCCTAATTACTGAGATAATATTTCATTTCGTGGATTTAATTAATTGTTTTGGGACATTTATCCAAATTAAATCCAAACCAAAAGATCCCTAAATTGCGCTATATGAAATTCGAACTCCATTCTTTTATCCTTGGGAGTTTCAAAAATTTCCTATTTAAAAATAGGAGAATGAATTATTATTTTTCCTTTGATTTAATTGGTGCATTATTGACCCTCTTCTTTTGAATTTAACCCAATTAAATCATGTTATAATTTATTTCTTCACCCGAAATAAATAGAGAGTAGGGATATTTCCTTGTCTATTTGAGCCTAGTAATTTTCGGCCCTCCAATAAATTTTGGAGGATAAATTTATTGTTTCCTATTTTGTGGACCCCCTTTTTATTCAATTAAATACCATTCTAATACCTATGTTCAATTAATTGGGAATGTGAATATTTTCTTTTATTCTTCATCTATTGCCACACGCCCCTATGCCTTATTTTTCCTTGTGGGAATTTATTTACTTGTTATCTATTTTATGGGAGCTTTTTTCCTATAAAGAAATTACCAAATTTAAATCCTATTCTAGTTAATTGAGGATTTAAATAATTTCCTTGTACAATTTCCCTTATATTTTCGGCCCCTACCTCATATTTCCTACTTGGAGATTTAATTTATTTTGTTCCCTTGTTTATGGAATATTCATTGTTTTTATTTCCTAAATTGCGGATTTATTTCTCTCCAAGTAAATATCAAATAATTCCTTGTTTAAATTCAGCCATAATTTTCGAAAATTAAGCCTTGTATAATTGTGGAATTTTTATTTATTATCCTATATTTTATTCCTCCACAATTAATTAATTAATTCATTCATGGACTTGAACCTAGACTATAAATACCACCAAAATAAACCCTAGCCACCATTTCCCTCACAATTTTCGTCCACCCTCTCCCTCTCTCCCTCTCACACGTTTTTTCCCCTCCTCTCCACTCTTTCTCTCCAAAAATCCTCCATCCAATCCTTGTTCTTGTATCCATTGAAGTTTATTTTCAAGAATCTCCGACGAATCACATCGTTTCTTGGTTCTACCGATTCGTTTTGTCAAAGAAGGTATATTGGCTTCACTTTTCCTCATTCTTTTCATTTGAACCATGTTCTTGAATCCTACATGCATGTAGTGGGTGTAGGAATCGTAGATCGCAAATTTAATCGGGGGGAAAAGTGAGTTTGCTTGGAAACTTTGATAAATATGCGTTTTCAATTGATTTGTGTGAAGTTTGATTTGAATCTTTGGTGAATGATGTAAGTTTATGTGCAAACATGTTTAAGAGAGTCTTATCAAGCATGATTGTGTGTTATAAGCATGAGAATTGGTGTTTGGATGATTGAGAAGGAAACCCTAATTTAGAAATTTTGTGTCGGTTATCTGTGATGTTCTACCAGTAGCTTCTGATGAGTAATTGACCTATCAAACGGCCGAATTTTGATATTAATATTTTACTGAGTAAATTTCAAGGTGTTTTCTGTGTCTCGTGTAAATTTCAGCCCGTTTTGTGGAAAAATGAATTTTTAAAAAATGTTTGAAGTCGACTGCGCAATTCGGCCAGAAACGTGTGTTCTCGACCAGAAAGTTTCGTTTTCTGTTTGACTGACCAAATGACCTCCGATTGATGTGATTCTTGAACTATATGAAGATTTGAAGTGTCTTCTGAGTTTTATTAAATTTTTAGCCTTTTTGGGCGATGAATTTATGGTGAATTTTTCAAATAAACTACGCAGTGCTGTCAGAAATTTTATGTTCCGACCAGAGAGTTTATTTTGTGATAGGACTGACTAAATGACGTAATTTCAGTGTGAAAATTTTCATGGATGAACTTGAATGTGTCCTCTGTATTGTGACCAAAATTTAGCTTCTTTTGAGGTCGGGTGAATTTATAGTGATTTTTACAAAACGGTCGCGCAATTCTGCCAGTTTTCTGCCTTGTTAAAATGACACCTAGTTTCAAGTTTAAAAGTATTATATGATGCACGTATGTCCAAGGAACGTGTTTAAATGTTGAAATCACTTGTGATAAGTTGGAATGTGTTACGTGTGTCTTTACACCTTTGTGACGTATGTCAGGTTGGGGAATTTGAGAGAAAACGATAGGACATGCATAGTAAAATGTTGTTGTGGAAGGCTGACTTGTGTTGTCGTTGACAAGGGTGTTGTGTACTCGTGAACTCGAGGATCGAGAGTTGCTATAAGTTGGGTTGTGAATTTGCTAAGCGATCGAGGTGAGCTTTCTTTTCAAACCTCTTTACTTTTCTGAAAATTATTATGTGGCGATATAAGGGTGGTTTAATTGTTATGTCATGCCATGTTGTTTTTATTATGAGATTGTGTGCCTGATGCCTAGTTCGTATGAGTTCACTCCGTTAGGCTATATGGCTGTGTTGTGAAACGAATTCGGGTCTGAGTAGGGCCGTAAACCCTATCAGGCTGTGTACACTGGTGGGATCGTGAGCCGTCCTTGCAAGTCGGCCGGTCTCGTGGGCGAATAGTGTGGCCACACTTTCGTCGCACTGTGATGTGATTGATGGATTGATGTGAAAAGTGGGGAGATAAATTGTCTGGCCAGACTTGAATTTTTGTGTTTCTCGTGATATTTCTTACTATATAAAACTCGAGATCACTGGTATGGATGACATAGCTTATTAAAATGTTTTCGGCATGAGCCCATTGAGTACAACAAGTACTCAGCCCTGCATATTATTTTTCCTTATGGGCAGGTTGAGCGGGATGTTGCGGTGGATGTTGAGCTGGCTTAAGTACTTAGGATGCGTTGTGTCTCCATACATAGACGTTATCCTTGACTCTCCTTAAACCTTATTTTTCCACTGCTATAATTTGAACTATGTCTCAAGACTTTAATCTTTTCTTTATGTTTTGTGTTTGAACATGTATGGTGGTGTTAGGTTTTAAACAAATATTTACGTTGCCTTTTTAAAATGGTATTCTCCGAGATTTAAGTTAAATGTTGTTTTGCTTTAGTTATTAATTGTTGTTTTACTTAAGTCAAATTCTTTCCGTTGTCTTTTTTTTTTACAAGTATTTTTGCCTTAAGTCTTCTCAAAAAAAATTTTATAACCGTAAACTCCTTAAACTAAGTTGTTTTTCTTTCTTTAAGTTAATTAAGTTGTTCCTTTAAATTGTTATCCATGCATGTCGGTCACGATCGCCGCGTCTGTGGTACCCCTTGTATGGTCGGTCGTGACACATGGTTCATGCGCCTGCCCCCCGACTCCATTGAGAGTTGACCGATTTCAAGTCAGTGTTCCTAGGCGAGTTTTTCCCGTCATCCAAGACAAGCGCACTGAAGAGGGAAATAACTAGTGTGAAGCAAGGGTACAATGAACCCTTGAGCGATTATTGGGCGATGTATATGGGCCTTTTAGATGCATGTCCCAATCATCGCATGGCGGACATTGAGATACATCATACCTTCTATGAGGGGATGAACATAACAACCAAGGACCTGGCCAATTCGTCGTCGGGAGGAAGCTTCACGCAGCTACGGGTCAGCGAAGCAAAGAGGGTCCTAAGGAAGCTACTGAGTGCGAAGAAGGAGTATGACCATTCAAGGGATGGATACAACCGAGAAAGGGTTGCAAGTGCCTCGTCTACTGACCAGGAGCAGAAGCTTGAACAGAAGATGGATTTTAAGATGGATGAGCTGAAGAAGTCACTCCTGAGCGCAATTGAGAAGAATACACTGCCGACTTCCCCAGTTGGGAACTACAAGGGTGCAGAACAGGGAAACCAAGGACCGAGCTATGATCAGCCAAACAACTTGGTCAGCATGGAGCAAGTCAATGCTGCCGGGTACTACAATTCTAGTGGGCACTGGATCCAGGGGAGACAACGGGACGCACCATGGAGGGATCACCCAAATTTTCGATGGGGAGATGGGAACCAAAATCAAAACCAAGGTCAAGGTCAGAACCAATATAACCCCCACTCGAACCAAAACCCCAACCGTGGGCTAGCAAACCCGGACCACCAGTTCAACTGGTCAGGAAGGAACCAATAATCCCAAAACCAATACCCACCAAACCAGAACCAAAACCCTGTTTATGTACCACCCCACCAGAGAAACTTCCAAAATTACCAAAATCAACCAATCAAGCACCCCAACACCATCAGAACCAAAATCAGTTCCAAAACCAAAATCAGAATCAATATCACCAAGACCAGTATAACCCTCCTGGCCAGTATAACCAATACCCACCTAACCAGAACCATCAAAACTTCCAAAATTTCCAGCCCAACCAAAGTTCCTAGTATAACCAGCACCAAGGCCCAAATCAGTCACAATATCCCAACAGGACAAGACGATCCATGGAGGACATGATGGGAGAATTGCTCGCGTTGCAGCAAGGTATCAAGGGTGAGTTGCAATCCTACAACGAAGTAGTGCAGGGGATGCAAAATGCCCAGAAGGAACATAAAGCGAACATGGATATGATGAATAGGCAGTTGGCCAAACTGGCCAGTTCGATGGGTGAAATAAGAGGAAATGCAGGGAAACTCCCGTCCACAGTCCAAATACCTGAAAAGGCGAATGTGAGTAAGGTTACATTGAGGTCAGGAACTACTTATGATGGACCTCGACCGAAACAACCAAGTGGAGAGCCGAGTGGAACGAAGATAGGGGGCGACGCCATCTCAGTGGAAGAGCTTAAGAGATCCATGCCTCGGATGAATGACCCATTTTTCTTGGGGGAGACGCCATGTGGAGGGGGTGAACCCGAGAACGTACTGGTCAGGAAGGAACCCCATCAAGAGGTAGAATCCAGAACGGAGGCTCAGACCCAGAATTTGCCCAAGGAAAATTCCAAGAAGGTTGCTGAGGGACCGATAGAGCAGAAAAAGGGGGAGAAACCATTACCTTTCCGCTTTGTTACAAAAAGAAAGAAGGAGAACTCGGTGGACTACTTGTCAATTTTTGGAAATTGGATATCACCATACCATTCCTCCAAGCCGTGAAGCTATCCTCACTTGGGAAATTCATTAAGGAGATCATAGCCGGGAAAGCCCAGGAGGATGGGAAGATCATGGTAGAAGGGATCGCGTCTGGAATTGTGCAGGAGAAGCTACCGCCCAAGAGGGTCGATCCAGGTATGTTCACACTACCCATAACTATAGGAGATGTGAAAGTCGAGCATGCAATGTGTGATCTTGGAGCTTCTATTAATGTCAAGCATTTGTCAATCTATAACCGATTGAAGGGAGTTAGATTGTCGAGCACTAGGGTGTTGATCCAACTGGCTGATAGGTCATGCATAAGTCCTGAGGGTGTTTTAGAGAATGTGTTGGTTAGAGTACATGATTTTACCTACCCTGCTGACTTTTATGTGATCAAAATGAATGAGTCCGAGGCTAGGGAATCTAGTGGCATATAGTTAGGAAGGCCATTTTTTAGGACGGCCAAGACAATAGTAGACATGGCTGAGGGAACAATTTGCATTGATTTTCATGGGGAGAAGTTTACTTTTGATATCAATGAGGCCATGAAGAAGCCTATTGATTCTGAAAATGTATGCTATGTTGATGTGATTGGCCCCTTAGTCCAAGATTTTCTTGAGACCGAACTATTGCAGGAGAAAATCTAAGCTTTGGATGTGTATGAGCAAGCTGACGTAGAAGCCGCTGCATGGTGTGATCTGATCAGTAGCTAAGGGTTGACCGATGAAGAGATAGAAGGAGCAATTAAGGACTTCTGCCAGAAATCGGAATTTATTGGAGCCGCAGGGGCCAAGCTATCAGTCAGTATAGAGGAACCCCCAGGGGGAGAATTAGGAAAAGAAGGAGAAGCTGAAAAAAACCCTCTACCCGAAGACACACTTCCACCCCAAGTTGAGCTGAAGAAATTGCCATCGAATTTGAAGTATGCCTTCCTCGGAGAGGAGAACTCATATCCGGTGATCATCAGCAGCAGCCTTACAAAGGAACAAGAGGCATGGCTACTGACTGTGTTGAGTAAGAACAAGAAGGCAATTGGATGGTGCCTTACAGATTTAGTGGGAATAAGCTTCGATGTCTGCATGCACCACATTAGGCTGGAAGAGGGAGCAAAGGCACATCGAGATGCCCAAAGAAAGGTAAACCCCAACATGCGAGAAGAAATATTGAAGGAGATCTTGAAATTGTTGTCGCTAGGGATTATCTATTCAGTGCCGGACAGCGAGTGGGTCAGCCCGATCCACATGGTCCTAAAGAAGTCGGGAATCCAAGTCGTTTAAAATGAGAGGAATGAGCTGATCCCAACGAGGCTAGTCACGGGTTGGCGAATGTGCATCGATTACCGTAAGCTGAACAATGCGACCAGGAAGGACCATTTCCCGCTGCCTTTCATCGACCAAATGTTGGAGAGATTGGCTGGGAAGAAGTACAGCGGATACTTCCAAATTTACGTAGATCCTGAAGACTAGGATAAGACCACCTTCACTTGCCCGTTCGGAACCTATGCATATCGACGCATGCCTTTCGGCCTATGCAACGCTCCAGGTACGTTTCAACGATGTATGATGAGCATATTCTCCGATCTGATTGAGGACTGTTGAAGGGAGTGCGGGTGAGTGTGTCGTATGAGTTATGCGCTTGCAAAATTCGATCTAAGCAATTGCTAGGTCGAGACACCACGCTTCTCCGAATTAACTGAATCACAGGGTCCAGTAACTCGAGAGATCGAATGGCGCTCCGGTCGTTGGGCACTCACGACGCTCCTTCAACAATTAAATTTCCTCAACCCGAATACTATGGATTAGTATAGGGAAGTGGAGTCGATCCCACAGAGATGGATTCGTAGGCTAGTATTGAGAGAATTTGGACAAAATGGCTGCTGCCACGCAAAAGGGGATGAGATTTTAACTACTACTAGACCTAGGCACAAAACGTAAATACTAGACCGAAGAACAAAGGACTCTTAAACCAAGTAACAGGCAGAAAAAGTTAAACAATTCCTAGACCGAGTACATAACTACCGATAACCACTAGACAAAGGAAATAAAAAGTGGGGACCATGAAATCCAAGCCTGACAACGTACGGTAAAGCTGCAGCTAACAATCTTCATGCACTTTTCTAACTAATTCAGATTCGCAAATGGAGAAAACAGAGGAAATGCCCAGATTCAAACATAATAAACAGATTTGGTCGACGGAAACTTACAATAACTCGAAGATACGACAGATCTACGTAAACTAGGCGAAATGAAATGTAAATACGTAAACTAGGCATGGAAATCAAGTACTCCTTCTCAGATTACGTCGGACGCTTAATCCACTCCGGATCCAAGCCATCCGAACCCAACAAACAGCAAAACCAACGCCATAACTCCGATTTTCACAGATCTACTCCAATCTCAATCAATCATGAACAGTCTGCAAACAAATCACAAACTCCAGCAAAACCCAACCTCCGATTCATCCAAAAAGCAGAACCATTCATCAGATCTAAACAACAAGTATCGGCAATAAATCAGAACCAACTGCAAAAGTAACTAACTCCGACAATCCAAACTCGAAATCAATCGAACTCAACCAGCAAACCAGAAATGAACACAATAGTCATAAGCGAAAGTAAAATCTGGAATAAAACCGGAAATATTGGTTGTCAAAAGAAAACCGAGCTTCGAACAGCGAAGCTCGGCGGAATTAGTGTAAATAGCAACGGAAATGTAAATTGTTTGTTCGCCCTTGAACTAGGACGGTGTTACAACCCTCGAACCATTGTCGGAAAGCTAAACGTGAACCACCAGTCAAGTGCTAACTGGAATCTCTCGCGAATTCAGAGTCAAGTGTGTGGAAAGGTGAATCGAGCAAGGAGCTGTTAGTGAGGCCTCCAGCCGAGAAGGTCCCTCCAGCCTGCATGCTTCTCCCTTTTATAGATGCGGACATAGCCTTCTAGAGTTTTCGTAGAAATCCCTATTCTACCCTTCAACTCCGAGGCTTCCTCCGTCTAGCAATTTTCTTCCAATTGTTCACCCTTTCGCCAGTTTCCTAGGACCATGCAAGCGTCCTCTTCTTTTCCTGGATCTGGCGAAAAACTTCACATACCTGACTTAATTCAATGCGTTAGACCCAGCAATTTCATGAAATGAACCCCTAGACCGATGCATAAAATTAGCCTTATCAAACTGCTCACACTTAAACCATGCTTGTCCTCAAGTATGAAAGACAAGAAAATAGGAATAAGGCGAATTTCAATGCATGGTTGCCAAGTAAAACCCTAAAAATGAAAACAAAACAAACTCCTAGACCTAAGCAACTACGGACTAAGAAAAGAAAAGAACACAAAGAACAGAAACACAACAAAACAAACAAGCATGAACTAGTTTCGAATTTTTAAGCTACTATCCCCACAAGCTCAAGTTCAATCTGATCGATTACAGTCTTCAAATCTTCCCCCTTCCTTCGTCTGCCTAAACGGTCCGTCAGTTAGTCAAGATAGCCTATTGATTTCCCATCTGTTAGGTTCGCTTGATCACTCATTCCTCACCAGGGATGTTAGGATCAAAACGCTCCAAAGTTAGAGTTATACCACTGATGCGTCGGGTTATGAGAGTTTTCTCCCTATTCTTCCTCCTTTCCTATGAATTTCCCTGGGCCAGGCTACGATTTTTTTCAGCCCTTGAGGATTATATTTTTTTCTTTTTTTTTTTTTCCTCATTTCCCTGTTTATACATATATATACTTCCCCCTGGACTTCGTCCAGCTTATACCTCCGAATTTTTAGTTTATTTCTCCCCTGGACTTCGTCCAGCTTATACCTCCATTTCCTGGACTTCGTCCAGCTTATACCTCCGGTTTCTGGACTTCGTCCAGCTTATTCCTCCTTAAGCCATTTTTTCTCCTTCATACTCTACTCCCTAAGCATCAAGTGATAGCCCATTTTTTCATGTTAGCTCTAAAAGTGTTTAGGCTTATAACTCACTTTATAGTAGGGTTGTTCAGCTAGGTTATCTAAGGCATTTTCCATCGTCCTAACTTCATTCAGATCGCATTTGGCTTATTAAGGAAGAAAGTGTCAAAGTTGATCTGCTTTCTCTCTTCAATCACTCTTACTAAGGGGATCTCGCCTTATTATCTAGCTAGCTCATGCGAAGCACACATCCTAAGACACAAAAACGATACTTACTCCCCCCCCCTCCCGCTTCACTCAAGCTTGTCCCCAAGCCATCGTAGTGAAGGGGGGAAAAGGGAAGTACTAACAGCAGACTGATAAAGCAAACAACAACAAACACAAATACAGAGCAAAACTTCTCACACTTAGACCGAGCATCGGGCTAAGTGGGAGAAGGCGCAACAAACAAACCAAGGCATGCAAAAAAAACAAAACAGCCCCTTCTCACACTTAGACCAAAAGTTGGGCTAAGTGTAAGAAAGGCAACACATATGTACAATTACAGAGCATGCTGGCATATAAGAACACAAACAAAACGGAAAATAAAATAAAAATAAAAAAAAGAAAATAAGGGTTACTTGGCTCCGTGGGGGGTTCAATTCGGGGTCTGGCCCCCGCGAGGGCCAGACTTTGGTGGCGCTGTCTGGTGGGTCACCTTAGCTTTCTTTCTGGCCGGCAACTCCGGCTTCTCATGTCGTTCTTCTGTCGGGCGGGGTACGGTTGTCTTCAATATCACGGGCCGAGAGGGAGATGGAGTAGTCTGGGGCCTTGGGGCATGCGGTGGCTTCTGCGCAGTCAGACTTCCTTGACCTGGCGTTGTAGAATCGCCGCTAGGCTTCGGAAGTTCCTTCGGTGTCTCTGGGAACCTTGCTCTAAGCCACTTTGTGATCGCCATCATCAACTCAACTCCTTCCGTCATCTTCCCAGTACATCTGGTCGATGTCGCCACAAGATCAGATATGCGCCCCTTGAGGGCCACCATTTCCTCCCTAACCTTCCGAACTTCCGTCCTTATTTCTTCCAGTTCCGTTCGTACTCCAGCGACATCTTTCCTGACACTCTCAGTACTATTCTTACTTTTTCCCCGCAGGGACACAATCTCCTCCCGAACCATCTTCATTTCTGACCTCATCCAACCAACCTCCTTTCGCACTTCCTCTACTTCTATCCTGGCTCCTGCTTCTACGTCAGCAGTATCCTTCACTTCCACCACATCGGGGTCCTGTTTCACCTGAGCCTCTGACTGCCCAACCTCGTAAAAGCATACTTCCCTTCCGCGTGCGATCAGCAACCCTTTATTGAAAAAATAATCCATGTTAAAAACCTCAGGGGGCGAACATGTCTTTACCTCTCGGCATGCCTTATGGATCTTCATGATTACATTCCTCTGCAGATAGGCTCCGAGCAGGTGGCACGTGTATAGGTGCCGGGAAGGATTTGCATTGATGGCAGGCTTGGGCTATCCAATAGCCCAAGTGAACTCTTACCCCCGTAGCCATGCACCATGTGAAGTATAGATCGGCGGTAGTCAGGGCGTTGTTGGCTGTGCCCATTAAATTGTAACTAATAAAAGTCTGGGCAAATCGCAGGACCCTATTTTCGATGTGGTGTGCCTTCGAAAAGCTTGTTTTAAACTGACCCACCCTCGGGTGAGTCAAGAACTCCCAGGCGCTTTGCGCTTTGAATCCCGGCGTCATTTTCGGTGGACCAATCATCCTCTCGTTCCACAGGCCCTCATCGTCCTCCGTTCGCGTCTGCAAACCCATCCACAAGGTCCATTCCCGGATGCTCATCGTATGTTCCTCACTGAAAAGTCTGAAATTAATGGATTCGGCATCCAAATCGGTAGTGGACTTGAATCGGAAGGTGGAAAAGAATTCTCGGGCCAGGTCAATCGGGACCTCGGTAGTACTGTGCTTGAGCAACCAATCGAAGCCTATTGCGTCGATATAAGTCCGGAATTCATCATTGCAAGCAATCGTTTTGAGCTCCGATGAGCTATACATCTTTCCTGACTTAGCGACCTTCCCCTCAGTACTCTTCTCCTTATAAATGGCTGTGCGCTTTGGGTCGTCAAACGTCCTCATTTTATCTAGCAAGCTGTTTGTTATCCACACTTCGGTTGGCTCAAAGTTGAATTCCTCTTCCTGTACTTCTTCCGAGTCGCTGGACTCAGAAGGGCTCTCGGTTTCTGCGGCATATGGTACCTTAGCTGCCGGCGGAAGTGTGGATTCAGTAGAGTTCCCTCTCGCCTTCTTGGTCGAGGAAGGAGCAATTTGTTTCCCCTTCCTTTTCTTCTCAGCCGCTTGGCGACGCTTCTCCTCATCACTCTCCCCCCTGCCAGGTCTGGGAGAGTTCACCTGTTCAGATGCTGCGGTCTCTGGACCCAGCGATTCTTCCTCCGTCGGCTCCACTGTTTCATCAATCTCATCAATGAGGCTCCGGCGAGCCCGCCTCCTAGCATCTCTGGGGTTGACCGGCGAGTCGGTATCCTCTGGGATCTCGGTCAGATCCACAATCAACTTCACCCCGGCGTCAGCGGGTTCCTGGCTAATTTCAGAATCGAGGGCTTCTCCCTCCTTGGACAACAATGGGGTTGCCCCCGAGATGTAAACAGGGGTCTCTACCCCCTCAAATCTTTCCCCGACGTGGGCCTCAGTACCCACCGGTTTCTCAGGGGTATCCCCCTCCACATTTTGTTCAGAAATTAGGGCCTCGTCGCCCCCATCTTCACCAACTATAGGGGCCTCCCCCCCCCCCACAGATTTTTCCAAAACAGGGGTTTCCCCCTCAGAAATACTAACATCAGCAACAAAATCTTTGACTTCCCCAGATGGTTCCAGAACATCTCTCTCAACATATTCCTCACTAGCAAGTACGGGCTTCACCCCCTCAGAAACACTAACCGAAACAGGGGTTTCCCCCTCAGTTGCAGAGTCTACCCTTGGTTAGCACATAGCCAACAATTCCAACCCTGTGACCAAATCTGAGTCGTCTTCACGATTCCCTGCGGTGGTTGGTTCCGGGCTAGTGGTCGTGGATTCTTGAATGTCCTCTGGTTGTGTGGTGGTCTCCGGAACAACTGTCTTCTCTGGTACGGCAGTGGGTTCCTGGGCGATGGCTTCTTGAACGGTTTCAGGTTCGGCGACGGGTTCTGAGACGGCCTCCAGTTGTGGTACACTAGAAAACGGAGCAGCCTGTACGGATTTACCCATTGCGGTTGCAAACATGGCGAATGCCTCCATCGCCTTCTCCGCGCCCCCAAATTTCTGGAATAGCTCGGCCATAAACGCCGCCGCCCCAGAGTCGGCGGACCCTGAGGTGCTTCCGGTTCCTTGTTTGCTTTCCATGGATGTTCTGTGGAATTTTTGTAAAGAATTTGGGGCGGAATTTGCAGATTAGGGTTAGAGAGAGAGAAAAAAGGGGAGAGGAGATTGGGGATTTTTTGTGTTTGTGAATATTGGAGAGAGAATAGGTAATGAAAATAAGAAGGCAAAATCGATTATAGTGTAGGCATGAGAGAGGATGTTTTTTGGCAGGCGGTTGCAGGTGATGACGCTTGCGACCGTACGCCTCCCCATAAAGTTCCTTTTGAAATCCGAACCTGTGCCAACTCCCTCCAAAATTTTTACTCCACAACTCCTTGCCTTTGTGAATTCCTTCTGCAAAATCACACTTAAAGAAAAACATTAAACTAAAATTTGAAACGCCAGACTCCCCGGGTCTAGGGTATGACGGTATCAAAAAAATTCCTTAAGGAGTCTGGTATTTCGAAAATATTTTTGGAAGATTATTTTTTTCTGATTTGTTTGGGTTTTTCTTGATTTAAAGAAAGCGATTGAATATTTACAATTTATGTTCAAGTGTTCTCAAGATTCCCTAGGTCAGGTCATGCTAAAACTTCTTGGATGCTGGACCTAGGAAATCTCTAAGAACACTCACTTCCCAGATCTATTAGGCGATATCGTGGAGTGCGCGTAGTGGCATTTCGTCCACTACACACATCTCCGAGCTATCCCTAAATACCTTTACCCTATGACCGTTAACAAGAAAAGGAGTAGAGTTTGAAGAACTTTCCTGGATTTCTACAGCTCCATTTGCACGCAAACTCACAACAGTGTATGGCCCAATCCATTTGGACTTTAACTTACCAGGCATTAGCTTGAGCCGGGATTGGAATAGGAGAACCTTCTGCCCGACTTGCAATTCCTTGACCCGGAGGTTCTTGTCATGCCAGAGTCTTGTTTTCTCTTTGTACCACATCGCCGATTCATATGACTCCAGCCTTAGCTCCTCCAACTCCTGCAGCTGCAATTTCCTCTCTTCCTCGCAGGATTCGGGTCTCATGTTTATTTTCTTGACCGCCCAATATGCTCGGTGTTCGACTCCCACTGGCAAGTGACACATTTTGCCGAACACAAGCCTATATGGTGACATCCCAATAGGCGTCTTGTATGCCGTCCGGTAAGCCCATAGTGCATCTCCAAGCCTCTTACTCCAGTCTTTCCTGGACGGATTAACCGTCTTTTCCAGTATCGCCTTTATTTCTCTGTTGGATATTTCCGCCTGGCCGTTGGATTGAGGATGATAAGGTGTAGACAGTCTGTGATGGACGCCATATTTTCTCATCAGAGCTTCAATAGTCCGGTTGCGGAAGTGTGTCCCATTGTCAGATATTATAGCTCTGGGCACTCCGTACCTGTTGAAAATGTTAGCTCTAAGAAACTTTGCTACCTCCTTAGCTTCACACGAGGTGGTTGCTTTTGCCTCTATCCATTTTGACACATAATCCACTGCCACAAGTATGTAGGTGTTCCCGTATGAAGACGGAAATGGACCCATGAAGTCCATCCCCCAAACATCGAAGATCTCACACACAATCACTGGGACTTGCGGCATCTCATCCCTCTTGGATATTCCCCCGGTCTGTTGACACCTCTCACAATTCTGACAAAACTCGAACGCATCCTTATGCAACGTAGGCCAGTAAAAACCACTATCTAACACCTTCCTTGCTGTCTTCCTAGGTCCAAAGTGACCTCCACAAGCTAGGGCATGGCAATGATTCAGCACATCCCTCTGTTCCCACTCCGGGATACACCTCCGGATTACTTGGTCGGCTCCCATTCGCCACAAATACGGGTCATCCCAGAAATAGTACTTGGCCTCGCTCTTCAATTTCATCTTCTGGGCCCGGGAGATTACTTGCGAACTGGGCACTTCTCCAGTGACTAAGTAATTTGCCAGATCTGCGAACCATGGCTCAGCGTTTTGATGGCTTTTCCCTTTTTCGTCATCCCCTGGACCTGTTAACTCCATAACCTCCTCCCAGGTGGTAGGTCGAGGAAATTTTTTCACGTAGTACAAATGTTCCTCAGGGAATGCGTCCGGTATTGCTTCCTCGGTCTCCCCTTGAAATATCCTGCTCAGATGATCGGCTACTTTATTTTCAGTTCCCTTTTTATCTCTAATTTCCCAATCGAATTCTTGCAAAAGCAACACCCAACGGATTAATCTCAGCTTAGATTCTTTCTTCGCCAGCAAGTACTTTATCGCAGCGTGATCTGTGAAGACTATCACCCTCGACCCGAGCAGATATGGTCGGAATTTTTCAAAAGAGTACACGACTGCCAACATTTCCTTCTCCGTGGTGTCATAGTTTTTCTGGGCCTGGTTGAGCATTTTTGACGCATAGAAAATTACGTAACTTTTTCCGTCAACTCTTTGACCTAGCACCGCCCCTACTGCATAGTCACTCGCGTCGCACATTATTTCAAATGGCAAACTCCAATCGGGCGCTCGGATAATGGGAGCTGATACTTGTCTATCTTTCAGTAGTTGAAAAGCCTTTATGCACTCCTCATTGAAAACAAACTCAACATCATTGTGCAGCAAATGAGTGAGTGGCTGAGCAATCTTTGCAAAATCCTTAATGAATCTTCTATAAAATCCTGCGTGCCCTAGGAATCCTCTTACCTCCTTCTGGTTCGTCGGGTAAGGCAGTTTTGATATCACCTCAATCTTTGCCTGGTCTACCTGTATACCTTTTTCCGAGACTACGTGCCCTAGGACAATTCCCTTAGGGACCATAAAGTGGCATTTCTCGAAGTTCAAAACCAAATGTTTTTCCTGGCATCTTCTCAATACTTTATCCAGACTAGCCAAACATGAGTCAAATGAATTTCCGTACACAGTGAAGTCGTCCATAAAAATCTCGATGCAGTCCTCCAAAAGATCCGAGAAGATACTCATCATACACCGCTGAAAAGTGCCTGGCGCATTGCACAGGCCAAACGGCATCCTCCTGTAAGCATACGTGCCGAAAGGACACGTGAAAGTTGTCTTCTCCTGGTCCTCGGGATCCACATAGATTTGAAAATACCCACTATACCCGTCTAGGAAACAGAAGTATTGCTTGCCCGCTAGCCTCTCCAGCATCTGGTCAATGAAAGGTAGAGGGAAATGATCTTTCTTGGTCGCTTCATTTAACTTCCTATAATCGATGCACATCCTCCACCCAGTGACTAGTCTGGTGGGCACCAATTCATTCTTGTCGTTCTTGACCACCTGTATTCCTGACTTCTTGGGTACCATATGGACTGGACTCACCCATTCACTGTCTGGTATGGAATAAATGATTCCTAGGGAGAGTAGTTTCAATACTTCCTTCAGCACTTCCTCCCTCATGTTAGGATTCAATTTGCGTTGAGGGTCTCTGCAGGCTTTTGCTCCTTCCTCCAAGCGGATGTGATGCATGCACAAATCTGGACTAATTCCTACCAGGTCAGAGAGTGTCCACCCAATAGCCTTCTTGTTTCTTCGGATTACCTTCAGCAGTTCCTCTTCTTGTCCCTCGGTCAAGCTGCTGTTGATAATAACAGGGAAAGTTTCGTTCTCCTCTAGATAAGCATACTTTAGGCCTGGTGGAAGTGTTTTCAGCTCTTTCTTGGGAACATCTTTTTCCTGGGGCAAGGGATTTTTTTCTGTTACTTCCGTAGTCATTCCCTTTCTTGACCCAGCAGAACCTTCCACACTCGCCACATAAGGTGTATTCCTTGACCTGGCTAGCTCCGGATTTGCACAGAAATCCAGAATTGCTTCAGCTAACTCCTCATCAGATAACTCACTTGTGTTCATTGCTTGACACCAACTGGCTACCTCTCTATCAATGTCAAGACTCATCTCGGAGTTCTCAATCTGTTCCTGCATTAATTCCGTCTCAAGATATTCCTGGACCAAAGGGTTAATAACATCTATAGCATGCAAATTTTCAACGTCAAGAGGTTTCTTCATTGCCTCATCAATGCTGAATGTATATTTCTCCCCATTGTAATCAAGGCAAATTGTTCCATCAAAAACATCAATGATAGTCTTAGCGGTTCGTAGGAAGGGTCTCCCTAAAAGTACTCCGCCCGACTCAGCAGACTCATTATCACTCATCTTAATCACATGGAAATCAGCAGGGTACAAGAAGTCATGTACCCTGACTATCACATTCTCAAGCACCCCTTCAGGACAGATGCATGACCTATCCGCCAATTGAATCACAACTTTCGTATCTACCATGCCTACCCCAACTAACTTCTTGTATATGGAAAGTGGTAACACGTTTATCGACGCACCAAAATCACACATAGCATGCTCGATTTTCACATTACAAATAGAGATGGGTAAGGTGAACATACCTGGGTCATTGCATTTTGAAGGCATCTTCCTTTTCTGAATTACTGCGGAGACATTCTCGCCTATCAGAATTTTCCCACTGGGCCTAGCCTTCCCAACTATAAATTCCTTGATGAACTTGCTAAATACTGGCACCTTCAGGGCCTGTAAAAATGGCAGATTGATTTCCAACTTCCCAAAAATGTCCATGAAGTCTACCGGTTCTTCCTTCTGTTTCTTGGCTTCCCCCCGACTCGGAAAGGGTTTCAGTCGCTTCCCTGCTCCGGTAGAACTTTCAGCTGATAACTCTCCAGTTTCTTTTCCCACTGCCTCATCTTCCAACTCCGGCTCTGGATCGAGGAAGAATGGTTCGGTCGGTCTAGGCAATTGTTTCTCCAAATCTTTCTCCTCAAGGTCCTTGACCAAGGGACTTCCTCCCTCCAAGTGTCTGGGTCTGGGAGTTGTATCCTCTTTCTTCTTGCCTTCCTTAGGATCTGTCCTCTCCTTTGTTCTCACCACCGGTCCCTCATATCCTTTCCCGGACCTCAAGGTAATCTTACTTATATTAGCTCTATCAGGTGGCCTTACTGAGGCCGGAATTTTTCCTTCGTTTCCCCGCATGTCACTCAAAGAAGTGGCTATTTGGGACAATTGCTTAGCCAACATATCCATGGCTGCTTTCTGCTCCTGTTGAGCATCTTGCAGCTTGTGCACTACGTCATTGTTCAATTGCAGGTTGTTTTGCATATGTTGCTGAGAGTTGACTAGGTCTTGCACCATATCATCGATACTCTTCGGTGGCTTCGGGGGTTGACTGGGTCCCGGCCCTATACTCAGAGTCGGTCCACTTGCTTGATTCTGACGAGCGTTTCCTTGACCGCCTGAAGAGTTATTGTATTGATTTCCTTGGACCCTGGTAATTGTTTTGGAAATTCCTTTGGTACGGTGGTACATAAGGGTTCCCTTGATTATTCTGATTCCTGTTTCCCCAGCTCGAGTGGTCTCCTTGGTTCCGATTAATCCAGTTGCCCTGCCCCTCTTGATTCTTTCCTGACCAGTTACCTTGCCTTTCGGGCTGAGGTGCAAACTGCTGACTTTGTTGTGGTGCCGGCTGATTCTGTTCATTGTCAGTCCATCTGAAATTCGGATGGTTTCTCCAAGGCACATCTCTCTGTCTCCCTGGATTCCAGCTCCCATCGGGATTCCAACTTCCCATTGCATTGACCTGGGCCTGATAATCTCCTTCCTGGGTCCCGTAATATTGTTGCATTTGAGTATCTCCTGGACCAGGAGATTTCTCCTTCCCTTGTGAAGCCAGTGGAATCGTCTTTTCAATCGCGTTCAAAAGAGCCTTCTCGAGCCTATCAATCCTCGCTTCGACTTTGTTATCTTCTTGTTCTCTCCCAGCATGCACCGATCCTCTTTTCACTGCATTCCTAGGGTTATCGTACGCCTTCTTAGCGTCAATCAACTTCCCTAGGATCTCTCTTGCCTCACTTCCCCTTTTTCTTGTGAAATTTCCCCCACTCGAGGAGTTCATTAAGTCCTTTGACTCGGGAGTGGCTCCTTCGTAAAACAGAGAGTAGGTCTCTGCCTCTATCATCCGGTGATTCGGGCATGCATCCAACAACCCCTTAAATCTCGACCAGTACTGACTCAACGATTCATCGTAATCTTGCTTACACTCTAGTATTTCTTTCTTAAGTGCATTCGTCTTGTTGGATGGGAAGAAATAATCTAAGAATTCCAACTTGAAGTCCCTCCATGTGCGGATAGAATCCGGAGGCAACCTCAATAGCCACGTATTAGCTTCCCCCTTCAAAGTAAACGGAATCGCTCGTAAGCGATAATCCTCCTCTGTTGCATCATTCGGCCTCTTCTGAATACCACATAACTTACTGAATTCATTTAAGAACTCATATGGACACTCATTTCTACGCCCAGAGAACGTCGGCAAGATGCCGAGTACGTTTGTCTTGATCTCGATAGTCCTCTGGCGTGGATTCATTACTATAGCTTGAGCTGGTTCTCCATCTAAATGGGCAGTGAGAGAGCCGATTTCTGGATCTGGGTCTACCACCTGCGCCATGACTAATTTCTCTGCTTCCCCTGTTTCTGACTCTGTTTCTGATTCGGGTGGTGATTCTGGATCTTCGCGTCCTGATGACGTCCAAGATTTGTCGCTAGTAAATTCACTCGGAAACGGGCCTCCCGTGGTGAACCCTGATCTGGTGGTCACAGTAGAGACTGTATCCTTAACCCACCAACCAAACTGGTCGTGTGTCCACCCAGATGAGTTGCTCCAGTAGGTAGACCTTGAGCCTCTGCTCATAAACTGCAAACAAAAAAGAGAAAGAAAACAAATCAAAACTATTTACACCACAGACTCTGAACACTAGCACTAAGCACGCCATCCATCCCCGGCAACGGCGCCATTTGAAGGGAGCGTGGTGTGGGTGTGTCTTATGAGTTATGCGCTAGCAAAATCCGATCTAAGCAATTGCTAGGTCGAGACACCACGCTTCTCCGAATTAACTGAATCACAGGGTCCAGTAACTCGAGGGATCGAATGGCGCTCCGGTCGTTGGGCACTCACGACTCTCCTTCAACAATTAAATTTCCTCAACCCGAATACTATGGATTAGTATAGGGAAGTGGAGTCGATCCCACAGAGATGGATTCGTAGGCTAGTATTGAGAGAATTTGGACAAAATGGCTGCTGCCACGCAAAAGGGGATGAGATTTTAACTACTACTAGACCTAGGCACAAAACGTAAATACTAGACCGAAGAACAAAGGACTCTTAAACCAAGTAACAGGCAGAAAAAGTTAAACAATTCCTAGACCGAGTACATAACTACCGATAACCACTAGACAAAGGAAATAAAAAGTGGGGACCATGAAATCCAAGCCTGACAACGTACGGTGAAGCTGCAGCTAACAATCTTCATGCACTTTTCTAACTAATTCAGATTCGCAAATGGAGAAAACAGAGGAAATGCCCAGATTCAAACATAATAAACAGATTTGGTCGACGGAAACTTACAATAACTCGAAGATACGACAGATCTACGTAAACTAGGCGAAATGAAATGTAAATACGTAAACTAGGCATGGAAATCAAGTACTCCTCTCCTTCTCAGATTACGTCGGACGCTTAATCCACTCCGGATCCAAGCCATCCGAACCCAACAAACAGCAAAACCAACGCCATAACTCCGATTTTCACAGATCTACTCCGATCACCGCCAAATTCGATCAATCATGAACAATCTGCAAACAAATCACAAACTCCAGCAAAACCCAACCTCCGATTCATCCAAAAAGCAGAACCATTCTCCAGATCCAAACAACAAGTATCGGCAATAAATCAGAACCAACTGCAAAAGTAACTAACTCCGACAATCCAAACTCGAAATCAATCGAACTCAACCAGCAAACCAGAAATGAACACAATAGACATAAGCGAAAGTAAAAATCCGGAATAAAACCGAAAATATTGGTTGTCAAAAGAAAACCGAGCTTCGAACAGCGAAGCTCGGCGGAATCAGTGTAAATAGCAACGGAAATGTAAATTGTTTCTTCGCCCTTGAACTAGGACGGTGTTACAACCCTCGAACCACTGTCGGAAAGCTAAACGTGAACCACCAGTCAAGTGCTAACTGGAATCTCTCGCGACTTCAGAGTCAAGTGTGTGGAAAGGTGAATCGAGCAAGGAGCTGTTAGTGAGGCCTCCAGCCGAGAAGGTCCCTCCAGCCTGCATGCTTCTCCCTTTTATAGATGCGGACATAGCCTTCTAGAGTTTTCGTAGAAATCCCTATTCTACCCTTCAACTCCGAGGCTTCCTCCGTCTAGCAATTTTCTTCCAATTGTTCACCCTTTCGCCAGTTTCCTAGGACCATGCAAGCGTCCTCTTCTTTTCCTGGATCTGGCGATAAAGTTCACATACCTGACTTAATTCAATGCGTTAGACCCAGCAATTTCATGAAATGAACCCCTAGACCGATGCATGAAATTAGCCTTATCAACTGTATAGAGATATTCATGGATGACTTCACGGTCTACGGAGACTCTTTCGACTCATGCCTTCATCATTTGGATGTAGTTCTATAAAGGTGTCAAGCAAAAAGTCTGGTTTTGAATTTTGAGAAGTGCCATTTTATGGTTACCGAGGGGATTGTTCTAGGACACGTGGTTTCAGAGAGAGGAATCCAGGTGGATCGAGCCAAGGTGGATGTTATATCCAAATTACCGTTCCCTACTGATCAGAAGGGGATAAGGGGTTTTCTGGGGCTCGCCGGATTTTATCGAAGATTTATCAATGATTTCTCCAAGATCGCCCAACCCCTTACCCGACTTCTTCAGAATGAAGTGGAGTTCGTTTTTGATGAGCAATGCAAGGCTGCTTTCAACCTTCTTAAGGAAAAGCTGATATCCGCACCTATCATACGGGCTCCTGACTGGGATCACCCTTTCGAAGTAATGTGTGACGCCAGCGACTATGCAGTGGGAGCCGTACTAGGTCAGAAGATCGATGGGAAGAGGTACGTAATGTTTTATGCATCTAAGACACTGAATCAAGCCCAGTGGAATTACGATACCACTGAAAAAGAGATGCTGGCAGTGGTGTATTCTTTCGAAAAGTTCTGGCCATATTTGTTGTGATCCAAGGTCATCTTTTATACTGACCATGCATCGATTAAGTATTTGATTGCCAAGAAGGAATCCAAACACCGCTTGATCCGATGGGTCCTCTTGTTACAAGAATTTGATTGGGCAGTGGAAGATAAGAGAGGAGTCGAGAATAAGGTGACGGATCATTTTAAGTAGAGTAGTGCAAGATGGAAACAGTGAAGAGGTGCACGACAAGTTTCCAGAAGAGCATTTATGTGAGGTAATTTTTGAGGTCAGGAAGATTGACTGGGAAGAAGTGATGAAGCTTACTGGCCAGTACGATGCAGGAAAAGGAAAAGAAAAAGTAGGGCAAGAACCATTGTATGCAGACCTAGCTAACTACCTAGTGACTGGAGAGCTTCCAGAAGTACCGAGTATTACCAAGGCCCAAAGAATGAAGATCAAGAGTGAAACAAAATACTACTTTTGGGACGACCCATATCTGTGGAGAGTGGGATCCGATCAAGTGATAAGGAGGTGCGTTCCAGACTGGGAGCAAAGGGACGTTCTGATCCATTGCCACTCGTTAGCATGTGGAGGACATTTCGGATCTAAGAAGACGGCGAGGAAGATTCTGGATAGCGGCTTTTATTGGCCAACCCTCAACAAGGATGCGTACGAGTTCTGCAGAAGATGTGAGCGCTGTCAACTGACCGGTGGGATATCTGCGAAAGACGAGATGCCCCAAGTTCCGGTAATTGTATGTGAATTGTTTGACATTTGGGGAATGGACTTCATGGGTCCGTTTCTTTCGTCCTATGGCAATTTGTATATCCTGGTTGCAGTGGATTACGTCTCCAAGTGGGTAGAAGCCAAGTCCACAAGCACGTGTGAAGCAAGGGAGGTGGCCAAGTTCCTCAAAAGTAACATTTTCAGTCGATTCGGAGTACCAAGGGCCATAATATCGGATCAAGGTACACACTTCTGTAATCGCACAATTGAAGCCTTAATGAAAAAATATGGTCTGCACCACAGACTATCAAGCCCCTACCATCCACAAGCAAACGGTCAAGCAGAGATTTCTAACCGCGAGATAAAGAAGATTTTGGAGAAGACTGTCAATCCTTCTAGGAAGCACTGGAGTGTAAGGTTAGAAGATGCTTTATGGGCATATCGGACAGCCTACAAGACCCCCATAGGGATGTCCCCGTACCGGATTGTTTTTGGAAAGCTGTGCCACTTACCGGTGGGAATTGAACACCGGGCATACTGGGCAGTACAACAAGTGAATATGGATGCTACAGCCTCTGAAGAGGAAAGGAAGTTGCAGTTGCATGAGCTTGAGGAACTTAGATTGGAGTCGTTTGACTCAGCCATGTGGTACAAGGAGCGAACCAAACTATGACACGACAGGAATCTGAGGACCAAGGATCTCCATGTTGGGCAGAAAGTACTACTTTTCCAGTCGAGACTGAAGCTCATGTCTGGGAAAGTCAAATAGAAATGGACAGGGTTATGTCATCACCTCACTCCGTTCCAATGGAGCAGTAGAAATTTCAGGGAGTCTTCCTAACTCTGAACCTTTTATTGTGAATGGGCATAGGCTAAAAGTGTTTAGGGACAACAGTGACGTGGTTGTGGTGGATGAGATTCCACTGCGACCACACACTCAGGGTTCATACTGACTGGTAGGATAGGGAATGGAATTCCACTGGGCTAGCTCTTTTCAGCGTAACTTGCATATGCTGGCTAAGTAGAATTCCAATTCTCCTAAAGAAGATGTAAATATGGTACATATTTGGTAGTTAATTAATTTGAAGCTTTGCATGCTAGTTAGTTTTAAGAAAAACCAAAAATATTTTTCGGACCTCAAATATTAATTGGGAGTACGTACTGACCATCAGAATACCATTTAGGGGGAAATCATTAAGGGACGAATTTGAATTTGTGGACTTTCTGCAGCTTTTGCAGGGTGGCAGCAGCTGGAAGGGGCGCTTGAGCAGAGAGAGTGGACACGCCGACCAATCAGGAGTCAGTATTCTCAACTGTCTCTCCCTCAAAACGACGCGGTTTGGAACCGCCTATAACCGGTTGCAAACCCACAAATGCCCTATTCCAACCCATAACCAGTCGTCTCCCCCATTTTCACTTCACATTTTCACTCTGCAACTTTTCTCTCTGCAAAATTTCCTCCATCACCCCACAAACACAAACCCCCACTTCATACCCAGAATTTCACATATCTAAGCCATGGGAAGGAAAGCATTCGCAACAAAAATCAAACCCACTTCCACCCGCAGGGAAGAAAAACCAGAATCACCACCGCCGCGGGAAGAACGGCCACCGAGCCCACAACCACAACCGCAACCGCAACCATCGGAGCCGACTCCTCAAGCGCCAACAATGGTCTCCTTGGAAGCAATGGCGGCGTTTCTTCGACAGTAGGACCCCAATAGGGATTGGTCGGCGGCGCTGGCCGGTTTGGGTCAAATCAGATGACAAGAGAGCGTACTCGGAGAAAATCCTTCGGAACCGATTATGCCATCTACAGCAACACTCCCCACCCCCATTGCGACTTCCTTCGGAATTCCACCAGAAAGAGAAGCTCCATCGACTACCCCACCACCTAATTCCTCGGAACCCTCAGAAACTCCACAACACAGTGATTCAATGGAGATTGACCCCATTTCAGCTCATTACGATTCCGACTCAGAAGAACGTGAAGCGAGGAAAGGTCAGGAACAGGGGAGCCTACAGGGAGCAGTTGAGTCAGAGAAAACGTTGACGGCGGGAGTCGTTCCCCGAAAAGTGGCGAGGGGGGAGATAGATCTGAACGAATCAGCCAAGAAGCAGGGCCTAATGACCGATGAGGAATTTCAGGCTATTTTAGATGATGTCAATCGGATGGAAGATGACACTGCCATTGTGGCTGAGGGGCTAGACCTCGCATCACGAGCAGTATGAGAAAGTGAAGAAGCCGAAGAAGGAAACCGCTCGGAAAGCCAAGCTAGGGAAGAAGAGATTTTGCCGGAATCACCCCAGCCAGAAGCAGAGAGGGGTGATACATCTATTGAAGCACAGGAAACGAAAGCAAAAGAAACAGAAGCAAGACCAGAAGTACCCAACCCAGTGGCACCTCCGGTGACAAAACCGAAGGCCGTCAAGAGGAAGTTGGTGTTGAAGGGCGAACCTAAGGCTAGACAGCCAAAGCCGCAAAGGGTATCTCAATGATGCTTAGGGAAGTATGCAGCTAGTATGGCGAAGCCGAACACAGAGGCAGATCCCGTGGAGATCTTGAGTGAAGAAGAGAGGACCACTCCCACAAAACCTGGGGAGAAGTCTGTACCTGTTACTGACCTAGAGGATACTGCAATGGAAACCGAAGCGGTCTCACCAATACTGAGTGGCCAAGGTGAAGAGGCTGACGGGATGGCTGAGGGTCTGGACCTCGCATCCAAGTCAGTAGGCCACAAGGAGACCAGTCCTACTGCCCAGGATCCACTTTCGACACAAGCTGAGAAGGAACCCGAAGAAGACAAAGACAAGGATGACGGAGAGGAAGTTAGATACCGTGAAGAGAGAAAACGAAAGGGGAAGGCCCCTATGAAGAAGAAGCCCAGCAACAAGAAGCCACGTACAGTGAACACTGGCATAGTCATTACTGAGTCAGTTCAGCGAGTCCAGGAACACCGGAGGGAAAAAAGTGATAGCGAATACGCTGCCAGCGAGGAATCAGCCTCCGACAGCGATATCTCTTTGGAGGATGAGGAGTACACCAAACAACAACTTCTGGGTGATCATCGGGAGTTAGTCCACCCACCGGTAGAGAGATTAAGGTACCGGAGGTGGATAGTGGACTTCACTAACGAGATAGCGGAGGAGATGAAGCTTTTCGATTCGAAGGAGCTACAAAAAGTTTTCGATAGCAAGGATGAAGGGAGTAAGCAAGTGAAGAGCGGAAAGGTACTTCATATTCCTTCTTTAGATGAGTTGGGTGCCCGCGAGCAGTTTCTCTCTTATTTGCAAGCGTTAGGATTCGAATGGTTGTTGGAGAATGGAGATCCGAGTGTCCCGGTTAGATTAGCGAAGGAGTTTTTCACGACCTTTAGGTTTAAGATCACCACTGATCTAGATGAGGAATGTATTAGTTTTAGGCTGTTTGGCGAAGATATACGGATGAATCTGATTGAGTGGACCGTGCGTCTGGAGATGTGCAGTTTGGAAGAGGCCATAGGGCCTGAGTGGAGAAGTAAGGAGCGAGGAATTCCCCGCAGACATGTGGAATTTGAGCCCTAGGCAGCATGGGAGGAGTTAACACACCCAGCCTCTGGAGAATTTGCATCCAATCTCTCTCGCTCAATCCATTTCAATAACCCAATCCTACGCCTAGTCCAACTTCACTTGGACTTCAATTTGTTGGGACAGTCGAACTCCGCTGTTAGGACATCGATGACGGAGTTATACCTTCTCTGGTGCGCCGAGCACGGAAGGAAATTACATTTAGGTTTTTGGACCGCCTACCAATGCCATCTAATTGCCACCCACCCAGCGAGAAACCTCACTCTCTGCCACATCTTGGGAGTGTTCGTCAGAAACAACATCATCATCACGGAGGCCGAAGACTTATCCGACCAGATCATGGTGGATCCTTCTGGTCTCTTTGATACACCTTTGTTTGTCCGAACGAACACCGTTTACATGAGGCAGGGCGTACCATGTTTCTACGCAATGGGAGAAGAAGCTATACCGACTGGGAGATCTGCAGCACATCCGGGAACACAAGATCAGGAGCAGAGACAGAAAAGGCTAGAAAAGGCAGTGGAAGAGTTGGCGGAAGAGAATCGAAGAGTAAGAGGGGAGTTAAGCCGTTTGGCAACTGTGATGGAAGGAATCTTGAAAGAATTGGGAACCGGGAAGTTGGTCCGTGAATCTGGACCAAGTGGCCATGGAGGCAGAACTAATGAACCACGAGCATCAGAGGAGGTATTAACCGAGACGAAAGAAGCAGAGCAGAAACTAGAGACGGAACAAGAGGAAGGAGATGCCGAAGAGTCGGCAGAATCTGGGAACATGCAATCCAAGAATGAGGATGAGCAACCGGAAGAACCACCTGCACCACAACCTGCCCCGCGAAGGAGCAGGAGGAACAAGTGACCACCACCCCACCTGACCAGTTAGTTTTCTTTTTATTTTCAGTTTTTAGTTTTTCGTACTTTAATTATTATTTTTTTAGGTAGTATAATTTGTGTTTGTGCGCAAATCCCATTTCTAACACTTAGCCTATTTAATAGTCTAAGTGTGAGAAGTAAAGGGTTTGTCTCTTTGGCGCATGTTTTCTGTGTTTTCTTGTTTGTTGTTTTTCGAAAGCATGTTGGCTCACACTTAGCCTATTTTATATAGTCTAAGTGTGAGAAGTTTTAGTTTTTAGCATGTCGTTGTGTTTACCATACTGGCCATTACCTTTTCCACTTCACAGCCTTATCTGAGGGCCGACACTTGTGAAGTGGGAGGGGGACGCAATGGCCAGTAGGATGTTTGTGCATTTGTGTGGTTAGTGTTTGTGCTTGTGTTAGTGTCTTGTTAGGTCTAGTTTTTTTCTTTTGTGTGTTGATTGGGCTTAAAACTCAACTGTCCTGAGCTGACGGTGAGGGGAATTGAGGGAGATACGACATGCTGGAAAACAGAAACTACCCCCCTTAGTACCTCGTAGCCAGGATAGATGACGCAAGTATGAGGGAAAAGCCCATCCTTAGAGCCAAACATGAAAGCCCTCTTAAAATGTGAGTTATAAGCTTTAAGTGGAACCACTTTCCACATATTTTGAAAAGAAAAGAGCGGCTGCCACGAACTACCTAAGATGAAGTGACCACGAGTAGCGAACACTGAAGGTAGTAGGAAACCCCCCCAAAAAAACCACCTTTAGAACCCATTTTCTTAACTCTTTGTACCCAGATATACACCCCTAGCCACTAGGATTGTGTGTGCAAGGCATGAGACGATTGGAGCTTACTGGCCAGAAGGTGTACAAGAAAGCAGAATCCAACTGGGCAAGAAAGTTTGGAAGAAAATCAACCAGGGAGTTATCCCAGGTCCAAAAAAAAAAGAAGATGAAGGTATAAGGGGGGCGGCGAAAGTTAAGAGAAGCAACAACCAAGAGAAGCAAAAAAAAGGGGGAAAGAAAGAAGAAAAAAAGAAAGATAAAAGAAAATGGTCAGAAAAACTTGGCCACAAAAAGAAAGAGAAGGAATAAGGGTGGCGAAGCCATAAGAAGCTACTGACCAGTTGGAGATCATAGCCAGAAGCGCCAGCCAAGAGAAGCAACAACCAAGAGCCCAAATGCACACAGTTCCCCCACCTCAATAAAGCAGAAATTTTAAACCTAGAGCCTTAGGAACATCCACCCCAAAACATTACAAACCAATAGCCCCGTTACAAACCTTTAAGCCCTTCAGTAGCTACACGTGAGATCTAAGTCCGAAGCAATCATGGTTGAGCATATTGAGAAAAATGCAGTCCTAACATTCCTGGTGAGGTATGAGTGACTGAGTGAACCTAGTGTTTGGCCGAGAGGTGTGGGCGATCCTGATAAGCGGATATACTGACTGGGAGAGAAAAGGGGGGCGGCGGAAGTTCAAGGCTGTCTAAGGCCGGATTGCACCTGATCCCGAGGGGAGGGATGGTTGAAAATATAGCCCAATTACTGTGTTAATTTGTCTAAGTGTTTTAGTTTTCTTTTATGTGTTTGTCTTTGTTATGTGTTTTTCTTTGCGTCATAGTTAGAGTCTAGGGTAGGATAGAGTCGGTCAGGGGAGTAACCAGGCTAGAATTCGACTTACTTCTTTTTGTTTGTTCTTCACGCCTGAGGACAAGCATGTGGTAAGTGTGAGCAGTTTGATAAGTCGTATTCTAGGCCTTGGTTACTGGTCAGTATGATGTGCATAATTGATTATATCTGCAAAACAGTTGCTCAAAGTGTGCAGGTTGAGTGTTCTAGCCAGTAGGCAAAGCTTCAGATACTTCAGGTGAAAAGGGCGTCAGAACGATTACGTACTGACCTGTATACATGCAAAAATGACTAGAGATGGATAAGAAGGATAGCTGGGACTGATCAACCACAATTAAGGGCAAAGAAGTCATCTCGCCACAAGGTTTTACCCTAAAATCAAGGGTAAGCCTCCCTATAAAAGGAAGCCACTTGGAGAGAGAGGGGGGCGGATAATTTTCATCATCATCACTCTTAGGTAGAATTCTCTCGGTAGTTCAGTCCTTCAGCCCAGTCCAGAGTCTTGTTCCTTGCCACAGCCATGGTCACTTGAAGATCATCAGATCACCGGAGTTCCATTCTCTCGTTCCAGCCAGTTTATTTCGTAGTCGTAGCAGTTCCATCGCCCGGAGTGGCAAAACAATCTTTATTCGCTTTCTTAGTTAACCTTTACTTGTTTTCTATTGTTGGATCTGCTGCATTTTCAGTACTTATCATCCTTTGAAGTGTTTTGTTGAGATCCAAACGTTTTATGCAATGAAGTTGTTTTTATGCATCTCTTTCTGTTCAATTCTGCTTCATTCTGCCTAGGTAGCTTAGATCTAGTTGTTTCAGTAATTTCTAAGTGTTGGAAGCATGATTTCATTTGGAGTTGTTCGATCTGTGATTTGTTAGTTCAGTGGTTGTTTAGATTTATTTTCCAGAAGTGTCTTAGTGTGAAATCCGAGTTTACGTTATTCTGCCACCTTGCATGTTGACCAGTAAGCATAATTGCAGTTTCAGTGTTCAATCTTTTGATTCGAAGTTTTAATTGTAGATCTGAGCTGTGAAGTTTGTTAATCTGTGTTTCTCGTCCATGAAATCTGAGATTGTTGATCTGAGTTTATTCATGTCGAAGAAGATAACATCGACATCCAAGTTTGGGACCACTTTTACTTTTTAGTTACTTTTGCTTTTATCCTTTACTTTTTCTACCTTTTCAGCTGTACCCTACAGATCTGTCAGCCTAGTCACCTAACTACTTTTTTTCCTCTTATATTTTGTTTAACCTTTTATAGTAAACTAGCACTTTCCATATACTTCCTGAAAACCATGTTCCCCACTTTCCACGTACACAGCCGCCTGTCCACACCTTTCCCACCTCCTAGTCAATAGAATACCACCTTAAATTCCAGTCTAGATAAGTCTGAACCCCAAGCGTGGTAGCTAACCAAACCTTTCCAGAATATCACCGCAATCACTCCAACCGTCACCATCTCTATGGGATTCGACCCCTACCTTCACTATACTACCCAGTAGAAGAGGGTTGAGGAATTATTGATACCAGGTTTTAGGCTTAGCAGGGGATTGTTTCATCCTGATCAGTAGGATACATCCTTGTTTGAACGACACCTACGCAAACCTGCTCTTTCAGTGATCATTATCTGGCGGTGCTAGGATTGGTATTATGTTGAATCGTGCGCGAGGAGAGTCTCGTTTGATAACATCCAAAAGAGGAGCTCGAAACAAGGTTTTATTATTCGAAACCTAGCTAGTTGGAGTTTTATTACTCTACGAATAATAAATAAGAGTTTCTTGCTAAGTCCACTCTTGGAGATTAAAATATGTTAATTAATTAAGTCCATAGCAGGCATTGATTAATTAATGGAAGTTTCTATCTTAAGCACGGGAAATAAATTACACACACAAAAGGAAACCCGGAATACTTGTAATTTCGGATTTGGAAAGGCAGTGCAATATTACTTCTGTAGTGGCTGCTTGTAATATTCTAGTATAAGCTTGTATTAAATTGTTGGTTCAATTTAATTAGTAAAAAGCTAATTGGGTGAGGTCATGTCCAAATTCTTCCTTAGGTCCCTGACTGGACCCAATATGTGACTTAATATAAATAGGAGAATAAAGGAGACATAAAATATACTTTTTCCTAACCATAATTTTCGTCCCTCTCCATCTAGAGAGAGAATCGAAAATTGCTCTCCTTCCGTGAGCAGTTTTATTAGTAGTTCCTCCTCCGTTAACGAAGAACAGTCTCATTTTGTCATTTGAGGATGTCTACAAAAATAGTTTCATTCTTATGCTTTATTCACTTTTTTTTTCCATTTCCCATACTTTACCTCCTTTTTTTCTCCTAGTTTAAGTGAATAATTTTCTTTTTTGGGATGTACACTTTAAATGACACATTTCTAAAAATAGAAACATCATTCTCTTTATTTTTTTTCTTCTCTTACTTTATTCTCTCTACGTAACTTACAAAGCAACACTATATAAAATTTTGTGTCAGAATTAAAATGACATTTAGAGCATCCGCAATAACAGACGAACGCACGCCCTAACGACCGGGTAGCAGCTCGGGCGTCCGCTATTGGAGTCGGTGAACGCGGGTAGGACGAACGGGCGGACGAGCTTTCGTCCGCGATGGTTTGGCGTTAGCCGATGACTCGTCCACTATTGTGCTGACGTGATCGGCGAGCGACCGACGAGCGCTATTTTTTGCACCACTTGTGGTAACGAGTTTCTCTTTCTCCACTCTCATTTCTATTGGAGATAAATGGATCATGACAATGTCTCTCCCGCCACGAGCGAGTCACAAACGCCGACGTTTCCCGTTGGAGATGGGTATGGGTATGGGTGGACATCAAGAGTACTTTGGGATGTACCCGTGGATGGGGGATGATACCCGTGATGGCGGGGATGGGTGCCGAGATGTCGGGGATGACTGCGGGGATGACCGGTATGAGTGTCGGGATGGGGGGATGTGGCCCGGGATGGCAGGGATGATGCCCGGGATGGCAGGGATGATGCCCGGGATGGGGAGCGGCTTAGGAATGGGTATGCAGGGCATGCCTGCCGCTGCTGGAGGCAGTAGATTGGGTGTCCCCCAATCGCCTGAGGACAATGTCTATTGGTCATCTCTGGAGTTTTTGACTGGTGATTCTGATACGAGCATTATTAGTTAGATAAATTAGGATTTGCATATATTTTCCATATCTTTATTTTCTTGTTCATTAAGTTAGTTATTAGCATTATAAATAGGAGTTATTATAATCATTTGAGAAATCAATCAAGAATATCAATATTATCGTTTATAATCTTCTCTAAAGTGAGACAACTGTCGTGCTCGATGGGCGAGTCAGGCGCTCGCCCGCGACAGACATTTATCGATCACCAATCCACTGACGCCGATCAACCCGATAGGAGGTTTATCCTACCAAATTGGTGCTTTCATTGAGAGCACAAATTTGATAGGATAAACCTCCTATCGGGCTAATCGGCGTCCGTAGATCGGCAATCGATAAATGTCTGTCGCGGGCGAGTGCCCGACTCGCCCGTCGAGCACGACGGTTGTCTCACTTTAGAGATGATTATGAACGATAATATTGATATTCTTGATTAATTTCTCAAATGATTATAATAACTTCTATTTATAATGCTAATAACTAACTTAATGAACAAAAACATAAATATATGAAAAAGATATGCAAATCCTAATTTATCTAACTAATAATGCTGGTATCAGATTCCCAGGTCTCTACTGTTAGGTTTGGTATACTGAAAAGTATGTTTCGAGCACGAATAGAATCTTGCTTATATACGAAAAACTCTTTTAACTCGATTCAGTATTGTTCGAGCAGTATGCACGAATAGAATTAGTATATTATTACATTGTGTTTGTTTGTGCATTTATAAGATGTTTTACAAATATTTAAATGCATAAGAAGCAAACAAAGCCTAAGTCTTTTCAAAAGAGAAAGAAAAATTTCACAACCTAGATTGACTTTGACTACCTATCGCGAAAGGTTGCATTGTCGGTACGATTATTTCTAAGCCTTACTGAAATAAGATGACATTGGTGCGGTATAACACTGAATGGATCTAACAGCAAGACGTGTCTTTATGCTATCAACTGAAAGACTAGGTCTTGATAAACAACTATTTCTTAATAAACATACGTTAGCATTGAGCATACGTTATTGATTATGCATTACTTTGACTTATCAAATGGTGCTGATTTTTCGCACCCAATAATCCTGATATCTTGGGTAGTGGTAATTAATATCTAGCGGTGCTAGAATTGCTTTTTTTGTTAATCGCGCGTCTGGTGAGGCTGGTTTGATAATGTCCTCAAGAGAAGCTCGAACAAGGTTTTATTATTCGGAAACTGGCCAGTTGGAATTTAATCATTCCATGAATAATAAATAAGTGTTTCTTGCTGAGTTCACTCTTGAAATTAAAAAGATGTTAATTAATTAAGTCCATAACAGACTTCAATTAATTAATGAACATTATATCTTAAGCGCGAGAAATAAACATTTAAATAATAATGGAAACTCGGATTACTTGTAATTTCGCATTTGGATGGGCAGTGCAATATTATTACTGTAGTGGCTGATAATGATATTCCAATATAATCTTGTATTAAATTGTGAGTTCAATTTAATTACTAAAGTCGTTGGGGGAGGCCACATCCAAACCTCCATAGATCCCTGACTGGGCGCAAATATGAACTTAATATAAATAGGAGAATAAATGAGAGACAAAATTAATTAATTTTGAGTCAGTAATTTTCGTCCCCCTCTGTTTATTAGAGGAGCTCGAAAATTCTCTAATCTCACATCCGTGAGATTTTTCTGTGTTCTTTATTTGAGTCCTAGTATTCTGAAAAGATCATCCCACACTGATTTTGGAATACAGTTCGGGAACCAGTTAGAAGATCTGTGGTCTAGTATTGAAGATCATCGTGGAGAAGGCGCAAGCAATCGACGATTCTTAGGAGAATCAAATCGGTAACTCTAAACCGTAGTATTTATGTGTAGGATTTATTTTCTTTAAGCATGAATTTTTGCGTTCTAGCATGCAATTATGTGTTAACATGTGAATAGATTAATTCCATAATCCGTCAAATAGATCTTACGTCTGATTTATTTATTTTGTACAAGTCTTCTGTTGATTCAAACCCCAACATCTGCTCCACTAGAGACTCAGTTCACCGGCATTGAGACTTTCTCATTGGAGGAGTTGGGTCTTTCTCCGATTAGCAGGGACGGAACTACCAGCGGCCAAGCCACCGCTCCAGCAGGGGCTTGGCCGGTCCCGGAACCTCCTTACCCTTGGTCGCCCTCCGACCCGGCGCCCCAGCGCTACGACACCGAATGCGAAATGTGTTCAAAGTTGAGAAGCTGTGTCGCCAGATTTGGGGAAGAAGATGAAGGAAAATGGGCTTGAACTCATGTTGGAGTATTAATTTTCTATTGGGCCTTAAATTTTATATAATATTTATTGGGCTATTTTTATTGAATATTATGATAATAAAACAAGTCCAAGTTTAAACAATTAAACACATAAACAAAAAAAACCCAACAATTAAATCCCACATGCTATGCAGCCGAGCATAAATTCTTTTTCACAATTTTGATTTCTTCTTTTAATTTACTTTTTTTTTCTTCCCATTTTATTTTCCTTTTTAATCATGAGCGGGACACTTGTCACCAAATTGTTCAAATTTTAATTCTTAAAAGAATATAAAGTTTGCACACACTATATTTTCAATATCCTTACCTTTAATTTAAAATTTCATAGATAAAATATTTTGAGTACAAACATGATCTAATCATCAATTTCATAGACTTTGTAATTTGAATTATTTTTAGTTATTTGAAAAAACATAAAATTCAATTAAAACATACCTAAATAAAATACATCTTAACTTAACTTTTTTATTTTAATATTTTTTTGTACAGATACATTAGTTTTTATTCTAATATTCCTTTATAGATATATTTTGATTGTAATACATATTTTAACTTAACTTTTTACTACATGATCACTAGTTTTCGGATTTCAAATAAAATATTAGGTTTTCTAAATTTGATTGCATATTTTTTACTTTAAAAAAGAAATTGAATGAAACAATAAATCAAACTGTACAGTATATCAATAAATTAATTTTTTTAATAATATTATTTTAAATAATATTATTTTTTATTAAATTTTAGCACCGGCTAATTTATATTTCTAGTTCCGCCCTGCCGATTTAGGAAGCTCCCACTGAGAGAGAACCGGTGGTAGGGAGTCGGGGTGTTTCGGCAAGGAAGTCGAAGAAGAAGGACAAGGGCAAGGGGGTGGCAGGTGAGTCTTTGCAGGCGGGGGACGAGGGGGAAGCCAGTGACGGACGGAGGTCCACTTGGAGTCCGGAGGAGTGCGTGGTTGTGGCAAAGGTCTGGATCAATGTTTGTGAAGATCCCATTCGGTAGAATAAGCAGGCCATCGACAGGATGTGGGCACACATCTCCGAGTCCTACGAAACATTTAAGCCGAGGGGTGCGAAGTATCACACGTCTGAGTAGATCCAGAAACAATGGGAACGGATAAAGGCCGCCGTCTCCAGATTTGCCGACATCTACGACAACAACTCTCGTTCGATGACCAGCGGCATGACCATGGAGGATGTGAAAAGGTTGTCGTTCCAGCAGTTCCCCGAGCCCAGAAAGTTCGGTCAGTTTAAGTACTGGGATGCCTATGTAGAGCTGATGGAATCATCCAAATTCCGTGCTGGAGTTGACGTTGGCTGGCCGAAGTGGACGAGGCTCAATCTCTCCGGTGAGTACAACAGCAATGCCGGTTCCCACGACCTCCCTGACGAGGGCCAAAGAGACCTCTCCACCAGTTCCCCACCGCCGTCGCCCGTTGGGCAGAAAATGGCAATGCGGATGTCTAGGGGAGCCTCAAGCGGGTCCCCAAAGGTCCAATCTGCAGCTCCCAGTACGGATCCTAGTGCCGCTCTCACTCACCTCGCGCGTATGCAAGCGCAGAGGAACTTGTTCGTGGCCATACAGGAGTGGAACGCGGCAACAGACCACAAACACAAGGACTTTCTGGAGAGCCTCATCCATGATATGAGGCGCGGTTTGGGGATGACACCCCCCGCCGGGAGTGTCGCTGGGGATTCCAATGCCACCGGGGATGGCTAAGGGGACTCCGAAGAGTGAGACGGGGGGCCGCATGTTGTGAAGCTTGGAGATGGTTTTTTTTTTCATCGAGACTATGTATATTTTTTTAAATGAAAAATGTATGTTTTTTTAAAATAAAATGGTTGCAATTTCACTGTATTCGTGTCGAATTTTTAATTCTATATTTATGAATTTGTGCATTTGTTTTATAGGCTAGGGCGTCGGTTAGCCTATTACTGGACTGTGGGATGTCTCAGTGATGTGGCAGGATGTGTTTTTAGTTAGTTCTAGTACTAGGCTATTGACTAGTCATGCCTGTCTATTGTGGATGCTCTTTGAGTGGGACGAAGGGAGTCTGTTAATCTACATGTGTACATTGCCATGGATACAACCTCAATAATCCACTAATGAAATTATATAATAGTATATTGATTTGAATCCGTGAATTCACGAATAGATTATTTGAGGATTATTCAAATGCAAAATTAATGAATTTGTAGTAATTAAGTTGCAATTTAAACATCAACTAAATTACGAACGCGATTTAAATATATAGTATTTAAATAGTATACCAGTGGGAAAATATAAACATTAAATAATATTTATAATTAATAATTATCTAATTTTATTCTCATTTAATATATTAAATAATATTTATAATTATCATTTATCAGTTTGCACATTCTATTTTTTCAATTTTTGCCATTTTTAATTATATTTTTTAGTTGAGAATTCAATTCGGTTCCAAGCGGTTAGTATGGTAAATTGGTAATTGATCGGTTCTAACCGAACCGGTTAGTGAAGTAACTAAATTAGAGATCGGGTCGGTACCGATTAGTTTATCGACTCTGGTGGTCAGTATCCTGGCCTAATCACAATAATTTGGAGAAAAAATTCCCTACTCTAGACATATCAAATGTCATAATGAGTTGGTGTGTCCAACAAATAATTATTTGAGGAATGAAACTCTAAAAAAAGTCATATTCCAAGTATACATAGCTATACATGGAAATTAATGGATATAAATCCAAAACTCATTCATTATTTTAAAATATGAAAATTTCTCAATAATATTTTGAACCTTTCTTACATACTCTCAATTGCATATTGAATGTTCTGATAGGAGTAATATATACGTAAAATTATACATGCTTGTGCTATTTTATTTTTAAAATTTTTACATGCTACAAAAAATATAAAATTTTGAAAATAATTAATCATATTAACAAAATTTAAGTTAACGGCCACATTTCATTATTTATATACTATAATTTACATTTATACATGTAATAACTTAATAAAAAAAAATAAAGGTATATCATAAAATTCCAATTTAATGACCATACAAGGGTGAATTTTGTGTATTGACATGAAACAATGCATAGATGGAAGTTCCTATGTATATACATATGATATTATGCATAAAAACGTATATTCTACATAAATAATTAATAAAGTTTGACTATTAATTTATATTTTGTTGATGTAATATTATATTAGTATTAATTATTTCTAGTTTTTTTGTACTGTTTTTTCTATCATGTAAAAGTTATAAATGTACGCTTATATTATTCCCATCAATTACAATATACAATTGGGAGTATGTGTACGGGGAATGTCCAAATTTTGGGAGAAATTTTTATAATTTAACGTACTAATTGAATTTAGATTCACATTCATAAGTTTTCATGTATAGTTATGTATACTTAGAATATGACTCTTTTAGAGTTTCATTTGTTAAATAATTACTCCTTCCGTCCCAAGGAAGATGACCCCTTCCTTGGACATCACATGAATTTATGCAACTTTATTTTATGTGTGAAGTGGAGAGAGTAAAGTAAGAGAGAGAATAAAGTAGAGAGAAATGTGTTTCCATTTTTATTAATGAGTCATCTGTATGGACAAACTAAAAAGGAAAGTGAGTCATCCTTAATGGGACGGAGGGAGTATTTGTTGGACACACCAACTCATTATGTCATACGATATGTTTAGACTAGGAATTATATCTCAATAATTTGAGGAGGTCTTATGCTTTGCAATCATTATCTTATTTGATATGTCTAGACTAGGAAATTTTTTCTCAATAATTTGAGGCGGTCTTATGCTTTGCAAAATTGCATAGGATTCTAATTTGGGCTTTTACTAAATGAGTACATTTATAGAAAATACTACTATTACTTTTGTCAAGTAGATTTTGGGTTTGGTAGCATAAATCCTTTCTATTTTCTTTAGGTTGCGCCACAATTATAATAAGAACGTTTTTGAAGTGAGTTTGGTTGTTGAGGATTTATTTGATTTTACAGAGTGATATTGACTAGCTTAGTCGGCTTATGGGGAATTTTGAATTTGGAGAATGACGACATGTAGATCGTTTCAAGGAAGATAGAGCCAAGATTTCTCATTTTTCTTGATTCCAATAATGTCTTTCATACTCTATGATCCAAAGTTGCCATTATAATTTTATAATGCCATACGCAATGACCATTAACAAAACTCAAAATCAACGCTTACTTGTATTGGATTATTTTTTAAGAACCTGATATATATCCGGGACAATTAAAAGTTTTTTGTATTTAGAATCATGTTGTTTATAAACACAATTTTCAAAAGTTATGAATTATTATGAATTATTGTTTCGTTGTTATCATGTGAAGTTATGTTCTATTTATGTATATTTATTGTTTTGTTTTTCATTTGCACTACTTTGTATTATTTCGTTGAATATTGTAAGTTGTGGATTAATTATTTTGTATTGGTTGTGTTTTTGTATTGAATCATTGTACATGCTGACTGTTGTTGAATTGTGATTGCTTAGATACTTAAAGTGTTTTGATAAGCATTTATTTTTTGTTATTTTCAATTTATAATTAATTAATTGATACATGTTTTTATTTATCTAATTATTATGCAGTTTTTAAATTTAAAGTTTACTTGATGATATTGATTTATATTTCTGTTTATATAGGAAAAATGTAAAATCAGTACATGAAAATTATATGGCCTATGCATAGCATGAGTGTCGATACTAGTTTCGACTAAAAAATAGGGTAGAACTTTTCATTTTTTATTCGTTCTCTATAATAAGAAATTCCAATTGAGTCAGAAAATAAAATTTTGTGGCAGATTAATTATGTTAGTGCTCGCCTTGATAGTCTGTCATTAAATGTGATATTTGTTTTGGAGTGAATAAGCAATTATGAAAATGAATTGTAGGGGAGGAATGGATCATCACTTTTTTTATCTTAAGAAACTCCAATTGAGTCAGAAGATAAATTTTTGTGGCATGTTAATTATGTTAGTACATGATTGCCTTGATAGTCTGTCATTAAATGTGATATTTGTTTTGGAGTGAATAAGCAATTATGAAAATGAATTGTGGGAGAGGAAGGAATCATCACTTTTTTTTTATCTTTATGTGTTCCACTTTACATGACACAAAATAATAGAATTTAACAACTATAAATTAATAAGTAGACTCCTCTTTTGAGACAATTTTTAGGCATTTTAGATTTAACTAATTATAAATAGGAACCAAATATGGTTTTTAATCCATGTACTGTGAGTAGAAAGAATGAAGTACATTTGTTTCTTGCTCCTTTAATCCGTCATTTATAATTCCTTTTTGAGTAAGCATGAGTTTTAAAAATTGATTAATTTTGTGAAGGAAAATGCATAGAAATAGTAAAATATGAATCCGCTTTTAGTTTTATAATAAAATACGAGCTTAATGATTTAATAGACTATGAGATCACCTATAATCCCTATACTATCAACTTCTTTGCTTTTATTTGGAATGAGTTAAACATCATTCAAATAGGGTTTAGGAATATAATTAAATTTTAGGGAAATAAAATTTTGATGATCTCCAACCATTTATACCAAATGCAAACCAATTTTACTGTATATATAATACTATCAAGTGTAAATATAATACTATCAAGTCCAGAGCCTTTGTCCTAGCGGCAAGGAGCTTAGACATTATTGCATGAGGTGCTGAGTTCGAGCTCTCTTGACATCAGTTGTAATTTCCACCTATCTATAGTATAGGAGTTTATTTAAAAAAAATAAATAAATATAATACTATCAAATAATAGTTTTTTACTCAAACTATTTACACTATACTCAATCTTATCCATTTACTTTTTATATTCACACAAAAAATTATTTAGGTTTATATTAGTGTAAACCCAAAATATTATTAGAACACCCAAAATGTGGAATAAGCTTTACAGTTCCACTAAATCTATTTTCCTGCTCTATTTTTTATTTTAAAGTACAATGGGAGATGATCTTAGTCTACAACATTTTACCAGATTGTATGACTAGCCCCCCTAATGAAGAGCCACACAGATACTCCCTCGTCTATTCAAATGTCTCATATTTAGTTATTTGGACATTATCAAATAAATACCTTATTTTACTTTTTTGTGTATTTAATACATGAACCTCACATTTTATTAACTTATTTATAAAATTAATAAATGTAGGGTCAACAATTCATTAATTTTTTACAATTCACTTTTCTTCATAAATTGAAATACTAATATTTTAAAATCTGCACCAAATATGGAACATCTATTGGAAATTGGAGGGAGTAATCATTTTTAAAAGGGATAACTGCCTTAAAAGTCACCCACTTTGCCTGAATTCCGGTTTTTCCCACGACCTATAAAATTGGCGTATAAAGTCACCAACTTTGTCGGGTCGCTGATATCTCCCAAATTGACCCGACCTTGTGTTTTTCGGCAACTGAGTGTCCTATGTGGCATGCCTGAATGTTAACGTGGATGGCATCGGAAAATCGTAAAACGACGTCGTTTCTAACACCTAAAACGACGTAGTTTTACGCTTTACACTCGACAATTAGGTTTAAATCAAACCTAAAATCGAACCCAAATTGGAACACTCAATTCATCGCTTCAATCTCGATTCCACCCACTGTCGATTTTCAGAACCAAAGCGCGATTCATCCTACAAATCTGCTGCAATCCCGATTTGCCTTCCATTTGTGGCGAATGATTCACCCGTAACAAGGTAAGATCCTAGCTTCATTTAGGGCTTCACATACCGTTTTCTGAGAATTCACATTTGAAATCCCAAATTTTGAATATGCGGCTGATTTTGTTGGTTTTAGGGTTCGATTTAGGGTTCGGGTTTAGCGTTCAATTCAGCGCTTGCTTGTAATCCCGATTTAGGGTGCCAATTTTGAATATGCGAATTTAGGGTTCCCGATTTGTGGTTGTATTGGGTGATTTCGAATGTGCAATTGGCAATTTGTATTTAGGGTTCATGAATGTGGTTTTGTATTCCCGAATTTTGAATTTGCAATTTAGAGTGGTGTTGGTTTTAAGGTTCCTGATTAATGTTTAATCCAGATTTAGGCTTCATGCATTTGGTTTGAATCTTCAACTGGGTTCATAGCTCAAGATGATTGTGGTTTTGGTTTAGGATGTCGACCTCTTCCCAGAATTCGAGCAGAATGACTTGGCCGAGGTTTGAGGCAGTTGTATGTGATCACGGCCTTGAAGCTGATGTGGTGACATCAAATACAGATGCCAATCCCGGACGACACTTCTATCGTTGTCAAGTCTGGAAGGAGGACGATTGCAAATTCTTTCGTTGAATTGATTCATCGTTGTCACCGAATCAAGAGTATTTCTTTAAAAAATTGAAGATGGATAGAGACAACGTGCAAAGAGCATTGAGAGATAGAGTTGGTAAGCAGGTTGCACTTGATGAGAGTGTCTGTTCCAAAACTGCTGAAGTTGAAGCACTCCAAGGTGTTGTCGCAGATTTGCAGCTCAAAACCGAAACTTGAAGGTTGTCATTTGCATTTTATGTATCGGCATTTGGATATTGTTGTAGCTTATCTAATAGAACTCTAATGTAATAGTCTATGCATGTTGAACTCCAATATAATACATTACGGAACCAAGAACATTGTAGTGATTTTCTTAACTTATCTATTCTATTCCTTTTCAGTACTTTTTTTAATCATGTTAAATCACTGAATATTGTTTTCTTAAATTATGCGCACAAAAGACATGATTCAAATTATAGTGGAATGGTGAAAGTATTCTATATTCAATTTTAAAATAACTAGTATACCTTAATTGGAAATTATTATTGTAATAAACCATGAAAAATACTTTAACTATGCATTTAGGCTCGGATTTGATTTCTGCCTTTATTTTTTCCTTAAATGAAATAGAAATCCATCACTTCCTTCCCAAAATCAAGTCTCATTTTGTTATTTTAACATATCAGTCCCGTACAACTTTTCCTACCTTTAATAAAACTTGCTAGTATACGTTTAACTAATTCATTCAACTCAAAACAAAATCGATAGTCACAATCCATCAATTTTTCTAGTCATGTCTGTTCCCATTTTTCAACAACCGTGATTAATTAATCAAAATGTGATTTTAGTTGTAACAGTAGTTAGTACGGCTATAAAGGAGCACCATGAATCTGTCTAACAATTGCAAAACTACAATCCCAAAAATGGAGTTGCCTAATACAGTAGTAAACTAAACTGGGGACCAACCAAACGCTTTTGCAGTAAAAAAGGCAAAGATATATTTACAGGTTCGGATTCGGCTTGTCTGGGAAGAAACCCGGCCACATCTCCATGTTGAGGAAACCTTACGCACAGCTTGTCGCCCGTCCGTCGCCTTTGCAGGTAAGCCTTTGGACTCGTCGTCGTCTTGGTCGTTGTCGCCTCACCGTCGCTGGTCGATTGGATGGTGTTCTCGCCTTCGTCGTCGCTCACTCCTCAATTTAGGTTAATTAGGTTAACAAAATTTGAGGGCGAATTGGGGATGGGGTTAGGTTTTTTCGTTTTTTAAATTTGAGTTGTTAAATTTATTTTGTAAATTTATTTTTTTATGTTATTGCAAGTCAATAATGATTGACCATGTCAGCAGCCACGATCCGCCACGTCAATTAAACACGACACGTCATCTCATTCATTCGCTGGAAAAACCATAATGGGAAATCGGCGACTAAATGCAAAGTTGATGACTTTATACGTCAATTTTATAGGTCGTGGGAAAAACCGGAATTCGGGCAAAGTTGGTGACTTTTAAGACAGTTATCCCTTTTTAAAATGGAAAGCACCCCACTCGACAGTCGACCACACCTATGCGATAAAGGCCCCACTCATTACAACTCCGTTTTTGCTTACAACTCATTTTTTCTAACTCCCTTCATCCCATAAAAATATACGCACTTTTTGTTTGTTCCATAAAAATATGAGCATTTTCATTTATAGAAAGTTTTTTCCAATTTATTATACCCTATACATCAAGTTACATATAATTTATACTACCATCAAAACATTAATAATAATGGGGTTCCACTATCCCATAACACTACTTTAACTACTTTCCTCATTCTTTCTTATTTTACCAATTTTGTCTTAATTTCTGTCGTATCATATATCCATATTTTTATGCGATGGATGAAGTACTTTTTAATTTATCTTGCTTTATTATTAATTTTATTTTATTTTCTGAACTTATTTATTTTATTCCTTTTCAGACTTTTTACTTTTTAATTTATCTTGCTTTATTATTAATTTTACTTTATTTTCTTAACTTATCTATTTTATTCCTTTTCAGTACTTTTTTAAATCATGTTAAATCACTGAATATTGTTTTCTTAAATTATGTGCACAAAAGACATGATTCAAATTATAGCACAAAGACATGATTCAAATTATAGTGGAATGGTGAAAGTATTCTATATTTAATTTTAAAATAACTAGTATACCTTAATTGGAAATTATTATTGTAATAAACCATGAAAAATACTTTAACTATGCATTTAGGCTCGGATTTGATTTCTGCCTTCATTTTTTCCTTAAAATGAAATAGAAATCCATCACTTCCTTCCCAAAATCAAGTCTCATTTTGTTATTTTAAGAGCACCCACAACCGTGCTCTTGCCAGCGAGCACAGTTATGGGCCCGACCCCACTTTTTCTGTCTGCTCTCTGACAAGAGCACAACACCCACAGCTGTGCTCTTCCGCAAGGACGAGCACAATTCAATTTAAAATTCAAATAAACAAAAACATTTCCATAAAATTAAAATTCATTAAAAAACCACAATAAATATTACAAATTACAAATAAAATAAAAAAGACATAATTAAAATCATAAAAATAAAAAAATTACATAATTAAAATACTAAAAATACCTAAAAATAAAAAAATTACATAATTAAACTCCTAAAAATTAAAAATTACATAATTAAAAGCTAAAAATACCCCGTGGACGACTACTCATCCGACGACACTACCCCCAATTGTCTTTGGAGGCCCAATATCATGGCCTCGTGCGATCGAAGTTGCGAGGGGGTCATAGTGGACCTATCGGCCATATTGAGTTGGGCCAAAAGCTGCCACAACGAGTTGGTGGGGGGTGGAGGTGGCGCATATGGAACGGGAGCGGGAACTGGAGCATCGGCGGTTGTAGCCGCGGCTCGACGGCGGTTGGCCGCCGCCTTCTTCCTTCCTTGCGGTCGGCGTTGGGAACCGCTCGGGCCAGCGTCGGGGCTACCCAAGTTAGCTCCGGCTAGTTGGCTAGCCACTTCTTCGGAGCCGGTGTCGGATAGGGATACCGACCATGACCGTTTGGAGGAGCCGCTAGAGGAGGATGTTACGCCTCCCATATACTTCGGGTGCGTCCGCGTCTCCTGCCGAACGTTGAGGTACTTGAACGACTTGCAGTTCATGGATTGGTAGGTGCTCACCGCGGTAGTGATGATGTCGACCTCGCTCCGGCCGCTCCCCGCATTCCGCTCTTCCTGGAGGAAATAGCCATTGAACTTGCCAATTTCATCGTTGGCTCGGTAGATGGCATTGCGCACAATACTCTCATTGCGGTCGATTGTTCCCGGCGGCCGATTTTCATTGTACCGGCGAGCGATGCGCCACCAAAAGTGATCGTCGGATTGGTTCGTGCCAACCACCGGATCTTCGGAGATTTCCAAGTACGCCGTGAACAATTTATCCATCTCCGCCGGAGTGTACGGTGTGCGGACACCGCAAGTAGGAGGAGTCGGAGTTTGGGAGGGGGCGGTCGGCCTAGGCTCCGGTGTCCACCCGTATCGCCCTTCGGGGGCACCTTGGTCGTCGATTGGGTATGGCCGGTAGCTACCCGGAACGCCCGAACTTTGGGTTTGAGGAGGGGCCGAATATTCCGTTTCCGGACTAGGAAACGGTTGTGAACCGAACCATTCGGGGTTCCAACCGTGGGAGGGCGGGGGGTCATCGCCTTGGCCGGACATTGTTATGTTGTAGGAGTGGAAGAAAGATTGAGAATGGATATGAGAGAATGGATATGAGAGAATGAAGATGAGAATGAGAATGAGAATGGAAATTAGAGAGTGTAGATGAGAATTGTGTAGTGTGGTGTGAATTTTTGGGTGTGAAAGTGGGGTATTTATAGATGAAAATGTGTATTTTTGGGGGAAAAAAATTTAAAAAAATTAAAAATTATGGAAAATGGTAAAAAATGGATATATTTTTTTTGGGAAGTGGAAAATTTTTTTTAATCGGTTTTTAAATTAAAAACTGATTTTTAATTAAAAAATCCATAGCCGTTGCCCAATCGCTTGCCGCCACGTCAGCTACTCGCTGGCACGGACGTGCTCGATGCATCGAGCACGTCCGTGCCAGCGGCGCGAGCGCAGCGGCGGTGAAGCTCGTCCTTACCTACGGCACGGACGGACGTCGTCCGTCCACCGTTGCAGATGCTCTAACATATCAGTCCCGTACAACTTTTCCTACCTTTAATAAAACTTGCTAGTATACGTTTAACTAATTCATTCAACTCAAAACAAAATCGATAGTCACAATCCATCAATTTTTCTAGTCATGTCTGTTCCCATTTTTCAACAACCGTGATTAATTAATCAAAATGTGATTTTAGTTGTAACAGTAGTTAGTACGGCTATAAAGGAGCACCATGAATCTGTCTAACAATTGCAAAACTACAATCCCAAAAATGGTGTTGCCTAATACAGTAGTAGATTCCAGCACCCAAGAGCTGCTAGAAGCTCAATCTCATGTGTGGAATCTGACATTCAGCTTCATCAATTCAATGTGCCTAAAATCAGCTCTTGAATTAGGCATACCCGATGCCATCCACAAACACAACAAGCCCATCACAATCTCTGAATTAGCCGACGCCCTCTCCATCCCCAAATCCAAATCCCACGCCCTCTTCCGCCTCATGCGAGTCCTCGTCCATTCCAAGGTCTTCGTCAAGGCGGAAGAGGATGCGTACGCGCTCACAGGGACTTCTCGTCTCCTTCTCGAGCCCCTGAGCTTCTCCCCTTTCGCACTGTCCATGGTCGATCCGATCGTGGTGGATCCGTTCCACCACGTGCCGGATTGGTTCAGGGACGAGTCGTCGTCCGTGAGCCCGTTCGTCCTCAAGAACGGGAAAACTCCATGGGAGCTCGCGGGGGAGGACGAGAAGTGGAACCGTATGTTTAATGATGGGATGGCTAGTGATGCGAGGCTCATGGGAGGCGTACTGGTTGAGAAATGTAAGCATGTTTTCCAAGGTTTGGAGACGGTGGTGGACGTGGCGGGTGGAACCGGGGCGGTTGCAAGAGCGGTCTCGGACGCAGTCCCCGGGTTGAAGTGTGTGGTGCTTGACCTGCCGCATGTGGTTGCTGGGCTTCAAGACTCTGAGAATCTCAGATTTGTTGGTGGAGATATGTTTCACTTCATTCCGCCTGCTGATGCAGTTATACTCAAGGTTTGTGTTCTTCCAAGTCTTGTTTGTAGATCTCTCTTACTCCCTCCGGTCCCTAGTAGATCTTCTATATTTTGTAAAAGAAAGTGAGTAAAATAGTTAGTGGAATGTGAGCCTATTTCAATTTTATGATAATTGTGAGTAAAAATGAGTTATTAGAACGTGTGGTTCACAAAATATGACATTTATTAGGATGTCTAGATAAAAAAAAATTACTCTCTCCGTCCAACAAAAGATGTCACACTTGTGGGACGACACGAGATTTTAGGAAGTTTTGTTTTGTGTGTTAAATGGAGAGAGAACTTTTTTTCGAAAATGGAAATGTGATATCTTTTGTGGGATAAATTAAAAAAGAAAGTGTGACACCTATTATGAGATGGGGAGAGTATGGAACATTTAAAGGGATAGGATGGACTATATTTTAAGTCTATAGATATTTTACTAATATTATCTGCGATCCCTATTATTTAAAATATCATAAAACATCCCTGGACGTTGATATAATATCGCTGGAGGATTTATGCACTTTGGACCAAAATACCCTCCATGCTACAAGAGTTATTTATGTCTTTTTCATGAGAGAGAATCGTCACTTTGATTTATTCATTTCCCTTCAAATATCTGTTGTGGCGAGCAATTGCTTGTCACATACTTTAAGCATTTCTCTTGGGAGAATATAGTAAAAAAAGGAATGAACCAAGTGCAATTGAAATTACCATTCTCACCCTCATTGAAAGATATAATAAATACTCTCTTTGTCCCGACTAAGATGACATATTTCTTAGTCGGCATGGGATTTTAGGAGTTATTTGTTATTGTGGTTAATTGGAGAGAGAAAGAGTGTGTAGAAGTATTAAATAGAGAGAGAAAGAGGGGTGGATATTTAATTGGAAAGAGAAAAAAAGTAGGTGTGTGTATTAATTAGAGAGAGAAAGTTACTAAAAATAGAAATGTGTCATCTTAATTGAGACAAACTAAAAAGGAAAATGTGTCATCTTAAGTGGAACGGATGGAGTGACTCTTATAGTCTGATATTTTGGTAAGAAAAAAAGGTTATAACAAGTGTAAAACTTATTCCATCGATAATATATTTATCTCTATAGACATCTGTTGATAATTTTAAAGAATAGATACCGCGTATGAAATTAGTGCAATGTTGGTGGACTAAAAACGTAGTTCTCTATTAGAATATTATTAGTATTAAAATTTAAGGATTATTATGAAAATTGTATGCAACATTTTAGCATGTTATATACTACATTACACATGCCACGTACACATGACATGTTTAGTACTATATTTTAAATTGGTCATCCAAGTCACCATAACTGTATTGACAAATTCTAATCTGTTTATTATAGTGGATACTTCACGATTGGAGTGACGAAGATTGTATTAAAATTCTGAAAAATTGCAAAGAAGCAATAATTTCAAGCAAAGAAAATGGTGGAAAAGTGATTATTGTGGATATGGTTGTGGATTTAGAGAAACAAGAAGAAAAGGCCATTGAAACTCAACTATATTTTGATATGCTGATGATGGTGGGGCTTGCTGGAAAAGAGAGAACTGAGAAAGAGTGGGCTAAGCTCTTTTATGATTCTGGCTTTCAAAATTATAAGATCACTCCTATTTTAGGATTGAGGTCTGTCATTGAACTATTTCCCTAATGCTTCTTGGTTTTCAAAATTGCAAGATTTCTCCTATTTTAGGATTAAATTCTGTAATTGATGTGTACTTTCGTAATGGTTGTTTATGTCAAATTAAATTTATTTTGGTATATACTACTCCACCGTCTCTCATTATGTATCAATTTTCCATTGTGTTCGGTCCCTTATTAATATTCTCACATTCCACTAACTCATTCTTACTTATATTTTATTACTCAATAATACTACTATATAAAAATAAGACCTCTATTCCACAAACTTTTTCAACCCACTTGTTTTTTTACATTTTTTAAACTTGTATAGGATTAAAGTGAGACACTTATTAGAAGACGTAGGGAGAATTTCATACTGCTCGTATTACGGGGATGTTCTATGGAATTTTTAATGTGGAAAAATCGACTAATGATGTGTCTCAAAAGTCTCATTAAAAATGAAACATTTAATTTTCCGTATGAAATTTTATATAGTGTTGTTTTGTGAGTTAAGAGAGAATAAAGTAAGAGAGATGAAAATATAGAAATAATGTTGTTTTCAGTTTAAGAAATATTTTATTTTTAATGAGATAATCCAAAAAAATATTTTTAATGGGACTGACGAAGTAAGTCTTTTATGAGAGAGTTGCCATGACAAGCGAAGCGAGTGGTGTATAGTGTACTCCATCTGTTCCATGTTAATAGAGTCATTTTTCTATTTCGGGAAGTTTCAAGTTAATTGAGTCATTTCTATTTTTGGTAAAAAGTAATTCTCCATCTTACTTTATTCTCTCTTCATCATTCTTACTTTATTCTCTCTTACCTTTTCACCATCCATTTAACACATTATTCTTAAACTCCGTGCCAATGTGCAATTTTAATCCGAATTTATTTATCATTTTAAATAGTTCAATACTAAAAAAATAATAATCCAACATAAAAAATATAACAAATAATACCTTAAAATTCAAATAAATACACAAAAAATACAAACCAACAATACAATAATATTCATATATGGATAAGACTGATGCCAAGTGAAGTAGGTCGGACTAGTTTATGTTAGCAATTTTTTTATAAAAAAATAGGAGTTCTAAACTTTAGCAATTTATTTTAAAATTGAATTCCATTTTTCCTTTTTTTGGCTAAACAAATATTCAATGGATTTCCAATACTAATTGATCTTGTTGTGACTTTTTGGTTTATAACGGAATAGTTAATAAATTATTCACAAACAGGTTAATATCATATGTTAAATAAATTATTACATAAATTTGTTATAAAGTTAAATTTCTATCATATGAAATGATATTGTATTTGTATAAGTTCTTTTGGAAATTAAAAACAAACTTATGATGTCTTACTCATTGTAGTTAGTTCATAAAAAATGGATTGGGGAAATAATTGTAGATTCAAAGTATCACGGTTTAAAAAATTTAAATACTTCAGAAAACAGAGCTTGCAAATCTAACACTGTTTAAATCTAAAAATACTCAATGTTTCAAATTATTTTACTTTAATTCAAAATTAATTTAATTAAATTAGATTTATTAGTATATTAAATTATAAAAAATAAAATTGAATTATAATCCGGTTCTCGGTGAGGAACAGGGCTGGAACCGATTTTATTTAAAAAGTTAGAACCGGAACCAGTTCCTTAATTAACCGGTCGGTTTTGATTTTGGTTCCGGTTAATCGAGAACTGGAGAACCGTTTAAGCACCCCTACTCCCTCCATCCAAGGTGATTGAAGTGTTTTTTTTTTTGTACTGGATTTGAGAAATTAATATATTAAAGGTTAAAGTGGAGAGAATAAAGTAAAAGAGAGAATAAAGTACGAGAGATGAAGAGAGACTAAAGTAAAAGAGAAAATACAAAAAAAATAACTCAACTACCTTGGGAAAACCTAGAAAGAAATACGGGGTATGATACAATCTTAGGATGGAGAAAGTACATTTCATAATATTATAATTAATTTAAAGCTTCACGTACAAAATTTGATTAATTAATATTATTATATTATTGGATTACATTGACAATTATCACACTTAAAAATATATGCATAGCATTTTCATTTCGGTGACAAATAAAAGAGGAAGACCTATCATTATTAAATGATGAGATTTAATTCCATGAATCAAATATAATAGTATATATTTAATTTTAAGATATAATTTTTTAAACAACCATCGTAGTGTATATTCATGCATGTTGTACAGATTCGTTAGAGATGGTTCTAGGAGATTAATTAGCATTAGTTGATCAATTTTGACCAGATCTAACAACTTTGGGAATATTTAGGATTGTGTGATCACCATGTGGTCGATCATTATTATGATTGTCCACTTAGACAAGGAGCCAAATTTGAACAAACATGTTGATTTATTTAAACTGAATTATGTTGATTTCTGACAGACAAATAAAACAAAATATGCAGCTGTACATAAATAACAAATGTTATCATACTATTGTTTTACAAAACAGCATACGCCAATTTTATACTTCCAAACACAACCAGCCATAATTTCTTAAACGATCGACAAATCTTTGACATTTTTATTTATGTTGCATTGATTAGACGAATAAGAAAATATTGAGTCATTTCCTTTTTTTTTAATTAAAAACAAAACATATAATCTCACATACTTTATTATTTCTTTTACTTTACTCTCTCATTTTTCTTTTACTTTATTCTCTCTTCTACTTTATTTAACTCACTAAACACAACTTTCTTAAATATCGTGCCGAAAAAAAACACCTCAAGTAACGTGAATCGCACCATTAGTCCTAACATTTATAGTTGTTGCACCATTAGTTCTTAAAGTTAGGCTTAGAGTAACAAATTAGTTCAATGATAATGAAATAATATTTTTAAATGTCAGTGTTTTGAAGAAAATAATTACTGTATCATTGAAATTAATGTGAAATATTTTATATTTGTGTATTATTGATTCAAATTTTATTGCATAAATAACTTCACTTTTCCATAATTTTTGTTGTTTCTCAATGAATTCCCTACACGATTTAATTAGTATATTGTTACCACGAGGTGTGATCAATTGTTAACTTTATTAAGTTGCTAACTTTGCTAACTCATCAACGCAGTATGTTAAAAATGTCAACACGATGACATTAAACTGTCAACACATAATTTTGTTGACATTATGTGTTGACATTTTAATGTCATCGTGTTGGCATTTTTAATATACCGCGTTGATGAGTTAACAAAGTAGCAACATAAAAAGTGTTAGTATGCCTTGAATTTGTTTCCTAATTGGGATAGGATTATGCTTCCTAATTGGGATAGGATTATGTTTCCGAATCAGGATAGGATCTCATGTATGGCTATTTATATGTGAGTAGAGCACGTAAATTCTGTGTCTTGATGAGGAGTGGACAACCTTAGACGAAAAGGCCCACTCGACCATCATGTTGTGCCTGTCTGACGATGTTATCGTCGAAGTTGCTGATCAGGAGACTGCTGCTGCCCTTTGGACGAAGTTGGAGAATCTATATATGACGAAGTCTCTAACCAACAAGTTATTCCTGAAGCAACGTTTGTTTCGATTACGCATGGAAGAAGGTATGTCCCTTCGGGATCATCTGGAAAATTTGAACAAAATTTTGTTGGATTTGCGTAATGTTGATGTCATGAGCTGTTAGTTGCCCGTGGATGGCAAATTTGAGGCAAGGATGAAGAAGTTTGTTTGTTTGGTATTATGATGATGCATTTGGAATGAGGATTCAAGTCAAGGTGGAGATTTGTTAGTATGCCTTGAATTTGTTTCCTAATTGGGATATGATTATGTTTCCTAATTGGGATAGGATTATGTTTCCGAATTAGGATAGGTCTCATGTGTGCCTATTTATATGTGAGTAGAGCACATAATTCTGTGTGATCGTGATCTTAGATCTGAAATCTGTAACTGCAGTCATAATACAATTTGTTCTCCGTTCTTGCCCGTGGATGTAGCCAATTGGCGAACCACGTAAATTCTGTGTCTCCTTATGTTCTTTCGTTTGTCGATTACACAATTACTCTATTCTGTCACAAAAAAAAGTTAGCAATATAACGCACCCCTTGTTACCACTAGCTAAAAATAGAGGGATATGAAAAGTTTTATTCTGTGCAAATAATGACAAAACTGTAATCATGTATGAAGTATTAGGAAATCAAGCTGCTGACAGAAATATGACAGAATTCATATGTCACCGAATTTAGGGATTGTCAAAAATGGCTAAAAAGTGATTTGGGCATTTTCGTCTGAAAAGTGGCTAAAAAGTGTTTAGGGTTTAGTATTATATAAAATGTTTAGGCTAAAAGCCACATTCATGATTATATAAAACATTAGGGTTATCTGAGAATATTTTTTTTGGTTAGGGATCTGTGGTGCAGCAACACTAAAGATTAGGGATTAATAACACAGTTCACTCTAGATTATAAATGTTGAAGACGCCTACAAATGATGTGGTCAACATTGAACTCATTGAAGAACACTGCAACTCCAAAAGTGGTGTTGCCTAATGAAGTAGAGTCCACCACCCAAGAGCTGCTAGAAGCTCAATCTCATGTTTGGAATCTAACATTTAGCTTCATGAATTCCATGTGCCTAAAATCAGCTCTTCAATTAGGCATACCCAATGCCATCCACAAACACAAATAACAATTTCCTAATTAAAGAATCAGCCAAATTTGAACAAGCTTGTTAATTTATTTAAATTGAATTATGTTGATTTCTGACAGAAATAAAACAAAATATGAGCAGATGCCAATTTCATATTCCAATGACAACCTAGCCATAATTTCTTAAAAGTTACGCATATCTTTATTGACATATTTTATGTTGCATTTATTAGACGAATAAAACACATAATCAAGTTGTAAACAAACAAAACCTTACAACTTGTTTCCACGAAAGAATCATTCTATTTTTATAATCAATACCATCTATAAAATTAGAATATGTAGGACGGTACGAAAATTAATGCACTATTGGTAAAAGAGATTAAAAAAGAAAATAATCAGTAATGTTAGTGGAGAACGTGGCTCACGTTATTAAAGAGAAGGAACCTACCAAAAATAGAAGGAGAAATTTTTATGGGACACCCTAAAATGGAAAATATCCTTATTTTTATGGATATTAATTCTTAAAATCACAAACTTTATCTAATTCTAATATTTTTTACAAATTTTATAACTAATCTAAAAAATATAGTAAATTTTATACTTTATGTATTGTTTCTTAATCCAACCCATATAATACATTTTGGGCAAAAATTTATTCTACGTAGACAACCATGAAACGTTCATCATATTTTAAACTACATAGAATAAAAGTCACGTACATTAGTCGGATACAATGATTGACCCACGGTGAAAAATAACACATGAAATATAAAGTTTGTGATATTTTAGACTAATATCCCAATTTTTGTTTACATACAACCGAAATCAAATGAATTACTACTACCTTCGTCCACCATTTATAAAACTATTTTGACTTGGAACGGATTTGAAGAAATTGGTTGACTTGAGAGAAAAAAAGTGAATGAAAAGAGTTAGTGAAGTATGAGTCTCATAATTTATAGTAGTATTAGTTTTATACTATCGTCGTCCCACAATAGGAGTCATATTTGTGTGGACATGAGTTTTAAGAAAGAAAATTGGGTTGAATAAGTTAGGGGACTATGAGTCTCACTTATATATATTAGTTTTTATAATAAAATGTGAGTGAAATAAATTGATGGATGTAATGCCTACTTACTATATATGATAAAAGTGAAATGTGACTTTTATTGTGGGACAGACCGAAATGGTAAAATGTGACTCTTATTGTGGGTAGTAGTAATAGATTGTGAGTGAAAAAAGTTAGTGAATCTGGGTTCGCATACTAAAAGTGGAAAAAATAAATAATTTATTTAAATTGTGGACAACCCAAAATGGTAACATGGTTCTTTAAATCGCAGACGTATGGAGTACTTCTCACGTTCACAAAAAATAGACCCATGGATGAACATCACGAGTTTTAAGAATTGTTAGAGTATGAGAGAAAAAGAATAAATGGATAAAGTTTGAAAGAGAGAAGAAAAGTAGGTAACATATGAAAGAAAGGAGAAAAAGTGCATAAAGCATTGCAAATAAATTTTCCATTTTTAGAATGAGACTATTGTTCATTAACACTCCAAATAAAAAAAATACTACTATTTCTTGTGGACGTAGAAACTAGATAGAAATAACTCTCTCCGTCCACCATTTAAAGAGTCATTTTGACTCGACACGGGTTTTAAGAAATTATTTGACTTTGTGAAAAAAGTAAAGAGAGAAAGTGAGTGAATGTGGGACCCATTTAACATATTAGTTTTATATTGGATTGTGAGTGTAAGAAGTTGGTGGGATGTGGGATCCGCATACTAAAAGTGAAATAAAGTAAATGGTTCTATAAATCGTGGATAAATCAAAATGATGAAATGGTTCTTTAAATCGTGGACGAAGATTATTATACTAGATTATACTCCTTGAAAGCAATAAATTATTACTCCTACTAGTGTATTAAAGCACCTATATATTAATGATGTGGTCAACATTGAACTCATTGAAGAACACTACAATCCCAAAAATGGTGTTGCCTAATACAGTAGTAGATTCCAGCACCCAAGAGCTGCTAGAAGCTCAATCTCATGTGTGGAATCTAACATTCAGCTTCATAAATTCAATGTGCCTAAAATCAGCTCTTGAATTAGGCATACCCGATGCCATCCACAAACACAACAAGCCCATCACAATCTCCGAATTAGCCGACGCCCTCTCCATCCCCAAATCCAAATCCCACGCCCTCTTCCGCCTCATGCGAGTCCTCGTCCATTCCAAGGTCTTCGCCAAGGCGGAAGAGGACGCGTACGCGCTCACAGGGACTTCTCGTCTCCTTCTTCGAGACGAGCCCATGAGCTTCACCCCTTTCATACTCACCACGACCGATCCGATCGCGGTGGGCACGTACGATAGTATGACCGAATGGTTCCGGGACGAGTGCCCGACCCCGTTCGTGACGAAATACGGGAGAAACGTTTGGGAGTTTGGAGCGCATGAGGCCAGGTGGAACCAGCTATTTAACAAGGGAATGACTACTGATTCGGAGCTTATTGGAAAGATACTCGCGAGAGAATGCAAACATGTTTTTGAAGGTTTGGAGACTGTGGTGGATGTTGCCGGGGGCCGCGGCGCCCTGGCGAAGGCAGTGGCGGCCGCGTTTCCCGGCATGAAATTGGTTGTGCTTGATCTTCCACAAGTGGTTGATGGGCTTCAAGGATTTGAGAATGTGAGCTTTGTGAGTGGAGATATGTTCAAGTATGTTCCTCCTGCTGACGCTGTTATACTCAAGGTATGAATCAAATCAACCAACTCTATTTATTTCAGGTCAATGCTACATGGGTTAGCAGATTAATAGGGTACGGGCTAATCAAGTTGTGATTTATCGAGTTAGAAACTTTCTACCCTAATCTTACACGTCCGGGGTTTGAGCTAATTGAACGGCTAACAATAACATTAACATATGATGAATCCAATACAGAACAATGAAAATTATTCATATATGGTGGTGTTCGGTTTCCTAAATAAAATAATATCAAGATATAATATAGGATTGAGTTGTGAGATTATTTTAGTCATATGGGGTTTGCTTTGACTAGTTATCTCATGATTTTCCATCTAGGATTGAGTTGTGGGATTGAATCTCATGTGCCAAACACACTACATATTTAATCATATGATACAATCTTGCAAACCGAACACCCCCTATATATATTAGTGATTAATCTAGCGCATATGTGGGAAATTATTTTTTTGTATGTTTATTTATATTAAACTTCCTCCGTCCGAATGTAATTGGGGTATTTCTTTTGTTCATAAGATTTAAGAAATGATGTGTTAAAGGTTAACGTAGAGAGAGAAAAGTAAGAGAGAGAATAAAGTGAGAGAGATGAAGAGGAGTAAAGTATGATAGGGAATGGAGTTATTGCCAAAAAGGAAATGACTTAACTATCTTGTGACAACCCAAAAATAAATACAGTTCAACTACCTTGGGACGAGGGAGTAAAAATTATTAACCAAGTGTCGAATTAGTTATCAAACAAGAAGGAAGAATAGACAATAGTTACACCTAGGTCCAATCCACCAGGCCAACCTATTAGAACCTGTGCAAGTCGAGTTATAGGCTAATCGGGCTAGAAATTTTCCAATCTCAAACCCTTAAATTTAGCGGGCCTTTTAGGCTAACCCAGATTTCAGGCTGCACTGACATCTCTATTTGTTTTGTCTTTTGTTCAAATATTACAGTGGATACTTCACGACTGGAGTGATGAAGATTGTCTAAGAATTTTGGAGAATTGCAAAGAAGCAACCGCTGCAGGTAGTGGCAAAGTGATTATTTTGGATATGGTTGTGGATTGTGAGAAGCAAGAACACAAGGCCATTGAAACTCAATTGTTTTTTGATATGGTGATGATGGTTGGGCTTGGAGGAAAAGAGAGAACTGAGAAAGAGTGGGCTAACCTATTTTCTATGGCTGGCTTCCAAAATTATAAGATCACTCCCCTTTTAGGATTAAGGTCTGTAATCGAGGTGTTTCCTCGATGATTTGTTAGTACCAAATAATATTTCATTTTGGTATATTGTACTGCATGTTGGCATATTTGATTTGTCATGTATTTCCTCCTATTAATAAGATTGCCATCACTTTTTATGGGCATGTCTCACTTTATATTTCACTTTTTGTTGTTTCATATAAAATACTCTAAAGGACTTATAGAATGATAAAAGATAATGAATAAAAAAATTAAGTGAAATATGGGTATTTTTTTTATAGTACTTATAGAACTAAAAATGAAGACTTAGTAACAACAGCGGAACTGAAATTTACTCGTGGGATCGAACACAGTGAAAAATATTCATATGATGTTTTGATATGATGTCATCCACTTTGTCGGCTTCCTCAACTATCATATATCGTCTCTGTCATCCACACTAGAGTAATCAATTATATTGTTGAGAATATCATTGTCGTTACAAACTTTTCTTTTTCGGCTAAAATGCGATGACGAAATATGTGACTTGAGAAATGCAATTTGCCTCAAACAAATATGTTTCAATTTGAAATTTTAAGATAAAAATTAAAAATCCCATGAAATGCGCGGATTGAGTAATATATTATTTTGTCTTCTATCATGTCAGTGCATGTTGCTCATAACGTGGTCATGCTGTATACATTTATTATTCTGGGATTATAGGTAAATTTGGCTATATAAATTAATGGAGGCCATTTTAATTTTGACACCTTTATGATTAGATATGCCCACAAACCTAACCACGAAAAAACCTAACTATGAACTTATCATATATAGGCCATTAATTATTTGTCACTAGACTTACTACCCATCCCAAAAAGAATGTCTAATTTGCTACTTTTGATATTCAGAATTTAAATATCACTTACTGTTCCTTTTTTTTTGACCCCTCACTTCATCAGAATCAATACTCATATTCTATATTAAAATATATATCTCTATATATCTATACATGGTTATACTAAAATAACGACCATAATTAAATGACAACGTACTAGTGAGAACTCTTAGATTTAAAAGCAGATTCAACCTTAGTGTGTCGCGTGGTAGGCTTGCTTGCCTATATCGCAGATTGTTTGATTGTCTCTGATTTCGTATCATATATACCGAGTTGCTTGTATAAGTTGTCATTTTAACTATGATATCACCATAGTGCTCTGATTTCGTATTGCAGATTGTTTTGAACCATATGTTGATTCTTTACCTATGTATCACAGACTCTTGAACAATGGGCAGCACTTGTCGCCCGACAGGGGCTCTCCGGTCACCATATTCACCAGGCTGAGGAGCTCAGCGCAGGTGCCGAGCATAAGCATGTAGCCAAGAATATTATTTTGCATCGTCCCGGAAAGGAAATTGACTGCGGCCGCGATTGATTGCTTTTTTGGTATAGACTGAGAAATTAGTCGTTAAGATCAACTGCATATTAATTTTGTAAGAAATCACTTATAGCAAATTCTATTTGTTTTTCGCCGCTTTGGGTTGTGGGGCTGACTTAAGACAGATGATATGTGCTCATAAAAATTCTGTAATTTCATTCTAACATGACAGGGTAAGTATTAATTTATGATTCAAAGTAAAATGAAATAATTTGATTGGTCTGATATGCCTTGCAATTTCTGTCGAGCAGGTCGAGAAGGCATAAATTAGGCATAAGTACCACCAAAATTGAATTCCTAAAACATAGACTATAATCAAAATAGAATGCTACCATATGTCCGAAAAAAATAGACAATATTGTAAATGACACAAATTTTATTACGTAATTGATAAAGTAAAAGAAATAAAAAAATATGATAAAAGTAGTATTACTGGATTATGAAGTCCACATTGAGAATTATATGTAAGGTTAATATTTGTTTAAAAGTTTTCATATTTAGAATTGGTCTAATTTTGATGGATGACCCAAAATATTAAAAGTAGTCTTTTTTTTTTTGGACGGATGGTGTAGTACTTTTTTCCACTTTCTTCCCCTCAAAATCCTTAGTTCTTCTACAACTCCTGTGCAGAATACTAGTAATCTCTCCGTCCCCAAAGTGTATGAACTTTTTTTTTTCGTCCTTCCCTGAAAAAAGTATGAACTTTCTTATTTTGGAAAATTCAAACAACATATTAATCATACACATCATTTTATTTACAACTTATACCATTACTATTAACAACTTATATCATTACAATAATGTGGACCCCACTCTCCACTAACATTATTTCCACTATCTTTTCTCTCTCTCTCTTTTATTTTTCCCCTTATTTAATAAAATCTGTGCCGAACCTATTATTCATACTCTTTGAGGATATTATTCATACTCTTTGAGGATGGAGGGAGTATAAATTTTCAACGTGCAACACCTGATCTCAAGAGAGTGATAATTAATGATAAATTAGTTCCTAATACTAAAACATTATATTGACTTTATTTATTTTGTTTTAAACATTTATTCTAGTACTTAAATTATTATCGATGTCATTAATTCAATTTACTAAATAATCATAGCTCAATATGCTCATTTCTACAACTTCAAATAAAATAAATTAACTATTTTTAATTTTTTTAATAATAATAATGTCAATAACATTTTTTAAAATATTAAAATTAAATTAAATATATAAAACAAACAAATAACATTAATCGTGGAAGCATGACGTGTTAACTAAACATACATCACAAATACTTGGGTACATATGCAGACGGTGGCAAGCAATCAATACTATGAGAAAATATGGTTTCTTTCGCATTTTGAGACAAGTTGTGGAAGCATGAATGTTAATTGTGGAATTGAAAATAGAATTGGAGGCATGGCGTATTGTTTAGATAATTCTTTTTTATTTGGTTAAGCTATTTGATGTAGATAAGTGACGTATATATATATTTTTGGCTATCACATAGATATTTCGATTGTGAAAAACTGAAAATCTTTTAGCGAAACATTTATTTCCAAAAATTAAATAATAAGTATTAAATGATACTAGTAATTAGTAATTACCTTAACATTCAGAAATATTTTTGAGTTAAGCCCACAAATAACATTATTACAAAATCAAGTTTTTAAATTATTCTGGTTAGCCTTTTGAATGATTTCTTTACTTTTTTATTGATTGATAATTTGATATGTGTCTTAATATATTATTTCTCCAAATAATACTAGAATTTATCGCATGGAGATAACGAACTAAATTAATATGAAGACAATAACTTTATTCAGTAATGACATGCTCTCTATTTATTAAACTTTTTTTGAATTATATCATAAAATGAATTTCTAGCATCAAAATGTGTATGCAACTCATATGAATTATTTCATGCAACTTCTACATGAATGGTAAGGAAGACAACATTTACTTTGTTTTTATTTGGTTAGAAAAGTAAGGATGGCGACTGACTCATGCAACATAAAAACTCTTTCATCGGTCCTATTTCAATTTGTATATATTGAAATACCATTTTTCATCCAAGTTCAAATCCACATGAAAACCGAGTAAACCATGAAATTAGCGTGTACTATTTATTAACTTATTAGGTGAGAAGAAGGCATCATAATAGTCATTCAAAAATATTCAATGCGTGTGTACCTTCAACTTATATATTAACTCTTATAGTCAGCAAATGGCATTCCAAAATGGAGAAGCGTCCACAGATGAACTTCTTCTAGCTCAAGCTCAAGCTCATGTTTGGAACCACATGCTCGATGTCCCTAAAATGCGCGATTCAATTGGGTATACCCGACGCGATCCACAAGCACGGTGAGCCTATAACGCTTTCCCGATTGGTCGAATCTGTTAATGCTGATGTCAGCAAATCCCAATGTATCCGCTGCTTGATGCGGGTGTTAGTCCAATCCGAGTTCTTCACCGAAGACGCCACTCAAGAGGAGGTGCGGTACTGCCTGACGTCATCCTCGCGCCTCCTCTTAAAAGAGGCACCTCTCGCGCTGCTCATGTTGGACCCCGTCTTGACAGATTCATGGCACCATATCAGTGAATGGCTCACCAGCAAGAGCCACCTCACGCAGTTTGGCCGGTGCATGGGTCGATGTTCTGGGAGCATGTGGCACATGGGCCGGGCATGGGTACTTTGTTCGATGAAGCTATGCGTAGTGACTCAAGGCTCGTGGCCAGTGTACTTGTTCGGGACTACAAGCATGTGTTTGAGGGAATCAAGTCACTGGTTGACATCGGGGGTGGTTCTGGGACTATGGCTAAGGCCATCATTGAGGCGGTTCCCAGCATCAAATGCATTGTTCTCGACCTCCCACATGTGGCCGGCTTGGAAGGCACGAGCAAACTGAGCTATGTGGGGGGGAGACATGTTCGAAGCTATCCCTCCAGCCGATGCTGTTCTTCTCAAGGTATGAATTAAGTTCTTATCTCACTGTCGTTTCATTAACAAAACAATCCCGTCATTCGCAAACAATACTAACGAGCAACAATAAAAGCAGTGGATAATGCACGACTGGGACAACGAAAACTGTCTCAAAATCCTGAAGAGATGCAAAGACATTGTGAAGAGCAACGGCAGCACGGGAGCAAAGGTGATAATCATTGACACAGTCCTGGACGTCAACAGAGAAGATGACAAAGTTGTCAATGATCAACTCTACTTCGACATGACGATGATGGCTTAGTTCAATGGGAAAGAAAGAAGTGAGAAAGAATGGGCAAAGCTTTTCGCAATGCTGGCTTCACTAGCTATAAAATTACTCATGCATTTGGTGTTAGGTCTCTGATTGAGGTTTATCCTTGAATATTTGGTATAGGTCTATTGTCTATTTGCACATATACGCGTGTGGACGTCTGAATGTCTGATCGAAGCCAAACTCTATCAAGATGTATTTCACCAAGCATAGCATAATTATAAAAACAATGAAGTATATTTACCATGTAAGATTGATCTTCATGCCCAAAACTCAAGAACAATTGCGACGTACAAGATCAACTGTAACCCATAGCAGGTAAACTGAAGGCAAATCATAATAGAAATATATAGCAAAGGCCAATGAAATTTCATTTAGCATCATCACCAAACAAAACTTTGTAAAATCGTTTCCTTTCTTCCGCATCAAGGATGCCACCAAAATTACCTTCTTGATTGTTTAGCTGAGAGATTTTTTCATCATCATCTCTACTCCTTCCGATAGGCCTAACTTTTGCAACACCTTTTTTCTTTTTCTTTTCTAAGTTCATTAAGTAGTGCCTTCGGTTGTACTCGTGCAGGCCTTCCTGCATAAGCTCCCCAAACTTATTCTTCACGACAACGAGCGGATCCTTCTCTATCAATTCCGAACCATTGTATGCTTCCCTAAGAAGAACAGTGTAAATCTTGTATTTGTTCGAGACATAGAAAATACCAGGATGCTTAAGCAACAGAACATTCAATTTCTCAGGAAAGCCAAACTCTCTCTTAAAATGGCCTAATTTGGAGATGGAGAGTTTCTTCCACAAAGTCATCGATAGCAATTCGTGCACCAAAGCCACATTTCGTTTATCCATTTCAACTGATCCCTCTGACAAAACGCTCGAGTCTGCATAAGGTGAAATATAGGGAGTCGAGTTGAACTCTAGAAACCTCTCCCATGACTTCACCCATGTAGCTGGCAACAAACACGAAAAGGATGGCTCCGAACCCTTCTTCTTAGCTAATTTCTCAACAGCAGAAACTGCACAATCAGGATTCCAGGATATAAGCTCGATATCCATTGAACTCCGTTTCCCAGTATAGTTCACAACCCGAAACATGTCAGTGTGCTTCGGGACAATCCTTAGCAAATAATCATCAGGAAATCCAAAATTCCTTTTCAACTCATTGACCTTTGAAACGTTTAGCCTTTGGTTTCTGCTCATCATCAACAACTTTGCTAGCCGCTCAACAAATACAAGCTCCTGCGAATCCTTAATTGATTCTTCCTCCTCAACCAGAAACATCATACGCTTTGTCAATCGACAAAAGTACTCGTAGTTCTCACGATATACCTCAAAGCAGCAAGGATACTTCTTAAGCCAGTTAGCTGCCTTCCCCTGAAGGTCGAGGCTCTTGAACTTCTTCTGAATGTGATTGATAGACGTGACTTGATCAGGGCATCTGAGGATTATGTTCTTGATCTGATTATTCACCATCCATCTATGGTTTCGTGATAGGGCTGATTCAAGATCGGGATCTTTCTTCATTGACCAAAGGGAAAATCGTCTTTGTAAGTTGGGATGATAAGGTGGTGCGTATAAACAAAAACTCCACCATTTTAATCTTCTGTGGTATTCAAAAATCACCATCTTGCAGCATTTCCTGAAAATTGAAATTATTAGCATTAGAAATAACCAAAGGCTAAGAAGTTACAACAATATTTTTTTTCTTTTTGAGTAACTGTAGCAGCTAAATAAACTGTCTTTAAATAAATTTAGGATTGCAAATACATTGACATAAGTATCAGCTAACAAAATGCATTAAAGAAGATTTTCAACAGCTCCAAATTCCAAATTGGCAAAGAGAAGCTCCAGTTCAACAAATAATGCCAAAAAATGTGCCAAATTCAATCTAATACAATCACCACTCGATTAATTAAAACTATTTAAGTGGCGTCACATTTTGGTGCACTCTACTAAAAATTATCAAAAACCTGCCAATTTACCATGTAACTTCAATATAATTGGGCAAAAAGCCTGTAAAGTATAGCTATATCTCGGCCATCCCAAAAATACAAACCCCAAGATTTACTCTTTCTTTAAACTTCATACACATTCATATAATGAAATTCATTTCCAAGCTACATTGAAAAGATAAAACATAGTATTTCTCAATCTTAATCTTTAACACATCATTTTGTTACTATCCAACACGTAAAACTATTTTACCTTATCCTTTTAACAATTCTCAGTCTGTATACGCAATAACAAACAACACAAAACTGCATTAACAACGCAGCCCCAAACTTTATTTTATCCAAGTTTGAACGAGAAACTATCTTTCTTTGCGCTTATAATCCACAACATACTAACTTGAGCTTAAATCATGACCATGTTTTCAATAGTTAAAATATAACTTTGAGATAGTATAAAAACGAATCAAACAATTTTTCAAAAGCAATTTAATCAAGCATCTCAAACTTTATGTAAAAAACATTAAATTAACACATCATCCCCAATAATCAGATTTTGGTATCAAATTCCAATCTTTAACCATATATATAACCTCAATTGCATAGTTCCGAACTCAGTTTACACCAACTCACCGAAAAATATAAAATCCTCAGATTCTAAGAACCCTAAATCTAGTTACCAACACAATCCACACTGAAAATCCATTTTCACGCCTTAAGTACAAAGTTGTGGTTCAATTATCAGCAACCTAGAATGAATTCTTATCAATTCTTCACAATAACTAGCTCCAGGAGAGTAAAAACAAGATTCTAACCTTAATTTTTGACAAAATCCGAAATGGATATCTGAGCTTGAAACCCAAAATCTGAAACTGGAAGCATGCTGAGGGAATTTGGGGGTGTCACGGAGAAGTCGCCAGTGAGCTCGGGCAAAGGATGAAGCGGCGGAAGTAAAGGGGAGAAGAGAAACTGGCGTGAGACAGGGTGAGGAGATAGATAAGTTACTGTAAAATTTTACAGGGGTAAAACAGGGAAATCAGTCAAAACAAACATAAGGCCCGGCTCTCGAAAGGATCGGCTCCCAAACATTTATCAATTGACCAAATTATCCACCAGAGAATAGGGATGTCAATCGGGCCAACCCGTTCGGGTTCGGGCCAACCCGTTCGGGTTGTCGGGCCATTCGGGTATGGGCTATTCGGGTTATGATTTTTTCGGGTTATAAAAGTTCGACCCTAACCCTAACCCTTCGGGTTTCGGGCTAATCCACCGGGTTATTCGGGCCAATGCGTATTTTTAATTCTTTTAATATTTTCAAAAAATAATACGTATTTTAAATTTTCTTTAATTATATACATATTTTTAATTAATCATTCAACAATGAAATACATATTTTAAATTTTCTTTAATATTTTTAAAAAAGATTAAGTTATTTAAATTTAAATAACTTATTCATTACATAATTATTTACAAAATATCTATCATAGTATGTTTATGTTTATGTATTTAAAACATAAATCAACACTTTGTTTCAAAATTCAAACATAAATCAATTCATAGAAAATTAAATAAAATTTTCATAACGGGAGAGGTGCATCGTAGATGTAACAAAAATATTTTGAATTGTTAAAGAGTGAATTATCAAGATGCTAGCTAATTGGAGTAACTCTAAGTTTTCTTGAATTATGATTGATCAAATTTAATTTATTCCAGCTGTAAATAAGTCAAATAATAATTTATCTTTGTTTTAAGAAGCATCAAAGTACGCATAATTCTATGACGAAGCGGCGTCAAAACACTTTGCACTATTATATTGGAAATATACTAAAAGAAAGCTTTTATATACGAGTATTTATGAATCCATGAACCACATGGTGATTTTTTTCGTGATCTTATATAGTCGGTTGACGTATTTGGATTTTGCATGGTTTTAGAGGGTTGTCTTGGATGATTTTGATTATATTTCTATATTTTGGTATGTTTACATGTTTGTTGAGAAATGATAGAAAGTTGATTAGAAAATATACACAAAATATGTGGATGTGCAGC